>NC_066363.1:119671300-119982238 GCF_013377495.2 Cygnus atratus
TAAAATTCCAGTGGAGTCTCTGAGGATTTGCTTGCCACAGCTGAGTGCAGACACAAGGCCTTTGTGGGAAGCTAATTTTGTAATAAAATATGATCACCGATGAGTTTTTCTGGTTTTTGAAAATGCATTGTGCCTTCAGAGGTAGATACAGATACATTCCTTACCCATACTTTCAGCGTGTTCTGCTTTTCACCAATATATGGCCATGAAAGCCACATTGTGGAGCCCTGTTCTCCCCAAAATGTAAAGAGAGATGTGGCTTTTTATTAGCAGACTCTAGGGAGTACAAAAAAGATACAACGCACAGGGTCTTTGTATTCCATTGTAAGGAAGTGAATGCTTTAATATCCCTCCCCAATTTATAGTCTGTAAGGACTTTGTGGATGTATGTGGGCCGGTAGGATTCAGATAAACTATTGGCCTTTGAGCCTGACATGAAAGAATGTAGACACTGCCCTTGAGCATCCCTTTGATACACTGAGCTTCCTAGGCTTAGCCCTGGCTTTCAGATCTTGCAGTGGATAACAGGACATGGTGACTGGATGCAAGAGATAATAGCATTCATTTGGTGTTTTCAGAGACAGGTGGTTTCCTTGAGAGCTTTTTTTTTTTTTTTTCTTTTTTTCCCACCTGGATGAGATTCCACTGGTCTGGCCGGGGGTTTAGGGGGCCATGAGTTGTGGAAACTGGGCAGACAAGAGGAGGATACTGGAGGAGTCAATGGTGCTCCTCTTGTGCTGTCTGGGAAGCAAGAAGTAGGTCTCCGAGACAACTTTGTACCTTGAAGGGGAATGGTGTGAGCAGGCTGCCTAGGTACTCAGAGTGCTCAGAGGTTGTCATTTAGTCTGAAAGGCTGCAGTCAAAGTGCCTGAGAGGCAACTGTCAAGTTTCTGTAGCCGACAAGGCCAGAGGAAGGGTGAATCATTGGAAAGAGGAGGACTTTAAATTGCCCTTTAAATTTATTTCTGGGTAGATGAGATGATAGTGAGATGGCTAAGTATATCCCTGTCGACAGAATGAGGGTTTTTGGCTGAAATTTTCTAGCTGTGTGGGAACCCACACAGAGGAGGAGGAAGATAAGCCAGCTTAATCACTGACCCTTGCAGGTGTCGCTTGTTTGGGGCAGTTTATTCCAAAGTGGGTCTGGTTCCCTGGATCATAGAATCACAGAATGGCTTGGGTTGGAAGGGACATTACAGAACATCTAGTTGCATCCCCCCTTCCATGGGGAGGGATGCCACCCACTAGATCAGGTTGCCCGGGGCCTCGTCCAACGTTAAACACCTCCAGAGATGGGGCATCCACAGCTTCTCTGGGCAACCTGTGCCGGTGCTTCACCACCCTCCCTTTAGGAGTGAAGAATTTCCTCCTAAAATTTCCTCCTCAGAAGTGCCCTGCATTGTGCATCCTCCTCTGCTCTCAGTTCTGCCTAAATATCTGCACCATCTTCATCTACAGCTATATTTGTTTATGTGTAATTTTAATAAATCGTTATCTTTGTTCTCCTTCATGGTTCTTATTTGGAAGAAAAAACTAACCAACCAAACAAACAAACCACGTTGCAGTAGGGCTGTAGGTGTGACGCTGGATTCTGGAAGCAGGGAGGAACCAGTTCCTCTGGTACCCTGTGATGGCATTTTTCACAGAGTGGGATCATTTGCTAAAGAAATTTCATTATCTGCACTCATAAGCTTCACCTCTACAATCAGCTGATGCTTTTACAATTTCAAAATAATAAGGGAAATGGTGGCTGCATGATTCATGAGAAGTCCTTACAACTTTCTCAGGTGCTCACTATTAATGACTGGGCCCTTAAGCTGGAACTGTGAACAGGTAGTTCAAATTAGGAAAAATATCGTTAGATTTTACATCAACCCACCTCCACCCTCATATAGACTTTTTTTTTTTCACTTTTTCTCTATCATGTAGTTTTGACACTTTTGTTCAGTAGTAACGTAGGAGCTTGATGTAGTTAGATGGTCAATAATTCCAGCTGCCATTGGGCTTCACACTGAGATGTGATAATATCTCAATCTGACACTGGCTTTTCTAACTGTTTTGAAATCTGTCAGATAATTTGTCACATTGAGTCCAAATTTATGAGTCATAGCCATTTCCTAGATAAGATTATTGCATATCCTCCCCATCTGTGTCTTAGTAAAGTGAAATGCTACCACTCAGCAATACCATATTTCTTTTATTGAGTTACTGCAGTTCTTGACTGAAAGTCCTGCTGTCTAACTATTTTGCTTGCTGAGTCTTTAGGATTCGGGAAAGGTGATGGACTGTCAGAAATAGGAATTAAGGTTTTTGTTATTTTCATTTTTCTGGAAACCAGGAGTAGAAGGTGCAGACTGCTTTCTAGGTGGCCTAACTACATTTAAAGTTTCACTAATACATGGAGCAGTATAAATATTTCATTCCTTTTTTTTTATTATTTTTTATTTTTTTTCCCCAAAGTCAGTGATATGCAGATGAAGGCTGTGCCTTTCATATATATATATATATATATATTTTTTTTTTTGAAACACAATTGTGAAGCTTTACTTACCATGTTCTTAAAAATCTCTTACAAGTCTGCATACAAATCAGATTTGGTATTCAGTTTATTCTAATAACCTAAGCTACATGTAAAAGATGCTGATGTACTTTAGAAGAAAGATACTCTGCTTTAATAATTAACAAGGGTTCTCTCTATAGAGAATATTTATCACTTACATAAGTTTTTGGATTTTCAAAGGACTGCTTAGGCACTAAAATTTCTGATTGCTCAGTTGGCTTAGTAGGTGAACCAATATTTTGTACAGAGGATGCTTTCTAGCAACTTACAGATGAGAATAATTTATATTTGGCTTTTTCCAAAGAAGTGGAAAATCTATAACATTTTAAGGTTAGTGCTCCAGAGGATTTCCTGTCACTATGTGTAGATGCTGTTCTAGAGTTCTCTACTGAAATGCAGGAATGTCTGTATACACATGCCATGAATTCAAAGAAATGTGTCATGTTATAATTTGTTCTTAGATGTTGTAATCTTGCAGAAAATTCCTGTAACCAGATGAACTTTTCTGGCTAAAATTTCCTCCTGTTTAACTTGCATTAGGGAATATATTTAGTGCTGAAAGGTCCAAATCCCCTTGGAAAAGAAAGAATGAGGAACATCACAGTCATCCTGCCCCATATCTTCAGGTTATTTATGTTGTAGCCCACCTTGTCCAGAACAGTACTCTCAGTCAGCTGGGTTAGTCCTTAATATTTGTCCATAAAGACTGACTTGCCTACAAACATACAAAAGTTCTAGTAAAATTAAAATGAAATCAATATCTATGTCACTTAACAATAGTAGCTTGTTCTCCCATCTCTCTCTTCCAATTAAGTAGCTTTTCATATACTGTGGGTTAATCACAACAGTGACTTAGTTTCAAGTAAACAGCTTGTTTAGGAGGGATTTATTGTACACTGACAAAATCAATAGTTCTTTTGCTTACATTTCAAGGTACAGTAGACATCTATGGTTGCTAAAGATATGTTTACAAAGTAGTGCCATTTTTGTCCATTTTAGCACAACTGTCAGTTGTATACATTGTGTCAAGAAGACATATAGGAGTGGAAGTGTCAAACAGTCTATAAAAAGAACATTTTTTTTGTTGTTTGTTTGTTTTGTTTAAGTGAAAGGAGGCTGATATGAAAGAGAGCATGAGAGAATTGAGGGAGCATACAAAAGGAGATGAAATGTTATGAAAAGGCACAGGAATACCAGTTACTCCTTGTATGCTTTTTACCTAACTCCAGCTTATTTTCCTTCAACCACTGACCAAATAGAGACCATCTGAATAATTTTTAAAGTGATTGCATGAGGTACTGGAGAAGAAGTCAGCAAATAAGAAGAGTTATGTGGCTGGACAAACTCACAGAGAAAATGTTAGATGCAATTTTAACTCCAATTGCAGCCAGTAGTCATCTGAACAACAATAAATACAAATGTGCGGTACCAGTTTGACATCAGTTTACTGCAAAGAGAGTACCCTTACGTAAGTTTTTGTAAATTTTAGAATTAAGAACAAATAGGCCTTGGGCATATATTTTTCCAAGAGATTTTACTTGAATTTCCTGACAGCCATAACCTGAATTAGCATCTACCTGTGATCTCTGATTGTTGAAGTGATTCCTTATCACTCTTCCTCTCATTTTGTTTCCCTCCTGGAATGGCTGAAAAGAGTAATAAGGTATTTTTTTTCCCCAGATAAAATATTTGCCATACTACATTGTTATTTCCACTACTTTTCCTTTGCTACAACATGTTTGTGCTGTTCAATATGTTCATGGTATAAGATTTGTGTGGTGAGCTATATAAATCTTCTTGATTGGCAGAGCTCATCAGTGGGGGTGGTTAATGCTATCAGTTACGAATGATTTGGTATCACGATTTGGAGCAAATGGAATGAGACTGTTTTGTGGGGTGTTTTCAGAGGAAGTTTGGCAGTCAATGATGTGGCAACAAAAGTAACTTCTTGTTCTTCTAAAATTGGAAGGCGTGACTTAGGAAAGACTAATGTACCAAGGACCAGTACCTGCTGCTTCAGAGAAAGATGCAGATGTTTTACCATGAATAAAAAGTGAATTAACCTACGGATGGAAGAATGCTTTTCCTTATCCCTGTCAGCTGCTATCTATCAGATTGATTTCTGTCCTTAAGAATGAAGGTTAGCGGTGCCACAGTTTGCTACATTACTCACTGTAATGGGATGTTTTCATGTAAACATCTAAATCTATTCTAGGGTCCTGCCAACTTTTTTCAGAGTAGTGTTCTTCTGTCTGTTGTGCCTAGGATCAGTTCCGGCAGGTCCAAAGAGATTACCTTGTAACAGTGAGCTCCAGACTTCAGTTCTCTATAGAGAGCCATATAACCTTACACTGAAAGCTTTCAAGTGTACATGCAGAGAAAAGAATAGGAAGACACTGGACACATTTTCGTGGTTTAATATTGGTTAGTGTGAAACAATCAGCTTTGTCATAATAATTGTGTTGTCTTTTTTATCTTAAAGAAGGGTATGGGCGGAGTTGTGTCGCTTCTTATTTTTCATCAGCCCTAACCTTTATATTCTCACTTTGTATGGAAATCCTTCTGTGAACCAGATCTAAAAGAGGACTTGTCACTGCAAAGCAGAATTTAGATGTTCTTTCAGGCAATAGACCTGAAAATATGATCTAGAAAATTGGGCTCAGCAGCCTTGTTAGGAAGTTCCTTGAAGAACTTAACTACAATGGACCATAACCTTTGACTTCAAAGAGTCCTTGAGGCTTGTATTTCTGCATTTTGGCTGTGCCCAAATTGCCCCAGTACACACAGCTTGAGTTCCTGTTTCTCATTTAAGCCCCTTGCAAACCAGGAACTAGGCTGAGTGGCACTGAAATCCCTTAGTGCATCCAGTTGTCAAGCATTGTTTAAACCTTCTTTAAGAGCATTGATGAGCTCAGATCCCTGACAAGCATCACCAAATCTGCCTTATTTCAAAGTAGTACTGGAGAAATGTCCCTTGTGATTAGAGTATTTGTTCAGGTTTCAGGAGATCTGAGCCCACTGCCCTTTCCAGTTGTGAGGGCTCAGATCCTGTCTGCCAGAATGCCCTCTCTACTGAGGCTTGGGAGAGACTGGATGGGGACATTTACTCTTCTTTGCACTGGAGCTGCATCATCATGCTGACAGAAATGTAACACTCATGAGGCCAGAGAGGAAGAGCACAGTTCTGTGACCTAATACTTAAGGCCCTCAAATGGGACCAAATACAGATTTCCCTGTCTTTATTTTTGGCTTAATTGATTTTAGTTGCCCACCTTTTAACCTTCTCTCTTTCTTATCCTAAATGTCTATGCTGACAGTATTTCTGTTTGCAAACATTCATCTTGCATGTATAGCATAGCCACAAACAAGATCATTGTAGATATCCATTTGAAAAATACCTGACTAGCTTGTAGGAGCAGCTCTAGACAATTGAAATAGGCTGAGACAGAAGGATTGGTATATTCATTTTTTTCATCAACCTTTCTCTGTCATATACAGTCAACCTTAGAAAAAAGAGAAAAGGCATTTTTTGATGTGTCACTCCGTAGCTGTTTCATCCTTTTTGACTGTGGTCTCGTGCAAAAGTAAATTAGACAGATATTTAAAAATGCTTAAGTCCCTGGTTCTTGCTCTGAGTTTCTTAAAAATGGATTTTATTTTTTTTAGTTGATTTTTCTTAATGTAAAAAGCACAGTTTTGTGCCTGAAATAACACCTGAGCAATTCTGTGTCTTAGTTTCCCAACTTCTTGTCTCCCAACTCACCAGAAGCTCCACAGCAAGTAGAACCCAAATTTTCAGTATGCATCATTTTGGTTGCATTTTTTTTCACCTATCTAAATTTCAGAAATGGAAAACTATATCTCAATATTACTTTCACTGAAGTGATGTTTATTATCACTTTATTTTTTTTCTTAATGGGGGGAGGAGATTTAACGTGCTTCAAATTGGCAGTCAAAAGTAGTCTATACTTCTGAAATTATTCCTTAGTCTTTTAATATATATTTATTAATATAGTTGCTATATGGATATTTTGAAGCTTAATATTTATACAATATGTTGAGGTACTCATGGAAAATGATCTAGGTGAAAACAATTCAAAATAAATTATCTTTTCAATTAAAAGTAAAAAGTTAATATTCAGTTAAAAGATGCTTTAAGTTAAACATGTTCAAAACCTGAACAACTCTCCATAATGGACATCATCAGGGCATTTAAGCAAAAAATTAATATTTTAAGGATTTCTTTCCCCAAAGATTTGTACTTATTAAACCCATAATATGCTAAGTGATGTAAAAAAATCCTGTCCTTCACCCTCTTTTCTTAACTTACCCACTTTTGCTGCTGTAAGTTAGCTCATCACCTCATCTCTTATACTGTTTTCATTATCTGTTAGTCTGCTTTTTAAACTGGATCCAATATGCTAAGTTAAAAAAGGGCCTGGTAAGAAGTGCTGGGACTTTTTTTGAGCATAGAGAGGATGCTAGGATCAACTTCAGTCCAAAGCTTCCAAGCACCGGACATTTCCGCTTCAAAAACAGTGACATGTGTGGGTGACAGCAGACAAATGAGGTGAGTGTAGATCTCATTACCTTTCTGGTAATAATGGTGGAAACCTACATTTAATGTGGAATTATTGGAAAAAGCATAACTGTATACAGAGTTCATAGTATATTAAACAAAGATGTTCTGTAAGTAAAGACTGGGCAATTAAAGAAGATTTACCTAAGTAAAGCCAAATACAGTGCAGAGAATAATTAATGTGGCTGAGATAACTCAATAATAATGGCTTTGAACTTTTACAATAGTGCATTAATGCATGTGTCAGAAGGAGGGATTGCATTTACAATCAACATCCATTTGTTAGGACTTTTTTACCACATAGGTTAATTAAGTACTTGTGATGACAGAATATGAAGATTACCTTACTGAACTAAGGGCTGTGCTTGGTCCTTAAGTATGCCATTCATTATTTTTCGTGTACCTAAAAATAAATTTTTTTAGATATGTGTTTTTTCTATAACCAGTCCTTATTCTGAAAATGTCACTTCTGTGGCAGAGCAATGCCATTAATAGTCAAATTGACTTAGAGAATTAATTAGCTATTGGCTTTTTTTGCCTGCATGACTGCTCTGGAGGGCCGTTGGAAAAACTAGCAGTTTTAACACAAGCTACTCCACTGTCAGTTCCTAGGCTTTTCCCTGAAGAGAGAAGCAGAGCATGAAAGCTGAGGAGCTGAGAAGCTCAGAGGAGCTCTAGATAAAACGGACCTGTTCCTTTGCCGGATAGGAGCTGTTATGTAGGTGCTGACAGGGGAGTTGGACTTGTTTTATGAGTGTGTGGTGGTTTTAACTTCACCAAAAAGTCTCTCTAGAGGGAGCAACTAGTCTCATGACCAAGCTGTGATTTGGGTCATGGGAGGTTCTTCGTGTGGGACTTACTTCAGACAGTTCAGGGCAGGTCTTTAATCCTTGTGTCTCCTTTTCTCTTCCTGTGCAATGTATTAATGGTTTCCAGTCTCACCTGTGCTGGTAAGGTAATAAGCTCTTTGGAGGAAGGATTTCTTTCCATTCCTTCAGAAACTTCGTAGCACAGCAGAAGGCTGATATTATTTGGAGTTTTGGGGGTACTTCTGTAAAGCAAGTAATGAGCAGTTGCTACTCCTTGTGGTTTAAGAACATGCTCAAAATAGAGTGGTGTTTCTGAACAGGTGTCTTTCTCAACTCCTCTTAAGTCAATTCCAGAGCTGGACTCAGTCCTTCTCCTTTAGTATGGCTATTCCTACATGTCCTATCTCTTTATTATGTAGTCTGTGGATTCTCCCAAGGAAGCCAGCCCCTTCTGTGATAACAGCCAGCACTTTTCTACAGGGTTCGTATCTTTTAATAGGACAGGTACCAGACCTGTAGTATGTCCTGCTGCTGCAGAGTTCATATTAATAAGCTTTTATCAATGTTATTTGCAGTGTTTTACAGATGAGCAATTTCTGTGAAAAAAATGAGGCGATACATGCACATCTTTATATTTATGAGATATCAAATGATCTGACTGACTTCCTTTAAGTGTAGAAAGTATTGGATGGGAAGAACATCTTGAAAAAATGTTGACTGTCAGCTAAATTACGATTAAGTATATTTCAGTAATGACATAAAAGTGTTCCTAATGGATACTCTAAGTAAGAAATAGACATGAATTACAAGGAAGAGTATACTGTTTAAAATTTTTGTATCTAATGCTAATTCTTAAAGGATCCTTTTAAATTTCCATAAAACAATTCACTGAGCTTTGAAACAATTGGAGTTTAAATTACCAGCTTGTATTAACACAGGATGTTTTCAATACCTCAGCAAATCCTATCTTCCTAATTTTTAATTTTATATCAATGCCTAAGGAGTAAAGGTGTCCAGTAGCTTTATTTGACATCTAACACTAATATAGGAGTCAAACTTAAAAGGACACTGTTCATGATCATCATAAAAAAAAAAAAAGAACGTACAAGTATTCTTTTGAAGTTCAATTATGGATTCAGTTTGACCTTGTTAATGACTTGTTCTGATATCTTGAGCTTGAACTTTATTAGTGCAAATATTATGGAAGGTGTATTTTAAACCTGAAAGCCAGAATATTAATAAAAAACTTAATTATGTATTCATTAGTTATATTCAGAATTCAGATGGGTTTTACTTAATTTCATTCCCCATCCAATCAAGGATCAGAAGCAATGACACATGATTTAAATAGCAGATTGTTTTGGATATTTCTAATCAGCAGACATGAGGGACTGGTTATTAAAGAAATTAACTTTGGCATGTTGAAAACTGAAGAATAACCTTGAATTAAGAATAAACTCAATATTTAAATCTGTTCACGGAAAATTTATAGACAGATTTAATCAATTTCTAGTGTGTATAAGCTATTTTCTCATTTATAAACAATAGAAATATGATAGAAATATGTCTTCATATGTTGTGCCATAAATCATTCTTTGGAGAATTCTTCATGGTTAGCACCTTAAGAGTTGTGTGGGTGGAGAATGGGAGATATAAATATTATTTATGTACATTTCAAAACTTTATTTATGTACAAAACTTTATTTATGTACATTTCAAGTAATCGGTTTGGGTTCACATGTTGCAGCTGTCACTCAAGAATGCACTTTGTTCTGAGAATACCTCTTCAACTAAATAAATTCTAATTTAATCATAATGCAGAATGTGTCACACTGGATTTATCTTACTTTGTGACAGTCTGACACTACTTCATTGGTGTTTTCACTCTGCCACCCTCAAAAACCTGTGAAGACTCCTTTTGAAGGGGCAAGGGTTTGAAAAATGTTTGAGAACTTGAAGGATCCGTGGAAGAATTGGGTCCTTCTCCCTGTTCCTACTGGCACTCCATGCTCAGTTAAGTGTCCTTCAGCTCCACTACGACCCAAAGCTCTTTGATTCTGTGATGTACCACTCTTGATGCCAGAGGAAGGCTGTTTTGCATCTCCCTTGGAGCTGGATTTCTCTGAGTGATATTGTATTCTACTGGCAAGGAAGCACAAAGCTATGGGAATAGTCTAGGACACCTATTGATTGCCATCACTGAATGTGTACGTAGGTGTGATTTGTTGCAAGAAATTTCCTGACACAGGCTGTCCCACATCTTTTTTTATTTTCTAAGGTGAACATCATTTTAGTATATAGGCTTCACAAAGGGAAGAAGAAGATGAAGGAATCAGGTAAAATCCATGAGCTGTCAGTCACAGAAGTATCTTTTTTAATTTCCTTTTTCTCTTGGCATCTATTTTTATCATATTCAAGCATTAGCTCTGAGAGAGAAATAATGTTAACTTCAAAAGCCACTTCCTGCTCAATAAATAATTCAGAGCCATAGATTGTTCATGAGGAAATATCAACAAACTAGTAGTAATTTAATACACCGAGCAATCGCACTCACTCTAGCCTACGTATGATTTAAATAGAATATGACAGTTTAGGGTCTCCATTTGCCCTATGGCACATTGGGATCAAACTTGGCAAGTGATTGCAGTGTTCTCATATCTTCTGAAGAAGTGAATGAAAGTTGCATAATTCAGAGACGATTTCTTAATTACATGCTAAATCAGAGTTTGCCTGTTTGTGTTCTGAATCCAAATTATTGCCTAGGACCAGCTTTAGAGCATGTGAATGTTTTCTCTGTCCTTTGTTAACTAGCATCTCACAATCATGTCTCCTTTTATTTTTTTAAACTTCAACTATTATTTAGAAGCACAGTTTAAGTATGTTACCTGTGTTTGCTTTATTCCGTGGATAAAGGTCTATGTCTAGCTGTCTGACCTGTGATATCCATCTACAGAGGTCAACCTGCTTTCTGTAAGTTTTATCACATTTTTCTGTTCTAAACACTGACTGTAGTACTTTTTCTTCTTCCTTTTTCGCTAGTAGGCCAAAAACCTACATCACAGGGTGTTAGCTACTGATTGTGCTGGGAAGGTTTGTGTTTCTGTCTTATATAGTTATGGTTAAAAATAGATGAACTCCTTCTGACTCCAGTATCCTCTCCCTAGTGGGAGGAAAATGTAGAGCTCAGAGTATATCTATGTTATGGGCATTGTGTGCTACTAGAACAAGACTACATATCTGTCATACCTAAACTCGAGTTAGGGCTTCTCTTTTCCTTCTCCACATCACTTTATGTGGAATGGTTCATCTGTATTTGGACTTGGCGCATCATAAATATGGCATAAAGTTTCTTCCTTTTTGGCTCTACACATGCAAAATCAATCTAAACTCTGCGTGACAATAAATGTTCCTGTGAAGTGGCTATAATCAATTGAACCATAGCAAATTTATCTCTGGTTTCCATCTGTGGAAGTGGTTTTGCATTGAAGGCAAGGGATGCCTACTGTCAACGGATGGTAGGTGTAATGCATAACTTCCTAAATTTGTCCTTTGTGTCTTCTAGGGTCTGTATCTCCTAATGAGCCTATCCTTAGGAAGTCTTCCAACCATAACAGAGTGTTTATCCTGAAGATCTATAATGAAATCAAACATAGGTACATGTAATTGCCTTGGTGATAAGATGCACCCCAGGGCTGTGCTTCTCCAGGAAAAGCGCAGATTGCAATTGAGGAGTAACATGTTTTTCCATGTTCTTGGAATGGAAATAATTGCTCTTCCTACTTTGATAGCATTCTCCCATTCATCTAGCTGATACGGTGAAAAGATAACCAGGGCTTCTCTCACAAACATCTTCACCTACAAAGATGGCTGTAGCTGAGCAATTCTTTCTCCAAAGTTCCATTATAAGCTGAATAGATCTAGAAAGGACTCAAGAGGAGCCATTACTCCTCATGTGAATCCATTCTCACCTGCAGAAATAACATGTCTCAAGATCTGGCTTTTTGTGAAATTATGCTGACCTTGGTTGCTGAACTTTCAGTTTAACCTGATCTTGCAGTGCGAATATGCCAGAGATTTTCAAGTTGGAAAGAGTCTGCTGATCATGTGTCAACCATGTGAAATCAGGGAACATTAGATCCATGGTAGATATGTGTCTCCTTTGATTCAAAATGTCTTTAAAATGTTCAGAAATTTCATTTATGTTCCAGTGGGATAAGAGAGTGGACACTTGATGGAACAATGGTGATCATAACTCAAGGACAGTGCTATAAGGGATGTGTTTTGGAGTACCAGACATTAAATGCAGCTGAATGGAAAATATGTCTAAAGATACACTGTTCTTGTCTAACTGAGAAACTGGCTTCAAGCTGAAGCTGACATATGAGGAAGGCCTTTAATCTGAGAAATTGGAGAAGACTGTGGGAAACTCACTTATCCCCTATACCTATTTCTATATATACACACAAACGGGTGCGAGATGAGTAAAATGGGGATAATGAGGATACAACAGTGGAAATGAAAATGGAAGTGGAAATCGTAATTTGATTAGCAAAGAAAAATAAAATTATAAGCTGCTGGGAAAGTAGAAAGGAAGAGGACACATTGCTGCTAGGAATATGCTTGATCTGTTTAGTGCCTGAGTGATGTCCCTAAGGAAAAGGTGAAACATAGATAAAGACCTGACAAAAACCTGTGCAAGAAAGTGGAAGAATTAGGACCGTCTGTGCAGAACCTGAATCAGGGATTCATGACTGGAAGTGGGTATTTGAAAGTTTTTTGCTACTGAGGAAAGACAAATCAAAATAGAGAATTGCTGGTATACTACTGCGTATTAATGATGTAATAACTTGAAAGTGTAAGTATGTGTTTGGTTATTTTTTTTATTTTATTTTTTGAAAGGACTGCAAAGGTGGTTAGCTGTAATGGCTTGTTGGAGTCCTATTGTGAGAAGGGTAAACATTCCAGAAATCTTTTGAAATGTTATCATTATGGGGGATTTAAACTACCTAAATCGATATTGGAGAACACAGCCTATTAGTAACCATCGTAAATGTTTGCATGTGGAAGCTGACAGTTTTCATGGAGTAGCTAATGTATCAATTAAATGTGTTACAGTGTCTTGTTTTATATGTGGATGTAGTCCTAGAATTTCTCAGTAAGCAATGAAGACACTATTGAAAGGTGATAACACCAAATAACCTTCAACAGAGTAAACACAGATTTCCTCAGTTTATGTTTCTTGAGGAAATAAAAAATAATAATTGAAAAGATTGTTTTCTATTTCAAAAGACCAATAGGGACTGGCTAGTAGGAGAAACTTGCAGGTATAAATATATAAAGAAATTCTAAATTTCTTAGAAATTAATGATGCTAACACTGCCAGGAATCTGAATGTCAAAAAAGAGAGAAAGATTTATAGGTTTGGCTCTGAAATAAAGTGTATATATTAAAACTTTGTGACACCATTAGGAATAAGCAAGAGACACCTTCCCCCCTCCCTGTCTTCCTTCCTAGCTGTCTGATCAGCAACTCAAACTGAGTCTCAGAGGTCAAGAGGTTTGGAGATAAAGCAAGAATTCCCAAAGCCAAACTGAGCTGGGCTTTGCAAAAGAAATAACAAATAGCAAAGCATTCTTCAGCTATATAATAGGGACAGAAAAAGGATGAAAGAGAGCTGGTATCTTGTGAGGATGGAAATTAAAGATAATCTAGATATGGCTCAGTGCTTTCCTTCATTTTTCAGTAAAGATGATGATGTTAGCACGGTGGAAAAGGGAAGATAGATAATGTACATGGAGGTTTTAAAATAGAAATTACCACAGCTGCAGTGAAACCAACAGTGAATGAGTTTATCTTAGTAAAATCAGGGGGAATGAACAATTTCCATTCCAGAGTACTGAAAGAACTGGTGAATTACATGTATATGTTGAATCTGTTAAGACAGATAGCACCATAAGGCTGGAGAACAGCAAATGCAACTGTATATTTAGGAAGCTGAGAAATTATACAGCAACTATAGATCTATGAGTGACTGAAGCTTTAGGTATCCTTACCTTTAAAAACTTCTAAAGACACACAATTAAAGGGGAAAGTGGAATAAAGTGCAACTGGACTTACTAAAGATAGATAGCACCAGGCTTGACTGGCAATTTTCTTGGTAACATATTAAATTTTATAAATGAAGGAAATGTGGTGTGCATACTCTACATGGCAGGAAAAAACTGCCATACACCCTGGAAGTTTTCAGCAGAGATGGGCGAGAAGGGGGTTAGCAAAGGGCTGTAGAGTAGGAAAGAAACCAACTTGCTAGCATGTATGTTTAAGAACAACACATGCATTACTATCTGAATTATAACAGGGGCACTGTGTAGTCACAGCCACTGTTTCAGTGAATGATCAAAAGCTCATGGTGCACTGAGTGTTTACATCCCTCATAGCATCTTCCTTCCCACCCAGGAGACCTATGCTCAAACAACTACGTTGCCATTTTGCGGGTATTTCCAAACTATAGCTGCTTTTGTTTTCAAAATTCTGAATTTTATATCAGATAGAAGCTTGCATTTCACAGCCTGGTCTGAGCATATTGGGATTTTGTTTATTCTCCAGGCATGATCTGAACAATAAAAAAAATTGCTGGTAGAAATACAGTCAAAACAAATTGAGGCTTTCTACATTTTGATTTTGCTCCACAGAGATGTATTGTCACATGCTATGAAATCAGAGAGCTTAAAAACTTCAGAGTCAATGATTTAAGCTTCCGCTAAATATCTTCTCAAACAGGATCCAAGTGTCTGTATCTGTGGCATACCCTGAGACCACAGTTAAATTAGAACTCTCCATATGTTGCAGCATGCCATAAAATTGTACTTAAGCTTTGCTATGATAATATATATGTGGGACCAAGATTCTTCTAAAGGTGCAATCCTTGTACCTTTTTACCTGATACATAATCTCAGAGGAGTTTACTGGGTGCTTAGCAGTCACAAGCATTCAGTTGCTTACTTAGGTGCCTATAAAGTGACAGAGGAAACCAATTGTTATAGCTGAAAATTGCGTCCAAATTTTTATAATTTATACCTGAAGTGTAGAGAAAAATTAAAGAGCTAGCATTTATTATTATTATTATTAATATTAATATTACTAGACCATGTGCTTAATACTTTGTAACACTTCCTGCTTGGAGTTTTTAGGATTACAGTAAAAAGACTTTTGACAGTTCCTGCAAGTCAAGGCAGCAATGTGTTTTTTGTTTGTGTCCTATAGTATCCCTAAATTGAAATCTATAAATAACATGATGTTATTGTGAAAACATCCTTATTTTAAGTTTTATACTTTACTTTGAAACATTTTTACCTGCTCCTGAACAAGTGCCATATCCAGAAAATGAGACTAATTGAGAAGCAGAACAGTACAGTTTCACTGAGCACAGTTTTGTACACCTTGTCCAAAATTGTAGTGCCATTGTTAAAATAGTATTGAAGAACTTTCTTTAGACTGTGTTCAATAGTTTTGTTGTTGGTTGGTTCATGCTGGAGTTTTTCTAACCTCAGATGTGGAGGTGATTCTTTTCCCCAGCATTACATAGAGCTAAGTGCTTCAGAAATTGAGTTAGTTTGAAGAAAAAAAAATGTTGTTTTGGGCAGAGTCTGGAACACACTCCTTCTTGTTCAAAGTACCACAGCCCCAGATGGTTAAATGGTGCTAAGTGGAAACTGTGGTTGGGAGTAGGGCTGGCCAGTGTAATTGCATGGCATGTTAAAACATCTGGCAGCACAGGAGGTAACTGGGCAGGTTACCCTGCATGCCGGGCAAGGGCAGAGGCACCCATCCTTTGGGATCTGCATAAAGTCCCCACAGGCTTAACCATGTGTCTGACTCCTTTATCAGCCACTGATTCCAGTTCTAGGAATTCATAATGTAAGTAGTATCTTACTCATCCCAGGCAAAAATGACAGAATCAGGCCATTGGGTGGTATTGTAAGTTTTCTAATAATAGCTGCAAAATGGATTGCTCAATCACTGTGAGCTGTGGCAC
This sequence comes from Cygnus atratus, assembly GCF_013377495.2. NCBI lineage: Eukaryota > Metazoa > Chordata > Aves > Anseriformes > Anatidae > Cygnus > Cygnus atratus. The sequence continues at coordinate 119,687,284 of NC_066363.1, forward strand.
CTTTTTTTTTTCTTTTTTTTTTTTATAGAGTTGGGATTTTTATTTGGTGCTTTAGCAGCTGTCATAGTGAGAGGAAACACCGTGATGTGCAGGAGAAGGCACAGCCACATGTGTGTACTAGACTTCATAGCTGGCACGAACGAGAAGTAACAGCCATGTCAGGACACCAGACCTTCTAAAATTTCGTTTTGTTTCCTACCTGTAGAAATACATACAGAGCTCTGATCCCTCAAACACCACAACACCTGTGTTAAGTCATATACAAGCAGCTGTAGAACCAGGAGCAGAGCTTACTAAGCTCAAAAAAATATAGTCACGATTGTCAGAGAAAGAGATGATTAACTAAATTAAATACAAAGTATGTGTAATACAGAAAAATCACTTTAGGATTATATGATTTCCCCACCTTTAAAAAAAAAAAAAAAAGGTAAAAGGTAACTACCACTCATTCAGATACAATAAAATATTGTTGGGCCAAAAGATTGGTTCAATTTCAGCTACAGATTTGGACTCATGAGTAGACATGAGACACTTTAGATAGCAGATTAATTTGCCCTGCTAGAGTATCCAGGAGTTGTATATTCTCCTGATATTCTGTATTTACGTCTTCCCATGTGCTTCTTGATCCTAAAACTCACTTAATTTTTTTTAGAAGTCAGCAAAAATGATTCTGGTTGTGCTTTATGCTAGTGAATTTTTTTGCTGAAGAACAGGACACATTTCAATAGCGAGATTAGCTAGACTGTGAAATATTACCCCTCAGGGATGTTGTAGGAGACCAGTTGCACGGATCATTTAAATGCAATTAGAAAAAGCAGTGGAGGATGGAGGCAGGCAATTTCCACCCACCTCCCCAACTACCCCCCCCCCCCCCCCCCCCCCAGTAAGTTTGACAAAATGTCATTTGGGGAAATAATAACAGATTCAGGTTGCATTTCAGAAGTAGTTTGGGCTGAAGAGGAACAAATTTGGAGACAGTTTATTTCAGTAATTTTGTGAAAATGCCTGCATTTTTGGGAGAGAAGTCCTATGCTAAACACATGACTTGTCATTTTGAAATGGTATTTTTCATTTAAGAATTGGCTCACACTTGTTCCAGGTTGACGTGAAAATATTTAATTACATTTTCTTTTCCTGTCTTTCCTCAAGCTCACAATGTAATTGAGCTATTTTTTTTCTCTCACTGAACCGAAGAATCTATTATTTGCACAGTTCTAGGGCACAGTTCTAGAAAATACACTGAAAAATCAGTTTGGGTGTTATAGAAGGACGGACATCATCTTTTTCTGTGAGGTCTTTGTTATTTAAAGTCCCTGATTTACAGGTGGAGTTGTCTGCCTCACTTAAAGTGCTACCTTTAGTAGATTTCAAGTTTGATTTTTCTGAAAAATTGGGTGATATGTATCAGTGACTTCAGTTTCAGTAAGAGATACACTTGCTCAAACACTCTCAAAACTGGGCTCTAAGTAGCTAAAATTTGGTGTTTAAAGCTGAAGCAGTTCAAAAAAGAACTATACTAAAGACTAAGAGGATCTTTAGTGGTTCATAAATCTTAGATTGCTCTTTGGCACAGGGGTGAACTTCGCCTGCTGAGCACTGGAAAGTTGCCTCCTATGTAACTTTCACTGCATACATGTCAAATTCTGTGACAGAGAATTCTCTGTGGGAGAATTGAAATTGGTGAGGCTTCATAAAAATAAGAGGTTTGGGGCTACTGGGATTAACACTGATAGAATTTAACAACCTACAGTAAATCAACAGACTCAATATAACTCAATATACGTAATTTCATTATTTATTTATTTTTCCTAAATGGTGATCAAAAATAAACTCATGCTTAGAAATGAAAGTTATCCACAAAAGGTTATTTTTGCCTAGTTGCTTCAGAAAGGTGGTGTTTTTTCCCCCTCTGTTGCTGTCAGTTTTTAATTAGGGAAGTAGAGATGGATGTGTAGAATTAGGTTGCACATAATCTCATCCGAATATTTAATCATAAATGATTAAGATGAAGATTTATAACACAGATTTTGACATTCTGGCTGATATAGCAAGGTTAATAGAGCTATATTCTCCTCAGTTACAGATTGTCTGGGAAAGCAGGAAAGCCAATAGTGTCTACAGACATTAGAGGGCAATAAGGTCTCCAAGAATGTTCTTTCAGTTCTTTATTTTTTAGGAAAAGGATTTATGCTGATATTCTGATGTAATTTAAAAGATCTGTGAGAGAGAGTGTAAATGCACACACACACACACAAAAAAAAGAAAAGAAAAGAGAAAAGAAAAGAGAAAAGAAAAGAGAAAAGAAAAGAGAAAAGAAAAGATTATACAACAAAATATACAGTAGCGGACTCTGATAGAAAAAAAAATAAAAACAATTCTACTGTGTCTGAGAAAAACTGAGATGGCATTTGATAGAATATTCAGCTAATATGATATGGTATGACCAAGGGCAGACATCGTCCTATGCTGTCCTGTAATACTTTTTTGGATTAGAGACCAGTGAGTTACATATTATACCCACTCTGTAGAATATAAAACCTTTAATACACTGGCAACCCATGAGTTTGATGTGGCAACATATTAGCTATAAAAATAACTGGTAATTTACCAGTTTTAGGAAATTAGGAAGTACAGTAGTACTACAGTTATTAGTACATTATTAGTACAATATATTATCTCATAATCTCCCAGATTAGAAAGAATGATCATTTGGTTACAACACTATACTGAATGACCTGAACTATCATTATATAATTTTTGATTTGTTGGAAGAACTAAGATACTGAACAAGATGCATCCCACCCTCCTACCAAAAATAGGCAAATAAATAAATAAGCCATGTATGATGGAAATTGATTGTCTACACACAGAATTCAGTCTGAAATTCAGTTCAGCCACTATTTCAGTCTGGAAATGTTCAAACTCCATAAGCACCATAGTTTAAGCTATGCATTTACGTAGGTGACGAAAGAACTGCTGACAAATAGAATATAATATTAATATAGTTGGTCAGGTTGATGTCTGTGTCAACCCTAGCTGTGCCTGGGATCCAAACATTAAGTGCTCTGCACATCTCTTATGAAGATGCACTGAGACAAACAGTTTCCAAGGTTGCTGATGAATATTTCTGGCATCAAGATCTCAGAAAGTGAATTTATTAACTCAGGTGTGGTGCTGTTTTCTGGTCCTGTGCTAGTATGCCCACATGGTGCCTCTTGGCCTCATGCAGATGTAGTAGCCTGCTGATGATTGCCCTGTGTTTGTATTTTCTCTCTCTGTTCGTGGTAGGGCTTAGGATAGGATATTTATGGGCACTAGCATCAGCCAAACTATATTGACACTCAAGTCAATGAAAATTGTTACCATGGTCTTTCAAAAGAGAGCTAGCAGATTGACATTTTTGAAAATCTACAGGATGGGAATTCACAAAGACTGAATTTATCCTAGGAAATATACTCTTGCATTCAGCTTAAAGAAAGGAGTTTCTCCCAGGAGGGAAGTTGACAGTGGAAGACTGGTGATAGCTGCTTGGTGCTTTGAATTATCACCCTGGAAGAACCCATCTCCTCTGCTGCCCGTAGAAGAAGCCCACAAAGCCTAAGAAGAAGTTAACCACTGTAAACATCTGCCCACATGGCTTTCCATCCTGTTCTCCCTGCTTCTATTTTCCTAGTCCTGGACTGTCCTTGCTGCCCCTTTCCCACTTCCTCTGATATTCCCTCTGCCTATCCCTATTGTTGGTGCTCAGTGTTAACAGAATTTGGGTGGGAACACTACCTAGGCTGCTCACAGATGGCTCTCCTATAACATTAACCTGTCTCTGATGCTTCTGTCTGTTTGCCTGTGAAATTCATCTCATAATTTGTGTTGAGGATAGAAGGATAATTGTTCTGCACTGTAGGGATCTGTCCTTTTTGGTTTTGTAGAGGATGGAGAGGATTTAAAAACAAACAAACAAACAAACTACAGTTTTCAGTGGTAAGTGAAATATTTAAGCCTTTTTGCAAAAGTCATTGTTCTCTTTTAGTAAAGTCAAATCAACATGATATCTCATTAGTATGTTAATCAGTACAAAGATAAATGTCTTATATATAAGAAAGAATACAGGTTATGATACCAATTAATTGTTAGGCTTCGTAAGTATAAACTACAGTGTCTATAAAAGTTGTTGTTTTTTTTTTAGTTTCATAGATAATTTAGTATTCTGAATATATGGTGGTCATAGCTGAAAACTGTTAATCTACAGCAAGATGTGGTTATTGTCTGTGCTTTCTTAGGCAAAAAAAAAATATTTAGCTCTTTTTGTTTCTTTCATACACTGTTGAAGATTTTGATGGAAGAGGTTTTTAAACTACTTTGTAAACAGATATGAGGTGATCGAATTCACATAGGCAAGTGGTGAGTTGTGATCACTGTTTCTTAACAACTACATATTTATTATGAAGCTACGTTTGAGGTCTCTTTCTGTGTTGTTGATCAGCTGGATAGTTATTTACTGCTGCAAAACAAAGCTTCAAAACAAAGCTTGATCCATGAACAAAATCCTGGTATTTTGTACCCCGTTACATATAGATGTGTGTGAGGCAGAACAATGTGTTGTTAGCTCCCATTTTATTTGAAATTTAGCCCTTCTCAGCAACTTTTTCTTCCCTATGTCTTTTTTTCATTTACTTTCAAAGCTTTGTCTTAGGATATGTTTCTGTGGGTAATTACACTAAGTGCCCCCATTTGAAAGCCTACTGATTAGGGCTGGACCTTTAACCTGTAAACTTTCTCAGGCAGCGACCATAACCAAAGTGCTTATAAAATTTGTATGTCAGCAATAATGGCTAATATGTCTGGAATTGGAAAATAATAGCAGTATCTAATGAGAGGATTTTCAGAAAATTAACACAATCAAGTCGACAATCTTGGCCCTGATGCGAGAGATGCCTGCTTTCCTAGTCCGATCACCCTTTTGTGTGGGAATTATATGAAGTCTGGCAAAGGGACAGCGTATCCTGATAACTGGCTGCTTTTCCTAGCTGTATCAACAGGAATAATAAGGGATATTCCCCCTTCTACCAAGCCTTCTTCCCTTTTATCCTAAAGCCATCGTGCCTGCAGCAGCACTACCACATTAAATTGTAAGGCAGATTCGTGATGGGTGCTTGGGAGTGAGTTAACAGCCATGAACTGACAGTGACCTGAAACATAGCCAAGGGCTGAAGGTACTGAAGAAATGCAGAGGTGAATGGTAAATGTGTTAAGATATGATGCATGTAGCAGCCCTCCCAGTGCAATTCCTGAAGGGAAAGAATAGTAAATCTGGATGACAGACGTGCCTTTTTTTATGTACACTATTTCATTCATGAGGGAAAAATAAACACTTTTTTTGTTTGTTTTCTGTTGAGTTTGCGAAACTGCAGACAAGTGACAGTGTTAGTTCATACAAAATAAAGAAATAGTTAATCTCTGCTGCCTGTATTAGAAGAACAGATGTGACAGTTTCCTGAAAGACTTTTCCCTTCGTATGTTGAAGTCAGGAAGACCATAATAGTAAGTTAACTTAAAATAAGAACAAGTATTCTTATTGACAGCTGTCAGTAAATATCAGTATAGCAAAATGTATTTGACCACACCCTATAGTAGTAAAATCGCTAACTGCTAAATTTGCTGAGACTGGTCATGGATTATTTATTTATTTATTTATTTAGTATTATTATTATTTTGTTGCTAGGAAATGACACTAACGATTAAATTTCCATCTTGAAGCAATTCTTATTGCCATACTTAGAAAATATGAAAAAATCTTTACTGGCAAAAATCTTTACTGGCACTGTTTGTAGGAAAATTCATTTTTTCAAAGCCATTCTACTAAATGTACTAGAGTTTCATAATAGCTTTTGATTAAAATAGGTTGGCTTTTTTTTTTTTTTTCCTGCATCCTTTAAATGTCTTCTGCCAGTGCTTTATTGCATTACTTCAACTTTACTGCTGTCAAGGCAAAATTCAAGGGATGCTTGAATTCTGCCAATAGGCAATACTTCTAGACAGCAATGCAAATAGTATTTTTCTAAAGGGATAATTTTAGCCAGAAGAAAATCCCCACAACAAGGTTTTGCAGAAAGGCAGTCTATGTATCTGTATTCCTGGAAACTATTTGATGTCCATAAGAGGTTGCGTAGACACAGACCTCCAAATTATAATATTAGATATGTCCAGATCCACCCTTTCCCCTTATTTCTGGAGGAACCTGTCTGGTGCTTCTCAATGACTCAATTTCAGGCACCATTACTAGTGCTGTCCCTTTATTCTTGGGACAATTCATTACTGGTATAAATTTTGACCAATGATGACTTAAGAACTATCTGCAGTTTCACAGTAACAATGGCTAAGAAGGCTGGTGGCTTTCTGGAGGTCTTATTGGGACCTACATGCTCACTAGATTCTTTGAATGTTTCCATCATGAAAACTCTTCAGAGCATTTACTTTAAGTGAATGGGATTGCTTGCTTCAGACCATAATGACAGCACAGTTTTGCTAAGGTTGAGCACTGCCTTGCAGGACCTTTAGGAATGCAAAAGGGGAGGCTGAACCTCCAACAGCATGGTGAAAAAGGACTTGACAAAATAAGATATGAACAGTCAAGATGAAGTGAACAGTCAAGAAAGGGGAAGAGGGAAAATCAGTTTAAACTTGTCTCTCTCTGTTAATATCATGGGTTACTATAGATACTAATAACAAATACATAAATTTCAATTGAATTTCAAATTTTAAATATTTAAATATTTTTTTAAATCTTATCAAATGAAAATGTTTATCAAATTATTACTGTTGGTTTAAGTCATCAAGCTTAACACTTTGCAAATGACAGAAAGAAATCAAATGGGGATAGCTTTCTATCATTAAGTCCACTGTTTCGTGTTTTATTTTTGAAATTAAAGATTCTCTTCTGAAAATTCTGGCCCAAATCCGTAATCAGAACTGTTGTGTACTGGAACCCTCCAAAAATGTAATCTAAATTAAATAGAAGTGTGAATACACAGTGGATTAATTAAATGACATTAAACTCTCATGTGGATACTCTGAATCAGAATTAAAAGTGTCTTGATTCAATTTAACATAATTTCCAGAGCAAATTAGTTAGATTAAATGTGCTGTAATTCTGAAGGAAAGTGTCTACACAGAGGTTTAATATGTTTTGACTAATCCACTTTAAAAATGAATTCAGATTAACTTTCTCGAGTGACCCTTGCATTGACAAACCCTTAGTAACTTGCTAAAATGAACAACGCTGAAAGGATAGTGCTCAAAAAGACTATAGTCATAACTTATAGATCAGACTTGTTTTTGTATTGCAATTTTGTATAATTAAGAGGCAGCTTTATGTCTTGTACCATGAAATATGCTTCATGAAAGTATAAATATTTTTTCAGTCAAACAAAGGGGAAATAGTTATGCAGCCTCAAAAAATGAAGTGCACATGTTGATGCTTTTGTTATTTACAAAGGAGATTGCTATATATGATACAATTTTGAGTCTCAGCAGGGAGATCCCATGTATTTCTGGTACTGTTAGAACAGAACAGAATCACAGTGTTTCTCAAACAGGGAAGAGAAGAAGAAGTCTACTTAATGGTTTATATTTGGAAAAATATAATGGACCACCATGGACCTATTCTACTATTGGTTATAAGTTGGAAGAGAAATCATTGGAATGAGGTAGTGTCCTGGTATAAGGAAAAGCAAATTCATCACTAGCTTTACAAGGTGAGTACGCATGTGAGTGAATGAGAAGAGAAGGTGACTGTGGCTTGGTATCTGTGCAGCAACAGAAAAGGCAATGGAGAGGAAGAGGGAAGTGGGGAGGCACAAGTGTTTCTTTCAGCAGTGGTGATTACTGTGCAAAAAGTGTGGGCAGACAACCCACACTTTTTGCACAAATCAGCCCAGAGACTAACGTATTTATTTTGGTCAACAGTTTGTTTTTTTTTCCCTTTTTTTTGACTGATATTTTATTATTGTTTTTGTGATAAGTAATTTGGGCTATTTTTAAGACTTCAGGACTCAGTGCTATATAACAATAATGTGATGCAGAGAAGCTACAGTGTTGAGGAAATATCCAATGCATGCTTTAATCATACTTCGAACATTCGTCCTTATATTTATCCACTTTTCTTGTACTGTGTCCATTACAAGAACCTTTAAGACCAAATATCAGCCTTCATGCACTTAACAGAAATTACAGCAGCTAATGCTAGTAAAACAGAGAAACAGATGCATAAGAAAATGAGATTTTAAATGCTTGCTTTAATTTTACCACAAAAATAAGCCCTGGGAACAAAGCCCTGATTGGAAAAGTGCAGAGAATCAAAAACAAGTTGCATGGGTGTCTTCACTACATCTTTTAATTATGGGGAAATTTTGCCACATTTTCATTCTGTATTATTATCAGAGCACAATTTTCATGCCTTTCATTTTCTAAAAACTCCAGAATGACACACACATTTATTTCTAGTATTAAATTGTGCTGCTAAAGCACATTCTGTTTGGTGTGACGTCCTTTCAGTTTAATTTTCTCCAGAAATCCGTTTCATCTTTTCAGAATATAAATGGCATACTATTGACCCTTCAACTTCCTGCTATTCCCTCCTGTCTTCAGTACTCAGATGACTAAGTTGGGAATGTGTTCAAGTGGTGGCATCTGGCTCTTTGGGGAGCTCTTTGAGCAATTATGTTGGCAGCTTTACAGATGGCTCTTCACGCACTGTGGGGTGAATCTGAGCTTTTATCTTTTAGTTATCTGTGATTTGGAAGAACTTGCATGCTGGTAAATAACTGCGCTCTTCCCTTCTTGAGCATCCGTTCAAGGCTAAAGTAAATTCAGCTGTATGAAAAGCTCGTTGCTTTATGAACCAGACACAAATAACAAACATACAAATGGTCATCTACAAAGTTGTTTTTAGAGGCTCAGATACACAAATAGCATTCTCCTCAAAGTCTCTGGTATCTGTCATCCAGATCACAGACATTGTCTTTCTACCCCAATTTTTTCCAACTGGAAATGTACGTGTTAATGCTTGAAAGAGTGTTTCCTCAGCTTATACTGCCCTTTAAAGACTAATTGACTCAGATGTGTCTGGAGGACCTTAAAACCTGGGTGCTTGGAGGTGTTTTCTTTTTCTAAATCTATGTATCTGTTAGAAATATTTAGAATAATTAGAAGATGGCCTTCTCAAAAGGTTGTATCTTCTCAGAAAATAGTTAGTGAATACTGAAAGAGGATGTGGAAATAGGATGGAGATCAGAGTGCATTGACGGGGCAAGAGGGTGGAAGCTACGAGGCTCTATGTCCTGTGGTTTTTAGGCCCAAGATAAACAAAAGCATGGAAACCAAACAATTTGTCTTTGTTTTCAGTGCACATCTCACTTAAGCAATTTACTTAATTTGTTTTTGGGATATGCAGGCATGTGTAGGTAGGTATGAATAAGTCTTGAATATTTGTCAGTATTGGTAACAGAATTAGCCTGAGCCTGTAAAGGACATCAAAGTCCAGAACAAGACATCCTTAAGTAAAGGCCCCATTTCAGCCCCTTCCTTTCCTGAATCCAGAGGACAGCAGATTCACATATGAAAATGAAATGACTGCACCTGAAGACCTAAGATGGGGTATTTGTATGAGAAATCTGAATTTTTAATGTTAAGGATTTTTATCTAAAATCTGTTTAGAGAGCATAGTGAAAAGTCCCATCCTCAGGTTTTTTACTTGGAACCTGTGAAGGGAATTGCTGGTAGGGTTAGTCTTCTGATAGCCTACGTTGGTCTAGGAGGGTTTGCTTTTAAGTAAGAAAGAGGGCGCAGCAGCAACCTGGCCACTCAGTTGTTTTCTTTTAGTCTTTTCTTTACATTATGATTCCTATAGATAACAGATTATAGATTAATAGGTAATGTGTTGTTCTCCAAAAAACTGTCCTAGGTCACTGAAAAACAGTTAATAGTTATATTACTGCTAGGATTGTGCATTACCCATTGGGGTCTGAGCTGCTGAATAATCAGCTTCTCAATGCTGATTGATGGATAGTGAAATCAAAGTTTTTTAGGCAAGGACCATTTTTTTTGTATTTGCACAGCTCCCCCTGGAGCGAAGAGAGGGCCTGGGACCTGGCAATGAGATAAACACTCCCAGAAATGCTGAAGAAAGAATTGAGGTACATAAAGTAACCTGGAAAATCCTGGCATCAGGATGCTGTGTCATTTGAGAAAGTTCTCTAGAATATTTGTGGTGATTAAAATTGCTTGAATATAATCTTTGATTATAAAACATTTTATAATGTGTTCTTTATGAAGCATTCCAGGAATGAGGAGTTTCACACCGTATTTCTATTAAGATAGATTTTAAGCAAATACACCATATCTGAGTTGTTATGTGTTCATAATCTTTTTTAATACTTAGAAATAGCAACTTCTGGCTAATCTTTTTCCAGTTATAAGTCTGTAATATACTCATCTGAAAGATTAGCTGATATTTTGTAAGGATACCTACAGAAAAATGTGAATCAGCTTAAAGGACTTAGCAGGAATCCAGATTTTTTATATATCCTGTACAAGATTGAACTGCAGTCCCTGAAGATCCTGTGTTCACAGTCCTAATCTCAGCGAAGAAACAGTAAAAATTCTTAATGAACTGTGCAGATCCTGTGACTTTCCTGTGTCTTAGCTGATTTGATTATTAAACTGTGGCTGTTTTTAAAGAGTTAATTTCTGCCTGAGACAAGTTGCACAGAGAGGAATGCAGCAATGGCTTTAGACAACCCTTCTGCTGGCATTTAAGAGAAAAAATAGGGAGCTAGCTAATTCTGAAGGCGATCACAACTCTCCATTCCTGCTGCCTGGGGGAGAGAGATGAACAAAACTGGCCAGACTCAGAAGGACCAGACGGGAGCCTAAGGGAGAATGCTGAAGTTAGGTAAGATAAGATATAACCTGGCTTTTGTGTCAGTGTTTTCTCTGGTTGCTTTTTCCTATGGGTTCTGAAGGAGCTGTTCTGAGTTACTGTATTTATCATCCAGCCATGTCTCCAGAGAGATGTCCCTTGCAGATGTCAAACTCATTAGAACCTACTGAAAAATGAGGCTGATGTGCAGTGAAGACATCTGACTGATGAATCCAGGAGTTTTTTCTTGTTTAGGTGCACACCTTTGGAAAACAACCTAATATAAATATAATAAAACAACCTAATTTTGTGATGAAACCTGGGCATATACCCCTGGTGTCTCTGAAAAGAAACCTGTGTGTTTGACTAAGAAGAGCCAGACTACGCACCAGCAGATCATTTGGTCTAAATAAGAGAGGCCAAGGTTTCAGGGAGTATTGTCGTGTGCATTTAACCTGTGCTTCAGAAGCAGTTTGGGGGTCTAGCTCAGTTGTCTCTGAAGTAGGGTACATGCACCTTGGGGGTGTGGGAAGAAAATATTTATCATTAATAAATAAATGCCATTAATAAATAAAATAACATATTTTAAAATAATGTTTATTTAATCTTTATCTCATCCATTTTAATATCTATTTTTGTGTGTTTTATAATCTACATAACATTGGTACAATAGTACGTGTATATAACTTAAATAAACATATATTTATGAGGGTTGCTCATTTTTTTTTTTTTTTCTGATAGGCAGATACAATCCAAAAAGCTTGGAGACCACTACTGTAGCTGATTTCTCAGGTGAAGGACTATCGGGCCCTTCCACCCAGCAGAAGGCAGAACTCTGTCAGAGGGCTGCCTTCAGATGATACTCTCTGAAAAGTCAAATGTACAGTCTCTCTGCTGTAGATCTGACAGGAACACAGAAGTTATGTCTAAGGGTAGCATGTGAATGGAGTTTTAATCTAAATTGTTGATGAATTGAGGTATATATGGCTTATATATTAAAGTCAACTGACAGTAGTACACCAAAGTCTACCACAGTGTATGTATATGGATACAACCAGCATCAAAGCATATGAACAGTCATTTTTGAACTCTCATCCTGGTGAGCTCAGAGAATAGAAGAGAAGCTATAGCCTGCAGCATGCCCTGGGTTTGGTAGAGCAGGGGCTGTTGACCTGACATAGTGAAAGCCAGGACCACACAGGAAGAAAGTCCTGAGGGCACGGCTTGTAAAAATGGGTGCTTTCAGATTCTGCCTCTGAGCTTCTTGCTATTGACACTGAAGCATTTAGAGAAGTCAATTCTCTCGTTATTTAGGGCCAAAACAGTTTTATATCAACCTCTGTATCTTACTACTTGTATACACTAAATACAAAATTCTCTTTCTGTATTGCACTGAACTCTTATTTGTTTCCAGATTTCTACATGAGAGTATGCACAATGTATGTGATATAGGTAAGTCCATGCTTTACTAGCTTTTGTTTCTAAAAGACTTTGAAGCACAATGCATTACAATTGTTTAATGTGCAGAGTCATGTCATGAATAGCTAGAATAAGTTACTTGCTGCTGCTTTGTCTTTAAATTAAGTGAGCAGCCATGTTAAAAGGGTTCTAATTAATGGCATCCCTTACTCCACTTGCTGTAAGAACAATGTAATTGCACAGAGGATGAGCACAGTGATATATGCATATATTTATGCATTCCATTGTGTAACTTCAACAATTCAGGGACAAGTAAAGATGCCAGTGTGGTTCACACCACACAGTGCACAAGCAATACTGCCACTAGCAATATTTGGCGGACTTAAACTGAAAAACATTCTCAGTAGTCACTATTTTTTGTCAGCAGTGCTGCCACCCAGCTCATACCACATAACTCTCCTTTGGAGATTTGAGTACATGATGGTTCTCCCAGGCCCCTCTGAATGCGGTGAAACCTTACTGCGCCTTCTCACACTGTCAGTCCTTGGCTGACATAAACCTTTCAGCAGCTATCCTCCCTGTTCCACCACAGAGGTAAAAGTCACATAACCCTTGATGGCCGTTAGGCAACAGCAGTTTTTAATAATAAAATTAAATAACCCCAACTAAATAATAAGATTTTTCCCCTAAGAATGCGTACTAAACTTATTTTCTGTACCTAAGATTAACAAAGTTCTAAAGAAGAAAACTGCCCATAATAAATGATAGAGGGTAAATGAAAAATATGTATAGCAGTTATGGCTTGGGCATGGGATCATTAACTATGCTGGTATTGCTGCATATTGCCAACTTGATCTTTAGATAATCTCCATTTGCTTACAAAATATGAAATTTTAACTATAATGAATTTCAAATTTTTTCGTTCTACTTGTTGGCTTTTTAAGATGAAGGAGAAAATTACTTCAAGATTTTTCGTAAGCATATGGCTCAGAATTGTATTACTTTTTAAAGATGTATTATTTTCATGTAATCTCATTACACCAGCCTTAGGGAAAATACCAATTATTGTGTGATTTGCATGAGTTGGCAACACTGAAACAGTATCATGGTGTGGTGTAGTGCATCACATGCTAATATCACAGCACTGAGGGGACTAATCTGCTGTGTTAATTCTTTATTCTGTGGGGGATAGCTTGAGAAACCCCTTCCCTGACAATAATAATCTCACTGCTGACGCTTTAAATATCTTTAATTGTTTTAAAAGCTCACAGAGAATAATGTGACACTAGTTTCTCTTTCTCCTGTGGATCTAGTGGGAAGTGATGAAAATAACAAATACAGAACAAACAAAAGAAAAATCCACGGGTTAATTCTCCTTCAGGATTACATCATGTTTTACACATTACCACTGTTCACAAAAGTCTTTCTAGCAATCTTTTGAAGATGACATTCATAGCTCCCAAAATAGGTACCATAAGGTAATTTTTCTTACCAGTTCTGGAGATAATATTTTAAAATTAATTTTGCAAGCTCAGTTTGTTTTTTAGTTTGCAAGTCAAAGGTTTTATGGCTTCAGAATATGCTGTGTCTTATTGCCTTTATGGATTTGTTGTCTAAGATTTAGACTGAATAAAGTAGTGACACATAAGAGACCAAATATTGATGGCATTTACTCTCTTGCGAATTCAAAGTAACCCCTCTGATTTTAATTGATAATACTGTGGGTTTACACTGAGATCATTCAGAAAGCTTTCCTAATTGAAGCTAGATTAAGAAAGTGAATTACAATTTATTTCATTAATAAAGTTTATCATTATAAAGGTTATAATTCGGGATGAGATCTCCAAGAAAATTCATTTTTGAGCTGTCTTCCCAGTCCACTCAGTGAAAGTATTACTGTCATCTACTGTGAGACTAGAGATACATGTTGGAAAACTCCAGTTGTTTTTGTGTTAGCATTAAAGGTTTTTGTTGTTGTTTTGTTTTGCTTTTACTAAAGCTTCCATTGCTTGCGTACTTTCAAGAGAGTGTGAAGGTACATGAGACATTGAGAAGGTGGGTGTAGTATGAGATTGTAACTTGTAATCATGAGGTTATTGATGCTGAAACAATAAAATTTACCTATGTTATCATTTATCAGACATGCTAATCTTACCATGTTTACTAATTTATTTTAATATTTATATAAAAAAGACTGATAACTGTCTTCAAATCAGCTATTTTAAGAGAAAAAGTTACCATTTGTTCTCAGTGAGCCAAGAGGGCCAAAAATCTTCAAACTGGGGTGAATGTTAGGAAGGACTTCCAGCCTGGAAGAAGGAGGGAGCAAGTGACTGGATAAGATTGTCCAAGAAGTGACTTGGAATCTGCTTCATGCTGTTATTTTGAGCTATGGAAGGGGAATGGGAGCTGAAACCAGTTAGGAGAACATTGCTGAGGTGTTTGACTTGATCATCTTGGAAGAACTTCACAGTTCTGCAATAGCAGTAAGAAGAGCTAGGAAAACATCTTATTTCAGGCAGCTACTACAGCAAAATATTTATGGAAAAAAAAAAAGATGTATTTACACCTGCAGTCCTTTTTCAGCTGAAGAAACAGTAGTTGCTGAATGCATTTAATTTGGAATTAGAACATTAATTATTAAAAAAGAAACCTTCTGAATATTGAGATAATGACAGTTCTAGGGGTATATTAATGAATCTGCATGAAGGAAAGACAAGGCTGGAAAATGGCTAATCAAAGCACAAGCTATTTTAAAGCAATTCCAATTTTATCTCATGACCTTCACAAAAATATTCAATATCTGTATCAGAAAATACTGTTTTTTGCTTTTTCTTCGTTTCTTTTTCTTTCTTTCTTTGTCTTTCTTTGTCTGCCTTCCTCCCTTCCTTCCTACCTTCATTCCTCCCTTCCACACTCCCTTCCTTCCTTCTTTCCTTCTGCTTGCTTACTGCTTCTAAAAATATTTTCTTCTT
Source organism: Cygnus atratus (assembly GCF_013377495.2). NCBI lineage: Eukaryota > Metazoa > Chordata > Aves > Anseriformes > Anatidae > Cygnus > Cygnus atratus. Next base: position 119,702,593 of record NC_066363.1, read on the forward strand.
TATACTCAGGAAAGGGGGAATAGATAACAATTTGGACTAAATAGGGGTCAAAATACATTTCTTATCATTACCTGTATTTGTAGAACTGTCAGTTTTTGAAACCAGCCAAATAGTTTAAAGAAGTGTACATTTAGGGTAACTTTAAAAAATGTTCATGTACTGTCCAGAGGTGATAAACATAAAAGTGCTAGATAATATCTATTATCATAACATTTGAACATCCCAAATAAATATTTAAATGTATTAGAAACTTAGTCTTGTTTTATAAGTTTATGAAGCTCAGAATCATCACCTGATCCTAACTGGTGGGATACTGTATTACGAATCTTGCTGTTCTCTTTGTTGTCTAGGGTTTGAAATAGCAAAGTGTTTAGGAGATAACCTGTCTTTTTTTTTTTTTTCTCCAGTATAGTATTTAATGGTAGCACAATATAAATAATAATGGTTTGACAACTTTTTCATTTTTCTGTTGTATTCTCATCTGTTTCTGTTAATCACACAAATGCTGTTTTTAATTGATGAATGAAATTATAACTATGGCAGTTCATGAATCCAAAGAGAGAGAGTGATCTGGTGTCTTCAAGACCCTTTCCCTATACTGAAAACCAAAGTTGGAGACTGTGTGGTTGGATTGGGCTTATAGCTTTAGGTTTTCCTGTGCTTATTGGATGCAGGACAAAAACTTAAAATAAGAAACACCTTTGTTCTTGCATGGCTGTGTCCTCACAGATTCACAGAAGTTATACACCATGTAAAGTTTCATATCATGCTTATTATAACACTTAGTGTTGGATGAAATGCTGATGTTGTCTACACAGAACTTCATAGCTCAGTAGCCTTTCTTCTTTCTATTGCTGAATTCCATCAGCTTCTGATCAACAAGATAGAAAGTTAAATCACTCAGTACCTTACAGATCCTGGTGAATTGCATCTTTTTGTTGTTGTTGGTGGTGGTGGTTTTTTTTATTTTATTTTGTTTTAGTTTTTATTGTTGTTATTTTGGTTTGAATTGTTTGTTTTAAATACAGGAACCCCTGCTTTGAGTTCTGCTTTGAGTTTTGAAAGTGGATTTGCCCTTGCTTTGTTTGAGTTTGATTCCATTGAGTTTTAGTTAAATTTTGGCATTCCAAGGACAACACCAGAGTCAACCATAGACACAGACACACAGACACAGATTTCTAGGTTGGAAGAGACCTCAAGATCATCGAGTCCAACCTCCGACCTAACACTAAGTACTCCACTAAACCATATCGCTAAGCTCTACATCTAAACGTCTTTTAAAGACCTCCAGGGATGGTGACTCCACCACCTCCCTGGGCAGCCCGTTCCAATGCTTAATAACCCTTTCGGTAAAGAAGTACTTCCTAACATCCAACCTAAAACTCCCCTGTCGCAACTTTCGCCCATTCCCCCTCGTCCTGTCACCAGGCACGTGGGAGAACAGACCAACCCCCACCTCGCTACAGCCTCCTTTAAGGTAACTGTAGAGAGTGATAAGGTCGCCCCTGAGCCTCCTCTTCTCCAGGCTGAACAAGCCCAGCTCCCTCAGCCGCTCCTCGTAAGACTTGTTGTCTTAAGACATGTCGTAAGACCATGCAGCAGTACAATTAAAAGTCAGGAATTCCTTGGATGCTAAGACAGGGTAGGAAGAGAATACAACAAGGAGATGAAAAGATCACAGTTTCCCTTCTTTTGTCATAGGAAGTCAGCTAACAGCTGCAAAAGGGTATAAAAAGGATAAGTTGCATTAAGTTGCCTTGTATACCATCCTCCATTTTGTTATGTGGTTATTTAAAAAAAGTCACTTTAGGAAACATTTCTCAACAAGATTTTCATATCAAATGCCATCTTGTTTATAGCTGAAGCATCGTCTCCACCTGTTTGTTTCAAAAAATCTTTTAGGGATGTTTTGTGAAATACAAAATTAAATTAATGTTCAAGGGGAAGAAAGGATAGTAGTGGTAATAACAAAGTGATCTAGATTCAGCCTTACATCTGTAAACAGTCAGGCTTAAGTTAGATACAAAGGTGGGTTATATACATTTCCTCAAACAAAGAGGAACTGAGCAGAGTGAAGGCATGAATATGGGTCTCTCCCATAGTCATACCACAGAACGATTCCCCCATCAATTGGAGCTCCCCATTGGAGCTCTCTTGCTTCATATAAAGATATGGTCGTAATGCTGGGGAAATGAATGCTGATTCTAGAAGTGGTGAGCTTCTTTTTGGCCCACTGAAATGTTCTTTCATCAATATAAAACAGAACAGTTCCAACAAAAGTGACTAGGAGAGGTTTATTTGGTATGAAGTCAAGTTCCAAGGAGATCCCTACCACTTGCCTTGTGTGTCTTTTCCCTTTTACTACTGCCCTGCCCTTATTTTTATTTTGCGAGCTTTGATTGTATATGAGTATGGAGTAAAATTAAGTTCTGAAACCTTGCATTTTTATTGACTCATTTCCCACCTAGTTTTACTTTTTAAAAAGACAGTGAAAATATGTATCTGTTCCTGTGTATTTTTGCAGAATCACAACAAAAATTGTACTAAGCTTATTTCAGAGTTCATCCTTTTAATGCCTAAGCTGTTTTTTTCACAGGGTCACAACTGAGACACTTACATTTAATAATTAATTTTAATATTGTACTTTATATTTTTATGACACCTGCTGCCCCTAAGGTCTTTATCTAATTCACAAAAAAGTTACAATTTTAGTCTTATCCCTTTGAGGTAAGTAATAACAAATATTTTCACTATATAGCTTCTTTTTTTTTTCTTTTTTTCTTTTTTCACTGGAAGGCTGAGAAAAAAGTGTCTCTTATTTTCAAAGATTTTGCTGTCTTTGATTTCATAGTGGTTTGGTTCCAATGATCTTCCCTTCCCTTCCCTTTTTTTTTTTTTTTTCCAGGCAGTAGACAGTTGGGTCTAAGGAATAATAAGCAGGAATAAAATTAAAGATTTTTTTTTTAACCAGAAGCCACATCCACTTATCACTTGCAATTAAATAGAATTTCCATTAATGTGTAGAATGAATTATTTTAGAATGAATATTAGAGGGCAGTAAAGTTGAAGAAAACCGTCATTCTATTAACGTGGGAATCCAAACTGTGTGGTAGTCTACTCTCATGGGTGAGACAGAATAAAAAGCAATCCGTAGCAGATCTGGATACTCTGGCTGATTTAAAACCCAAAGAGAGCAGAGCTTTTATCCTATCTGATTAGCTCACTTACTGACTTCCTTGCTCACTTTTCTCATGGTGTTTCACTCCCTAGGTCTTGGCTTCCCCACAGAAGGGTAGCTGCCGCTGTTTCGGCAGAAAGTCATCTTGGTTCATGCTGTGTTGCTGCTCATAGTCACCCTTTCAAGTGTCATCAGCCAAGGTCTGTGGGCATTCGCTGGCACCCATGTGCTTGCAGCAGATTGATCTTCAGGATCTTCCCCCTACTTCCAGGAGATATCCTCCAGCCAAGATCTTCACCTGCTTCTTTCCAGGCACCCTTCTTCTTTCTGAAACCACCTCATCTATTCAGGAACCCTTCTATCTGACAGCAGTTGCTTTCTCCAGAACCCAAGCCCCCAGTTTCCCAGTTTAAATAGTCTCTCTGCAGAAGCACAGCACATGATCAGCCTGCTGATTGGTGGCTCTGTCTCATGTCTCCTAATTAATAGGAGGATTCAGGGCATTCCACTTTTGTTTAGTCCACTTATTACTGAGTTTTGCTCTTAGCTTCTACCACTTGGAGCTAGTGAGCAGCAGGCTTCTACTTGAGTATTTGAAAGTTTTGTTTTGGACACACATCCCCTCACACCCATTATTGTCTGCCTATTATCGTTCAGAGTTCAAGCTATTTTTTCACCTAAGACACCCATCTACATTGAGCAAACAAGAAATTCTTATATTACAGTTTTCAGAATCCTCCTTGCTATTTTCACCCTAACTGTTCTCCCTGCTATAATGGTTTTAAACCAAATTGTTTTTAATTCTTTGGAGACTGTTTGCACAAGGCTTTATCTGTAAACAGTCTGTTGTGTCTTCTCTTTCTTTTTTGTCCTCATCTCAACCCTTTTAAGATTATGAGTTTTAGTTTTTCATATTCTCCTGGGCGTGCTCCCAAACCAGCCTTCACATCCAGTGCTGCTGTCTGCTCTGCATACCTTTTTTTCATCTCAGCATTCAGCTGTGTTAAACTACCTTTTCTGGTCTGAGAAATGATTGATACTCATGGGTGAATTTTAATTGCACTGTACAAGGAAGGGATCATGTGATTCCCATTAACATTTATAGGAGTCATATAATTAAATCCCTATGCACCACAGTGAAAATTTACCCTTTTATCTCCTTCCCTTTGTTGGGCGGTTGTATGCTATATAGATGGAGTAGTTTGAACATATTAAAAGAAATGCAGAAATACTGCTCTCTTTTTCTTTCTTCCTTCTCCTTCCCTCTCACCTGAAATTATCCTCCTTTTTAAGCGAGTAAATTCTTAGGAAATTCTTCCTTGCCGTCCCTGAATATGCCACAGTCAGGAAGTGAGTTATGAGTGTGGAAGGTTGTTTCTTGCTGTTTTCTGATTCTGTCAGACTTCCAAGACTTGTAAAACTTGGATGTTCTCCCAGCAGCTGCCATGTAGCTCCACAGATGACAGATTAAGTTTAATTTAGCAGCCCTATATAATGGAAGGAGGTCAAAGTTTTCACTTTATTTTGGTTGTTGATTTGAAACCACACAGGTTGACAGTAGCCAGAATCATTATTATGTGACGAATTAGTAATTGCTTATGAAATAAACACAATATTCTCAATAGCGTCCCAGGTGGATAAGATTCCACACAGCAGTTGACAGTGCAGGAATTATTAGTGCTTTTAAAAAGAAGCCAGAGATGAAAAAAGCACTGGGGCTCGACAGACCTCTGACCCCAGGTGGTGATTGCCCATGGTCAATGGTGAAAGCAAAGTATTGTCAGTGTAAAGAAAGTTTTAGTGACATTGCAAGTGCTACCCTAATATTATGGCTTAATTAGATTCTTTTGCTAGTGCAATAATGGGCTTTCAGAGACAGCCACTTTCATATTTATATATTGTAAAGAGGAGTGTAAGTAGCATTTATTTCCTTCTTGTAAAAATTGAACTGGTCTCAATGTGATTTCTGCACTTTCTATTAGCTAATTGCACCCAGGGCTGTGGCAAAAGGAACGGTGTCATCCACTGCAAAAGGAATGTTGCTATTTCCCATTTACATAAACTATAACTCATGTTCTGATTGAAATAAGCATTGCCTTAGCAGTCATCTGCTATTAAATGCTGAGTCATTTGATTGCTGTTTCTGCAGTATCTTGCTGACTCCAGCGATGCTTCAGCTCCTCGCTTCCTGGTCAAAACAAAGACCTGAATCAGAAGACGCAGCAGCAAGCTAAATACTGTGAATGCATTTTTAATTTAGAAAAGCCCTCACTAAGAACAAGTTTTCACACGTTTCTAAGTCAAAACTAGCTTTAGTGTATTGGGGTGTGGGTTTTATTTCTAGGTCTTTTTATTTCAGGTCTTTTCATATCTTTTCGTATGCGTGTGTGTGTATGTCTATATTTGTACGTTTATATATAGTATGGGTATATACATTTATATATATGTATGCATATATATTTAATTTAATATTTTTTATCTCAATGTTGACTAAAATGGTTGTTGAATAAGGTAGGGTCCACATTAAATTATCTGTGCATGTTATGCAATAATTAATCTCTAGCACTTAATTCCAAAAGTGCCCTTACCATTGATTTACATAGACAATACCAACATAAGGCAAACTGTGTCTTGGCCACAAGAAAATACAGTTCATTTCATTTGTAAATGTTGTTGAGATTGGTCTTTGCTTTGACAAGACTGCATCCTTAATTTGACAATGGAAAATCTATATAGACAAAATGTTCTAAACTTACCTTTTTTTTTTTTTTTAATTAATCTGACTTCACGATGCAGTGTAAAAGTGATGCAGTGTAAAAACTGGACTAATGCTGAAGAAAGCTTTCCTATATTGTGATAAAAAACAAAATGTAAATTCCTGAGTGAATACTTAAAATAAACCTGAAAAGACTATTACCAAACAGAAGTGCTTGTTGATTCCAAATAGAATGATACAAAATTTGACATAAATAAGTTTGAAAGTTATTTCATACAGTCTCTTTCAAATCCAAACAAAAATATTTATTGTCCTGATAACATATCCTGTTTTCTCTGTGTTACCATAGCCATCATTAATCCTTGTAATTAACAGGCATTTATTAAAAGTCCTCCTTCAAGTACACACGAACTTCATTATCTGTCTCTAATTTCTGTTGCTTTTCTGTGTTAAATCCTAATTCATTTTTAAGACTAAGATTTTTATATGAGTGTTATTTACTGAAGATCTTGAGCTGCAAGTATGAATCAGACTTCAAATATAGTTACTAAATATATACTACTTATATTCAAGCTCTTTCATAGACAGCTAGCACATATTATGGCAATTATTATTATTTCATACAAAAATCAAGTCTTGCCCCAATGACTGTTTTTCAATTATTTGATCACTTTTTGGTCTGTAATTCAGCAAGCACTTTAAACATTTACCTGTCTGAATTCAATGCTAACAAAATGAGCTTTTACCACCTCAACAGTGGTCAGCGACTTTCACTCAGCCAGTCTTTAGCCGGTTGAGTCTCACAAACAAACCTTAAATTTTGGTTCCAAGTGATGTCAAGTAAATAATACCTCCAATCTTTTTCTTTTGAATCAATCTCCCATTGTATCAAGTGTACATATTGTGTAAACTTTCTTGATGTGTATGGTCTTGGCTAATATTTCAGCTTGAGCTTTAGCTAAAATTAGGGCCATCTGCCAAAGCTTTTTTTCAAATGCCTTAACCCTAAATTTTCAAATCATTTAATAATTTCAGTGCACTTAATAATCCAGTTGGTCACAGAAGAATGAATGTGCTCCTAGTCATTAGCCATTTGAAACTTCCTCTTCTTCTATTTTTAATAAACCATAGTTTATTAAACTAGGATTTAGTAGTTAAAAGTAATAAACAAAACTTCTATTGCTTCTATTTTGCAAGTATTGCTGTAAAATATTTAGATTAAGTTTTAGGCTGGAGAAGTCTTGTTTCTGTGGGAAGTGTTGAATTTTCACCCTTTGGAATTTCCTCTACAACATGCTGGAAGCTAATACTCTTTTCTTCTCCTAATGGACCAAAATGTGTGCACTATTAACATAGTGAGCTCAAAAAGTACTTGTAGTTTTGTCTTCCATTAACACCTTCATTGAACACCAGGTCAGCCTTGATTTTATCCCTGATGACAGAGGGACATACTTTTCTGATAATATCTTCACGCTTTAGTAATCTTTTTTTTTTTTTTTCCATGTAAGAAGGTACTGCATAGTGTGATGGATTCCCAGAGTCTGACCCTTATATGAATCTGTTCCTACTTGCAGTGAGGAGACAGATGAGAGGAAAAATGCAATGGCTGTGGGGCTATGTTCTGTAAACAAGTGGACTTGTTAGAGCACATAGACAAAGCAGATAATTTTTGCTGATTCACTTCTGTGTTAAGATGTCTTGTACAGTAGTTCTGCCTTTGTTATTCCTTGAGCAAAAGATGGAAGAATGAACATAAGCATAAAATATAAGAAAGATGAATTTGCTAGTTGTCATACTGTCAGGCCTCACCTGCTTCCTTTACTGTAAGCAATTTACGTTCCTAGGGTTTTTACTAGTTTGGAAGGACTCATTAAACCACAAGGGAGTGTATTGGATTCTGTTTTAGCTGAAGTAGTAGCTTTGTTAACTACAGATACACATAGCTACTCTGCAGTTTGGAGGTTCTTGAGCTAAATTAACTATTGTGGATGAAAATGGAATAAAAAAAAAAAAAGAAAAAGAAAAAGAGAAGGGGAAGAGGAAGAGAGGGCAAGGCAAGGCAAGGGCACACATGCACAATGAAAGACAATTTACCCTTCTTCTTGGATAATCTGCTTCAGAGCATGGTGAATTTGATGATGCTGAGTTCTGTGCTATTGCCCCTCATTAGCTATGTACGCAAGCCACTTCACTCACAGCTAGACTGAGCATCTTAAGACTATCCTGCAGACTGCAGTGTGAGTTTAAGACAAAACAGGGATGATTTGGAAATGAGGAAAAAAAGCACATTCACCTTTCCAAACCCAGACTAATTTACCAGAGTCAGCACTTTTCCCATGATTTCTTCCACGTAAGTAATTTGAAGAGACTGTGTAATTCAATTCACTTGTCATTCCCAACTTAAAAAATATTAAATGTGTTGCTTATGTATATCTTTTAATAAAATAAATGACTATTACATGTACTGAGACGTTCAATATATTGTGTGACAATACATTGGTTATTTTGTTCAAAAAATGGAAAATGAATATTGTGTGCACCAGAACAGAAGATGCTTTATTTAACACGATAGTCATCTGCTGAGCCACCAAACTACCAGTTAGCTCACTTTCAGTTTGGCCATGGGAAGAAGAGAGATGTCCAAATGGGCCTGGTAAATGTCCTTCACATAGATTCTATTCTAGATTTTAGCAGGGCTCTAGAAATGCTCAGAATTTGTGTGTGTGTGTGTGTGTTTTAAGAGCAATTTTTTTTCATTTTCTTTGTCCAACACAGACTTAGGACTGCTCCAGAACATACTTTGTCCACTGGACAACATCTCTATCTACTTATAACAAAACTCCAGTCGCCAGTCAGCAAAAGTGCTCCACAGGAGCCCTTGCTTTTGGCCCCAGATCCCAAGTTTCCATCTTTCTGTCCCAGGGCACATTGTATTTTCATTCCTAATATCAAGAATTCATTCTGCTGGTGCAAAAACAGTCAGTGTTTCCCTGTGGTCTGATCTGAACTCCTTTCAGGAGTGCTGCATCATGGGTTGGTGAAAGCAGAAAAGAAGCATTTTGTTAGAGCATCACTGGAAGGAGAGATGGGCTGTGGCTTTGAGAGGTTTCAGAAATCTATAAGAGCAAGGAGTAGCATTTCAGGTTAATCTATTTCAGGATTTTCTCCATGATATACGTAAGTAAAACTTACAGTGCAAAAGAAAGAGTTAAAGCAGCTACGCTCTTTAAATGCTTTTATTTATGTTTTACTGCTAGGTATACAGTTTAGCTCTCTGAGTTGATGAAAATAGTAGATTAGGATCAGTTGGGGTCAATGTAGCTTCATGTAAACATTAAGACAGGTTCTTTCTTTGTATTTACATACACTAAATTTTACAGTAGCAAAAGATTATCATATACAATATTGGTTTACATCAAGCTATTTAAACAGTTCAAGTAACGTGGATTGGTTTCCAAACATATGGTATGTTTCTCTCAAATGACAGATACCTTTGCAAAGACAGTTTCACTCCTGCACTGAAGAAAATGAAAAAGATTTGTGGCCCTTTGTAACTGGCTTGTAATTCTGACTTTGCTTTCTGCAAATGGAGAAGGCCAGCCATGTATTTTGTGACTTTTATTAGAAAAAATGAAGTTAACTGAAAGGTTTGATTTCTGTAAAGCAGTGCATGCATATGTAGTAACACAAATGATTTAGAGCTATTGTTAAATCCCCTGAAGCATGCAAATTTTTATTAAGCTTGATTAGTATTTGTTAGTTCCATATGTTCAAAATCTTTCCATTTTAGGCCTTCTGTTGTTCAGTAACGATTAATTTCCAATTTAATCTTTCTGTCTACAGTGTGTCCTTTACAGGTACAGTCCTACAACAAGACAGTATCAGTTATTGTTAGAGAGTAAATTGTGCTATCTGTATTAAAATACAGACTCATTTTAAAGATCATGTGCAACAAAGCTGATGGCATTTACTTCAACAAAAAGTAGCCTTGTGCTATATGTACATATATCTTAAGTAATATTCCTGTTTTCATAAATTACATCTGAAGGATTTAATTGTCATTTGAGAACATTCATTGTCCATGGGTTGGAATTTCTCTGTCTTTCCAAAAACTCTTCTTAAAGTTACCGTTATGTGAACTGTACTGTTTAGAAAATCTTTGGCTTGAATTGTAGCCTTCACAGTTGCAAACAGTATGTCCAAGAACAAACCTTAAGCAATATAGAAGAAAATATAAAATTAAAAACATACATTCAAATTTTATCTATGTGCATACAGACCCAGGCTCACCGTTGCTGAGCATTTGGAGTTAGCCACGTCTGTTAGCAACATTAGTCGGTAATTCTAAGAACTCAAATCCTGATGAAGAATGGACTTCTCTCCTGCTCAGCTTCTCCCTGTGTAGAATCCAGGACTGCACATTGCTGGAGAATGCAGCTAATCTAGTATGCGGTCCTGTAGTAATTTACAATAAATATGTATTTGAGGAAATTGGGGCATTACCATCTGCTATCTAGCTAACTGTGATTAGATGCTTTGAAAAGAAGCTTCTTATTGTAAGGTATGAAGAATTAAAGTTAAAACCATTTTTAATGATCTGCCTGTCCATTGATAACAAGGATTTCTATCAGTTCATTCTGTTCAACAGAATTACCATTACTCTGACCAATACCGAGAGCAGACCTAGTTTTTTTTTTTTTAATTAATATTATTTTACTTCAGCCTTAAGAAAAATAAGAGAGAATTAATTGTGGGACATTCTGTTGTTTGCATTTTTGCCTTAATTAATAACATTGGATACACTTTTCTCTGTGTTGGAGCATTATTTAAATATTTTAACAGAAATTTCCTGTTTTTTTTCAGTCCACAGTAGAAAAATGATTTAACTTGAAAGGTCAGAAGAGTAATTTCCAGATTTGCATAAACTTAAAAATGTCAGAGGTATGTCCACTCTGGATTGCTATTTCTAGTTATTTTGTATGGGATTTTTGGTGTTAAATATCTGCATTTTTCACACAGAAGGGGTCTTGGGTTGATTGGTTTCCTTGGTAACAGCTCTTTGCTCTGATTACACAAGCACACTGGAGTGGTGCAGAACAGATTACTACAGAAACACACTGGAATTAGTCTGATGTAATAGGATGTTGTATGAACTGTTACTGAGTTCTTAATTCTATTATCCTTTATGTTATTCCCATTAATACTATATTGTAGTGAAATAACATGTAGCTTACTTAAAACTAATCAAATTTCCTTTAACAAGTTAGTTGTAGGCTTCTGAAATAAAATTTTAACTGAAGGAAAGTAACCTAACAAAACTCTGAATGAAATGTACAGTTATGAATGGTGCAAATGAATACTTAATTCTTGGTGAGTGAGCTTGCAAGATGAAAATATTTTACAGTTTAAATGTCTGTTGATGGATTGCCTCATTCATCTTTTCTTCTTAGTCCATGGAAGAGTTCCCTTTGGTACTTTTTTACCAGATTCTCTATGTCAGTCTCCAATACTCTTTAGAATGTATGTATTTTAATAGAAATTATATTATGGAAATTATAATTAAGTCTAAAGTAGTGGAGAGAATTAGTTAGATCAAATGAGATATAAATACAGCAGTAGAATTTTTGAAATGGATACATTTGAAACAAAAGGACATTAGCTGGAAAAATTAAAAGAAATCTCATGTGTTGCAAACTACCACATGCCAGACTGCTGCACCGCTGCACAGGAGGCATTTGAGTTTTCTGGCATCTTGTGAAGCTTCTCAGGTACAGTCCCCAGTGTTACTCTCGTGCAGAAATGAAAGTGTCTATGTCCAGTCCTAGAATATCTGGGCAAGTGCTGGCTGCAGATGTCTGTAAGGCTTTGCTTACAGTAACTAGCATGGTGGTGTAAGAGGAGCCAATCTCTGGAGTGGAATATTGCTGAAGTCCTCATGTCTGTGTCAGCATTTCCATTATTTCTCATTGGACTGGTTCAAATGGATTAGATGCACTCCAGGGCATGGTTTGGGGTTTTGTTTCATTCCAAAGAAATCTGGTTGTATATACCCCAAGACTTCTTTATGATCAATGGATTAACTTGCCTCCCTAAAGTAAATGTAAACTGCTGGGAGGTTTGCTTTAGAAACACAGTCCTGACCAGAGCCAAAATTACTAAAGAAGGACACCCTGAACAACCCTCAGGGCCTCAGTGTTGTGGTCATTTTTTGGACACAGAACGACTGGTTGAAAGGTGTATGAAAGATAATCAAACTGAAATAAAACAGGTGGAGAAGGGAATCCTCCCCCTAACTAAAAAGAGTTAATACATTTGAACAAAACAATAGATCCTTACTTGTGTTCCTTAACTGACTATCTTCATCTCTTTTTCAGCACAATTACTATTAGTGACAGTCATGCCTGGGATCTGTGACTGGTCTCCTTGCTGTTTCTTTGTCTTTCCTCTTGAGTCATAGGACACTTTCTTATTCCTCTGTGTAACCAATTTACCTCATCTGTGGTCTGATAATTACAGTAGGTGTTCGTGTAAAGAGCTGTCTTCATTTCTTTTTTCCTGTGACATTGAGAATCTAAATTCCTTTCAAGTCATTCATGCTGTGAGGCCTCTGAAACCCAGCAATAAATCTGGTCTTTGTTTCGCTTTTGAGGGAATTCCATTACTCCTGGACTATTTCCTTCAGAGAAACTTCCCTAGGGAGATTTTCTGAGGTATCACATTATGTTTCCATTTAAGTAGGTCTTCCTAGCAGTGGGCGTTCTGTATATTTGACTGGAGAGAGATGTGACACCACCTTGGCCAATTCTGTCTACCCAGAAAAGTTCATTGAAACAGCAATTTCGTTAACACAGATGGAATATGTAAGTAGTACACAGGCAACAATGCCATACCAAACCTGGCGCTCTTGACTGAAAAAGTGCTGCCGTTTAATTAGAAAGGGGCACATTGCTGGTAGACATCTAACCTGGCTTCTCTTTTCAACACAATGTCCCTTCTTGCTCCAAGAAAACAGCAGTACATGCAGTGGGTTCAGCACCATGTTTGCTTATGCAAATATGCAAACGGGGTTGCTTTTGAGAAGTGATGCCCTGAAAAAAGATCACAGTATTTGCCATAGAACTGCTGAGCTGTTGGAACAGAATAGCCTGTCATTGTTTTGTAAGTTTTTCTCTTATTATTTTATTCCACATTGCTGGCAGTTGTTTTCTCACTGAAATTTCAGAAGGTCCAATTAAATTTATAATAGTATATATAACGTAAGAATGAAGATGTATAAACCCAAAACAACATATTGCTTGCATGGAATTGTAAACCTAGCTCATCAGAAATGAATCTGATAGTTACTACTGTTTTTAAACATTTTCAACAAGTTCAAAACTTTGGAAAGTAATTTCCATATTTTTAATTGTGACTGAGAAGTTTTTTGTGTCATGTAGATGACCCTGAAAATCACTAGGGTTAAATAATGAAAATGCTACATTGAGTCAAGTTTAAATCAACTTCAAAGATTTATGGATCTTAGTGACTCAGAACATTACCACTATATAGCATAATCAACAAATACATCATAGTACCTGCTAGAAGCTCTCTCAGCATTTGTCTGAGTTTATTTGGATGGTTCATTTGGAACTTTAAATATTTCTCCTGAGCTATGTCCTGTTGCAGGTGTTTGAACAAGGTTGTTTTTAACTGTGGTTGAGTTTTGTGACCCAGTTTATGAAGTAGCCAATATACAGCTGTACAACTCAGCAGATGACAAATTGAGACACAAGGGCAAGAAATGAGCTGTGGATAGAGATAACCCCTTAAACCATTTTCAAACTGAAGAAAGAAATGTGGGAATTCCTGTGCTGAAAAGAAGTTTTGATTTCTGTGTATGCACAATATGTAGAAGCAAGACAAAGGACTGAGTTGGCTGTCTACTTACATGTATATATCAATACAATAAAAGAGAATTCTCCAGATTTTTTCAAGGATTGTCAATAACTGCCTAACTTTATTATAAATTGAAAACTTTTATTGTTCAATAATACTAAATAACTAAGAATGCTACAGTATTTTTTGAAGATTTTAAAGGCATATAACACACTGTTTATAAATATATTAAAAAAGTAAAAAATATAGTAGTGAACATTAAAACCTAATGTTCAATGCCTTCTTCACACATTGTATACAGTGGTCTGTAAGGTAACTAGAGAGTATCACAACAGTTAAGGCTATTAAAAATGAGCTATTTTATTAAAGATAACTAAAAATTACAGGTCTCTTGCTTTTACTTCTCAAGTCAATTTGATTTACATACGACTTTGTTAGGAAAACTTTTGTGTTACCACTTAAGCATTTTGGAATAATGCTCTCAAAACTAATGTAATTACATTTTGTGATTCCAGATCAATCTAGCTGCCATTCAGGAGCTGATTATTCTTCCAAGGCTGTTTCTCCTTGGGAGAGGGTAGACTAAATTTCAGACTGTTAAGACTTTATTCAAAGCTGAGTACTGTTTTTCTTCCCTCTAACTGAGTGCACGCTCCATTTTGTTGGCTTAGTCTGAACTTCCTTGAGCAGAAATGATTTCATTGTGTTTTCATACAGGGAGCACCTCAAGAGAGGTTTTGGCTGTATTTTTGGTGATGATGTGATGCATATAGATAATGACATTGTACAGAAGAAAGGGTGGGAAAAGTTGACCTTGAATAGTACTCACAAATGTTAAACTTTATTCAGAATTCACAAATGTCTAGCTTATAAATCTTATTTATTATTGTTTAAGGTGATGCTGCATCTGGTGGAAAAATTAAACTGTGGGTTGTTCAAAACTCAGTCAGAAAATCAATCTTCTTAACCTGTGATGATTATCAATTTTGTTGGAAAAATCAAGTGGCAGTAACATTTCACAGTCAGTCCTTTCCATGCCACCCATTCTCATGTCAGGCTGACACTTCTTCTTAGACAAATTCAAATCCAAAGCAGCAACAAGTCAGTGGACTTAAATCTACTTGAAACTTGCAACTGAGAGAGCGAGAGAGAGGATTTAGTGTATCTATGCCAGCAGAAGATTGGGAGTCTTAAGCTGCTTGCAAGCCATCCATGGTATAGTTGTGCTGTTGAAAGTCAGACGGCTTATACAGTGTGCCGTAACTCTGCCTTTTCTTGCCCTGTCACGTGCAGGGTAGATACAGGCATTTAAACTGCAGGGCTTCAGTTCAATCATTTTCTATGCTGTCTGGGCAGGTGACTTGTGTTCTCCTTCTGGATTTCTTCTCATATTTCTTGGTTATCAAATTTTACATCTAAGTTCCCAGTATATAGGATAGCACTTTATCTCTTTCTGTCACTCAGAGAGTTTGAGTAGGTTGAAAGTCATATATGTATATATATAATATATATATATGTATATATAATAAAAATATGTAAATAATATATAATATAATATAATATAAATATATATATATATATTTTGTGTCTTTTTTTTTTTCCTTTTTAATTGTAACAATTATTTGAAAAATAAAGATAAGCATTAGGGTGTTAGATCAAGGTTGGTGAAATGTGCAAATTTAAAGGCACTCAGAATTAGGAAGGGAAAGATAGGGTAACCTGCAGGAAGAACAGGGCTAGTTACTGCAGAGGTGAATACTGCAAATTCACTGTGCTTTTCCTTCTGCATGAGTAAGCTCTATTATATAAAATACATCCTCTTCAGATGCAACACCAAGGCTTCTCTGAAGGATCCTGAAGGGATTAAGTAGCCTATTCAGGCATCTTGAAGTTAGAAAAAATATAAAGGCCTAAAGAATATAAAAGAACATTGCACATTTTAGCTGTTAGACAGACTTAAAGACGGGTAAAAGTTATGTCTGTAGCAGTGAAAGGGACCTGAAGAATTACTTGTCAAGTCCCTTCTAAAACCATCAAGGTCAGCTATGAGGACTGGGTTATTTGTCACAAACTGCAGCAGAAAATCTCTTCTTTAAATACCTGAAATTTAACTTTCTACAGCTTTCCTATATTCAAAATTTCATCAATACTATGACATTGGTTAATACAACATACGAATAAAAACAAAGATATATGGCCAGATGCCATTGTAGCTTGGTACAAAAGTGTAATACTGTCTTTAGTTCATAAACACCTTCTGCTTCCATTTGGACAACTCAACAGGAATAGGTTTTAACTGTTCAGAATAATACCTTTGCTCTTAAAATGTCTGTCTATACTAAAAGCTGACTGAAATTACATAGAACATCATTATAGGCGCTGTCAGTCAGTGACTTCGAGATCAACCTTAGTCATTTTATAATTAAAAACATTATTACTCGATGTGCAGATTACAAAATGCAGGTGTGCTGTCTAACCATCTTCAAAGAAATTTCTCATTGTAGGACTCCATAAAACAAAGACTCCAGCAAATTTTTGCCATTTATTTATAGCAGTATAAACAAGCTCTGATGATAAAGCAAGAAAAGTTTCTTAATTCTGTTAATGTGTATATTATAAATTATCAGTGTTTATGTATTAAAACAAGCTGGGCACCAATTTGGCTGCTATAGTCAGTCTGGCAATATAAATAATAATGATAATAATAAGACTAGTATTTTTGGTTAAAGAATTGAGTGGTCTAGAAGAATATACAAATTCCTATATCTGCCCCTCTGAAACCTCAAGACATCCCCTCTGCTCTACTCTTATGACTAAAGTAGTGGCTATATTCCCTTTCCTGTGCCTCATTTACCAGATTAGATAATAAATTGGGTGACACAGGAACTGTTTTTTGCTATACACAACTGTTTTTTTGTATACACAGAGAGGTGCTAGAGGGTTCTGCCCTTCATTTAGGGCTCCTCTCTGTTGCTATAGTGGCATGAGTCTTCTCTCATGCAATTTATTATATCAAAATAAGCACTTACAATTCAGAATAAGGTGTCTGAATAAGATGTTGGTTAAGAATGTGGCATTTTTACAGGTTTAATCTACATCTTGACTTTTTTCTTGCCCTTGTTCCTCATCCCATCCCTAAGCTTCCTTGGCCGAACCATATTGCTTTCTGGAGATTCAATTTCATAATTTCAGGCCACTGGCAGATACAATTTGGCAGCTACAAGAAATGTTAAGCCATTTTATCTACAATATTTACATTCAGACTTACATGTGGTATCGAGCCAATTCTTGTAACTACAAGAGGCTGGAATTTGGTTTCTAGAAAGTAGCATATGTATTGTTACTGAAAGTATGCTACATTTGTTGATCTTTATAAATGTTTTTTAAAGTCTGTTTTTTTTTATTTGTTTTGTTTCGTTTTTTTTTTTTTTTTTTTTTTTTTAAAGGCCTAAAAACTTCAAAGTTAAAGCACAACAAATTCTGTTATACCTGTCTAGTGTCAGTAGGGTATTTTAAGATTCTCATCCATTAAAAAGAGAGAAATAGTGCTTTTCCTAGTAGGTGTGGAATAAAAGTGATAGCAATCTCAGGGTAATTGCATGATTCCATGGGGCTTTTGGCCTGGGATGATTAGGGGATTCTAAAATGTAGGGAGGAGAAAAAGAAAAAAGAAAACTTCTAAATCATTTTTTCCCCCGCCTTTAAGGAAAATTCTGATTTCTTAAGGAAAGTTATTTGAAAGGAGTAGGAGGAATTAAAAAAGAATTACAAATTTCAAAGCTATTGTAGTTACAGAACCACGAGAGACATTTCAGTGTTGACAGTAATCAGAAAGAATCATCTTTAATGCTGTTTTCAAAGATATCAGAAAAAAAATGGTTTTCTGCGAGGGAAGAACATAATCTGATAAAACATACTGGCAATATGAATTCTTACCATGAATATTGTTAAAAGCAGATTACAATATGGGACTAAAAATTAGTGTCTGTCTTGTGTCCTTGAATTGGCAGAGAGAGGTAGGGAGAGCTGAGGCTACTACACAAGCAGGAATGGAGTCGTGGCTCCCAAACTTTTGCAGCTTTGAGTGGAAGTACAGGCTGTAGGGTGGATCAGAGAAGCAGTTCCCCCTGGAGAGGCATTTGTCCAACATTAGGCCAGTAATGCATGTGTATTTCTGTAAAGAAAAAGTATATTTTTTAGATCTATGTTTTTTTTCTTGAAATAAAGACCATATATAGTTTAGGGATCCTCTAAAGAGTGAACTCGAAGCACGTTTCTCTCCTGCTCCATGGGTTCAAACCAATATTTTTGCCTTGGATAGGAGATACTGGAAGGACTGCCTGTGTCCCTTTATTCAGATTATCGTTACTTCTTCTTGCCACGCCTTTCCTCCTTTCTTTTTTCAGTATCCACCTGACCCTGCTTGTCTGTAGAAAATATGCAGAGGTCACAAGGGCCTATATGGCATATCATGAAAATTTCAAAATTACCAAAAATTCTGACAGGGTCGGGAAACTAAACGATATCTCAGACCCTCCTGCAAAACTTAAAACAGATAAATTTTTATTCCTTAAAAGAACAAAGATTTTTCCTGCATAAATTATTGCACATCACCAGCATCTCTCAAATCTTTCCTGAGGTTGCAGTTCTTTGAGATTCAGCACTGATGATGCTCGCTGGGAGTGCTGTGATTACTTTAAGTCCTAAACCTTATTAACATTTTCTAAATATCCCACTGCAGTGCATTTTATTGATGTGATTGATCAGGACTCTTGTGTTTTATTGTTACTAATCTTTAATATCTAGATAATAAAATTTTAGTTCAGAAATATATCTTACTCAATGTAATGTAGTATTGAACAAACCATCAGCTCAATATAAGGCAGCTCATATCAGTAAGGTGAATTTAAGAAGGTATTTCCTTCTTATCTTGAAAGCTGACACAACCAGTGGTCTGTATTCAGACAATTCAGACATGCATCTGAATTGTGTGTACCTTATTTCATAGCCATAAAGCAAAGATGACTCCATCTGTTTTGTCGATGTTAAAGAGTGAATGCCTTGTCCCAAGAAGAAATTAGAAAAATGTGTCTGGTTTCCCCTTCTTCTTCTCTTGCAATGCAGAGGCACCTCAGTCAAAACCCAGTTTCTGCTGTTACTCTTAAAAGTCTGAGGGATGAGAGCTCTTGTGATCATTTTGTGTTATTTAAGGATTTGTGTAATTCAAAAGAACTTTCTAGATGGGGTACCTTTGGGGATGGTTTATGTTACTAGTCTACCCAATGCAAGGAAAACAATTTCTAAGAGGGAGGGGAATACTGTCTTGCAGGCATCTGGGTTTATTGCCAAAATGATGTGGAATAGCTATATCACAAAAGGTAGAAGATATTTTTGTGGCTTTAATTTAAAACAAACAAACTTGTGTTACATTGCCAGCAGTGTTTACTTTTGTAATTAACAGCAGTGAGCCTCCATGTGGATATTCCTCAGGTTTTCTCATGACACTACTGTAGTTGCACAGTACTGCAGAAGCCAGTACTGCAGAAGCCATACACATCAAGGGCATCCCATATTCAGAGGAGCTTTGGAGGTCCTGCTCTTAGTTTTGCAGTGCTTAGTTATACCATGTTGTAATGGTGCTTAGGTAACTGTTAGTGTGGCATTTTCATGGTTTTTAGAGGACATCATAATAGAAAATTACTGTTGGTTGAAAATAAATACAAGTTTGAGTTGCATTGGTGCTGAGTGAGATACGGCCTGTTTCTCCTGCTTGGACTTGTTTCTGTGGTTTGTCAATGCAAAAGCAGTTCTAAGCACTTCCATCTTGACTTTATGATTTTTCTGTCTGCTTTCCTACAACTCCAAAAGTTACAGCTTTCTGAATCCTAATTTGCTGGTGATCAGAAAGAGTATTTGTACTTCGGGCAGTGGAAATACTTTTAAAACTCCTCAAGTGATGGCAGTGTAGGAAAGGTACAGTGTTTTTGTTTCCTCTTCATCTTCTGCTCACAGCCATTGCACTTCACAGGGTTGGGGGTTTGAAGATGATACAAGAATAGTAGCCTGTGAATTTTTAAGTAGATTTAAAAATAATTAGCTAGTCAGTTTAAGTAATATTTTTATATTGGTCTTAACAAAGAAGTTGCTAAGAAAGTAAATAGGGACTGACTGAATGTTGATTCTGTCCCATCGCCCAAACTTTTTGTAGACTGATTAAAAGATATAGAGCTAAATTTGTCACTAGTATAGTAAATGTAACTTCACAGTCTAGAGTGTACCCATTTAAACCGTGGCTATGGATTGTTTCTAGTTCCTTCTCTGAGGTGTATTTTATATATTTTTCTTTTATTTTGTCTGACATTTAGGATTGGCCTGTAAAGGATAAAAACTAACTTATTTTGCATAAGATCTATTTTTTAAAGCAAAATGGACTTTGATGTAATGTCAACAGATGATGTTTGAAAAAGTTGTGCTGGAATTGCAGTTTATTCTCAGTTATGCAATGCCTTTAATAATTTGAGGGGAAATCAAATGCTTGAGTTATTTACTTCAGGACTTGTATTTGGGTAGGGAATGGATTTCAGGAAGAGAAGTGTAGAGAAAATAAGAAGCCTTTATACATTGCCCACAGCCCTGTTTCTTTACCTTGTAGTCTGTTGTTTCCAGGAACTTTGTACAGTTGAACTTTATTTTTTCTTAAATAGCTGATGACCGTCTTTTGAATGATTTGGACATGAAAATATTGCCTATTAGCTCTACCACTGTTTCTTATTATGTTTGCAGGCTAAATAATGGCACAGAAAATATCAGCATTTCTTAGTTAGCAGCAAAGGATGATCGATGGTTGTATGATAATTAGTATAGTTGACAGTCAATCAAGTGATGAAAATAAAAAGCTCTGATCAAAAGACCTTTTCTTCTGTGCATTGTAAATTAGCATAAACATAGCCAGCCCTTCATAACACTAGTAACACAGCAAATATTGCTTTGGCATAAAAAGAACACTGATATGGTTAAAGGGCAATGGAATTGAATCCACTGCAATATCCAATGCAATATTAATATTTTTTCCTGATTCCTTTAATTTAAACAAATCAAATTTTAACAAAACAAATACTTCTTAGAGGTGTGGGGGATGTTGCATTGCTTGTTTTTAATGTCTGAGATCAGCAGAAGAGGACGTCAAAACCGGTTCATATAAACCAACCAGAATTAGTGAGGCCTTAGCGCAGGTGTGATTATGTCAAGAGAGAAATTAGGTTAACTTAAAAAAAAAAAAAGCAATAGTATCAGGAAACAAAGCTCACAATCTAGAGTGCTAACCTCGGTTCCTGAAAGCTTACACCTTGCATCTGTTCCCTGAACTCTGGGAAGCTGTGAGAGCTGAGCTGTGACAGATTGCATGGGCAATGCAGTTTTACCTTGTCACACTCTGTTTTTAGTGTAGCACCTGTGACTTCCATTTATTTAACTTCACTGCCATTAAGGAGATGACTCATGATATTTGTAAGTACTCACATGATTAAGCCCTACTATCTAATGATAATTTTATTCTGTGTAACAATAACCATGAAAAATACTGAAGACAAAACCTTGTTATAAGATCCACCTTTGTGTGAATCTTACTTTCAAGAGGCAGAGGATAGATCTTTTATAAACAATCCTTATTTATTAGATTTCTTTCTCTAAGGGTTAGAGTTAGGCACTCAAGAGATAACATTATTAACATTAATAACATTAAACATGGAGACAGATTTGTTTTCCTTGACCTTTACTAATATTCTATGTGTCCCAAACTAACTAAAATGCTGCAATACACAGATGTTTCAAGAATATTCCCCATTTGTATAACAAAGCATTTGTTTCCCTTTTGCCACCATTATTATTATTGATGACTGCATACCACTTCAGCTACCAAACAATGAAATTGCTTCACCTTTCTTTCTTCCAACTATTGTAGACATTACATGTTGTGGTTAATTTTTTTTTGAAAAAAAAAACAACAAAACAAAACAACTAAGCTCCACTGTCCATATTTGGTACTTGAAAGTTGACCTTGACAGCAGTGAAGTCTTATGCTAAAATGTTAAGGCATCAGTTATGAGTGAAGTTAAGAGGGAAAACAGGACCATGTCCTGGAATATTGTCATTCACTACTTACCTATTTTGCAGTATCTTCACTTATTGGGGGGTGAAACTACACACAAATTTAAAAATGTTCATGAATGCTCTTCAGACTGATTTTCATCTGATCATACCTTGGGCCTTTTTTGTTCTTTTTCACTGAATATTCCAACAACTTGATTTTCAGGAGGAAACATTTCATGAAACTTCTAGCACTCAGTAATGAATTCAAAGACAGAAGGGAAGGTACCTATGTACAGCCAATGATCCTGATCAGCCTTTTTCTAGACCAGGATCATTTGTAATAAATGAAAGGGGATCAGACTAAGGAGGAAAAATAATCATGTGAGTGTATGAGAGGACTATCTACATGCTAGATAGAGAGGAGGACATCTCAGCAGTGTATAAGTGAATAATCAACAGGTTAGAAAAATTAATAAATGAATTCCAAACATAATATCCTTTGGATATTTTGGAGGCTTATTAGGCTTATTATACCATAGTTTTTGAAAACCTGTTTTTTTTTTTTTAATTTTAATTTTTATTATTATTTTTTATCTGAGGTAATGTGGTCAGATATGGTGCATGATTTAATTTCTCTGCTTCTTTTTGAATAGGACCAATTTACAAAGACCTTTTTTTTATTATTATTTTTATTCTTTGCATGGAAACTGATGTCTAACTGAGTAGATAATGACCAAGCAGGTATTCAGATAATCTGTAAACATAAGAAGCAAGGTAGTGGTGTTTTGTTTTGTTTTGTTTTGTTTTGTTTTCCTCCCCTGTTAATGACTATACTGCATTAAAACTTTTCTTTTTAGGCCAACGAATGTATGGTCAGTGCAGATCCTATGAGATCTTTGGTTATACAAGTCACTGTAGTCAGTTGACTTCATGCCTGAAAAACACAAAAATGGTTTATAAAGCGGAGCAGAGACCATTTCATCCACTGAATATGATTTCAGAAGTATAATTTACCAGCAATTAACCTTCCCCTTCCCCCCTCCCCCCCCTCCAATGTAAGCCAAATTACTCTTCTCTTGGGATCCCTACTACCATTTAATTTGTGTTTGTTTTACCCTTTGGCATTTTATCTTCTAATAAGCCTTGAAGGGAGGATAGAATATTAGCTTTTTATTAAAAGAAAGGACAAATAGATGCAGGATAAGTACACTCTAATGGCCAAAATTTTTCAAGATTTTTGGCTTCAACAGCATGCAAATAAATATTTGCATTTACTGGGCTGGAAAAGTTTGTTTTACACAAAGCATTTGCAAGAATATATTTCCAGATAATAATTTTTACCATCTCTTCACCATTTGAGTAGATACAAATTTCCTTCGGTTATTTGTTTGTGGAATTGTGTCACTGTACTTCTGATTCAGCATTTAGTATTTCTGTGTTCCCCAAATTTGAATATTTCTTTAATAAAGAAGCTGATATTAAAATTAAATTCCTCTAGTTCTCCATTTATCAGACAGCTCTCTCATGTGTGACCCAGACAGTTTATTGCCTTGGCCAGCTGGTGTTGAACAGTGAATAACCAAAATACTACCAAAAAGTGCCACTAAAATAAAAATAGAATGGTATTTCTCAGATTCTCTTGGCATTTTCTGAAACAACAGATCTCTGAACTGACATTCCATTTATCTAGCCCAGTTTCTGGTTATAAAATTAGGGTAAAAATGCTTTCAGAAAGGTTATTTTTATTTTATATGCTTTTTTTTTTCCCCATTTTTTTCACCCAACAAGACACTTCAGTGTATCTAGAAATACACCAGAGGAGCACAGCCTCAACTTGAAAGTGTTTGAAGTGTGATTAGTTTAGAAAGGTTTGCACTTTCTTGTACTTTCTTTATGCCTTTGCTCTCTTCAAGTCTGTTTTTATTACCTCTGATTCCCAGAGAATATTCGATTACCTTGTACTATAAACTGTCTCCTCTTTAGAGACAATTTCTGAAGAGAAGCTTTACAAGACTACATAAACATCATTTAAACCCTCAACTGCAAATATTTAGCTGGTGCCCACCTTTGAGTTGCTTTTTTAATCTCCTAGTAGTAAGGGGAGGCATCTCCATAGATGTGTTCTCAGCTGTGGTCTCCAGCCTGAATTCCCTTCAACATGCTCCATGCCGACAGGTATCTATCTGGCTTAGGGCCATGTTCTGTAAGATTAGCAGGTGGTCTAGCATACAGTGTAGTTCTTGACCCCAAATATATTTAATGAAGGAGGTTGCTGGTATCTTGGTGGCACACGCTTTTAAATGAGTGGGTAAAGCTCAAGTGCTGTAAATCTCTTTTGCTTTTGTGGCATAAACATACAACAGACCTTCCTGAAAGTTTCCTGAAAAGCCATGTGGTATGCAGAGATATATGGACCAGGCTAAGCATGCTACTTCTATCCAAACAGAGGGACTTAAGCTCCCAGCCCAGCAACATCCAGGAGTTTGCCTTGAGTGTGTACATAGGAGTAGATTTACATTCATAGAATCACAGAATATCCTGAGTTGGAGGGTTCTCACAAGGATAATCGAGTCCAACCCCTGGCAATTTGACATTGGAATAGTGTCCAAGGTTGGGCTTGGGCTCTCGCTTGAATTGTGGCTAAAATACAGACAGAATTAATTTTCTGTGCCTGTGAGGAAATTTACACAAAATAGTGCCTATTTATTCATTCATTCATTATGTTTGTGCTGTAAGGGGCTAATATGGCTATTTAGGGCCTGGAATGAGAAAAAATTCTGCCCACAAAGAATAGCAGTTGAGCTTTGGGTACATTTACCCCAAGTGACTAGAGGATTTCCCTGATATTGCCTAATGTATTTTTCTCAAAAGAGGAACAAAACTAATTGCTGAGACCTTTATGTCCTAGGGGATGTGTCATGGTGAGAGAAAAATATTCTTCACAGCCATTACCTTCTCATAGTTATTTCTTGCCAGGCCCTCAAGGATAAGCTGTCAGTGCCTGTATACAACAGATTATATAAGATCATAATTTTCCACTCCATATAAAATGTTACTTTGAAAGCTATATTCTGATATTAAATAAAAATACTTCGCACTATATTAAGTCTTTCATCCAAAGACATAAAAGTACTCTCCAGTGTTATTATTCATGTATAACAGAAGATTAAAATGAGCCATGCAAGGGTGAGGTGATTTGCACAAGGTTACAGGGAGTCAGTAGTGGTTGTCCTAGTCTCAGACCCCCTTCTGAAGCTAAAATGTTGGGTGTCTTGGTCATGCTGTTTAATGCAGAGAAAAGCCTCCCTGTTCATATGTAGCACTAACACAGCAGGAAGATTCAGAGAGCCTAAATGTCATTAGCTCAGATCAGATTACAACATAGAGCTTTAATAAGCGACTGCGACGTAAATCCAGTAGACAAGTTCAAATCTTCTTGTTGGACATGAGTATAGATAGGTTTTACAGAATAAAAAGTAGTACTAGATACAGATCCAGGCAAAATTTCTTCAGTGAATCATTTACCAAAAACTGAATATTGGGGATAGGCGAAACTGTTTGCTAATCCAGGTTAAAATGTTTTATCCAATTCACACTAAATTCTTTCAGTTTAATTAAATATCAAACACTAATTTGACGTTTTATTTTGTTTTTATTATTTTTATTTTTTTTGTACTCACCCAATGTTTTATATTACTGAATCCAAAAGAATGCCTCCTTATTCTTACTAAAAGTTTTACTTGGAAGTGAGAAAAACTAAATTGTTTTATGTTTCTGACAGATAGCTAGTATTACTGTGTACATGGACTGTACATCATGTAAATAGGCTTGTATTACTCAGAGGTGTGTTTTGTGCCCCTCATCTTTGCAATACTGCTAACGTGGTGTAAAAATATCTGTGTAAGCCAAGATAGGGACTTTTCATGGGCACTGGATATCAATTTAAAGCATTATAATTGCCAAGATCTTTTCACACACATTTTTCTTGTATCTCTCCCTCCTATTACCACTTGCTACACAACACCAAGCAGGGCTGCCCGCAAACCTCCTTCTCTGCTGTTCTTTTGCTGGAAAGGAGCCTGCCTGAACCATTGCCCAGCTCAGGAAGCCTCCGCAGCCCTCACCAGCAATGATAGTTGTCAGATCCACAGTACTCCAGAACTGTGACCTTCTCTCTGCCCCTAGGGAGATCTGCTCGATTTGGTAAGATCATGTTTCTGTCTCGCCTGTGCTCCTTCCCCCCCAAGTCTAGCATCCTGCTCAGAAGGGATTCACCCTCCTTGATCATATATAGTTGTGTCCATATGCATTAGGTGACTTATCTGAATAGCTGTCTTGACAATTTACAGTGGCTTTCTGGGTTTGAGAAATAGCATGCCAATCTACAATATTAATGTCAGTGATAAATTAGGGTTTCCGTCTCACAGTACTGGCTGTAAAAGAACCTTTCTCACACATTCAGTGCATTCCTCTACACCTGGCCTTTCAGAGAAGCTCCACTTACAAGGTTTTCATCATTCTGAATTTGTTAGATCACACACACACACACACACACACAAATAAAGTAGACAAGACCTCTGCAAAGTTTTTTCACCAGCTATCACAAATGTCCTACATTTCAAGATAATCCATTAATTTTATTGTGAGGGGAAAACAAATAAACAAGCAAACAAAGCATGAAAAACAAACAAACAACAAAAATCCAACACCCAAACCAACCTTCCCTTTTGATGTTAGAGAGTGTCTCCTGGCATCCATGCAGGTATTTTCTACAACATAGCACATCTACTCATGGCCAATACTGAGACTAGTTCAACTGAGGCACTTCAATGGTTGTTATTGCTTTAGAAACTGTATGTGCAGCATTTACACACTACTGTGATTGTTTAAATCTTGCTGAGCTACTGTTTAGTTTACATCAAGTAACTAGTGCATTTGCTTATCCTCCTCTTTAATATATGGGCATTGACTCTTGTCTAACCTTTTCGAAGATCGTCCATACACCCACCTAAAATTTATGCTTTTCATTGTAGGAAAAAGTTATTTAAACAAATTAACATTTATACTGAAGAATCGGACTGGTATGGAAAGAAATATTTAGGATACACAGAGAAAACTTTTTTTAAAAAGTGATGATATTGCTTAATAGTAAGATACATTTGAATTAATTAAGATACATTTGAATACTTTCACGGCCACTGCCATCTTCACCAGTGTCCTTTGCCTATCAAGCATTATAGAAAGTAATCACAAATACTGACAAGAGCGCAACTGCATGAGCCTAGCAATACCTGTGCCTGCTGTAACTCTGGTTCCTTCTTTCCTGTTATTAGCTCTGATGATCTAGCATATACAGATGTGTTCATGACAGGATTCATGGACTTGGAAAATCAAGTATTTTCCTCTTTTTCTCATCCAGTTTTCCTTTGATGGCTTTGTCTTTCCAGACATGAATTCTTCAGTTCAAAAATTACTATATAGCATATGTAGCCCAGGTACTAGAAAAAGCACAGCTGTGCAGTCTGTAGGTTTGTTAAGATAAAATAGTATCATGCATAGACTCAGATCAGGTTTAGATCACTTAACATTAGTTTAGTATCTCTGTGTGGTAATGTGTTGTCTAGCTCTGCCTTTCTGATGTCTATCTGAATAGCATGTCTATCTGAGGTGACTGTAATGCGTAACTAAGAAGTTGACGTATCATACACTGAACAGGTATGATTTGTAGGGTTGTGGGTTTTTTGTTTTGTTTTGTTTTGTTTTGTTTTTTTTACATGTAGTTCAAGACGGGATAGAAGAAAAATTATTTTTTAAATGAAAAGAATGTCAAGCAAGTGATAATAACTACATTATTTGATGTATTATTTATTTGTTGGACACAAATAACTATAAGAGCACTATACAATGCAACACCATAACAATGACACAATCCTTCATCAAAGAGCTTACCATATAGAAACCCAGTCCTAAAAATCTGGGGAAGATGCTTAATGGTGCTTACACATATTAGGGATGGGCTGTAAATAGTATTGTGAATGATGGAGTATCAGATAAAATGATAACAAAGAAAAATGTGAAGAGTACAAAATGTCAAAACTTGGGATTTAGTTTGATATACAAACACTTTTTCTATTATTTTTTTTGGTATTTTGTTTATATCTCTGTAATTACCTACTTTCTCAATTCCTTTATTAGATTTAATCTCATTTCATTTCTATGTTTTTTTTTCTCTAGTAAGAAAGGACAATGATCTATTGCATATTGATACAAGGAAATTTTACAAGCCTATAGTTACTTCTACACACTGCAGTGCATTAGCAGTGTAAAGGAATAAACCATGAAGCATTTGTCAATTAGAATAGTCCTTGTATTAAAGATTTTAATGCCTTTAACATTCATCTACTAGAAGTTACCTAAACCTGCTCCAAAAATCTAATCCCTGAAGGTTAGGTGAAAACAGCTTTCTGTTAGATGTCATTCAGCTAGATTTACAGAATGAAGGGTGACAACATCATGTGAGAATCATTCACACAAACTGTCATGTTTCATTTCCAGAAGGAAAAAGATCTTAACATTCTGTTTATATATATGTCGGGTTTTTTTCTTATCTTTTCCCTCTTCTCCCTTGACCCTTCTGGAATTTATTTTCTCCATTGTTTCTTTGGGGCAAAGCCTTAGCACCCTGTAGGTTTTCTGTTGGACATTCTGGCTTGCACTCATGACCCAGCTGAGTGGACTGAAGAAATGTGTAGCAAGATAAAGGTCTGAATCCTCTCTGAAAAGCAGCCATTCTTCACAAATGCAATACCAGTTACTGAGACAGAATTACTGTGGGGCTGTACTTGAATTTGTGTTGTGAAGAAAATTGATTTGAAAATTACCCATGCCAGTTTACCTATTAGAATAAAACAAATTATATTAAATCTATATTGGTATGTGCCTTGCATCCTGCTCCTCTCTCTCTAGAATGCAGAGAGAACAGCAATACAGATTGCAGAGAGGACCCAAATTCAAAGTCTGATGGAGTGATATTTTTTCTTCTCTCTTCCAACAAAGCACATTCACCTGGCTTCTGGTGGAGCTGATGACCCTTCTTTGTTAATTAATAGTACATTATTTGGAGCAGCAGCATATGTCTCTTAAGAGAGTGTGAGCTGGAGAGTGGGTCCAAAAACAAACAAACAAACAAACAAACAAACAAAAACAACAAAAAACAACAGTTTATTCCATTCCTACCCATTCTACACACTCCATTATGTACAGCTCACTACATCTGTTTTATTAGTGAAGCAGAAATTCTATACTGAGATTAAATACTGAAGATACTATATATACTGTCTCATATATTAAGCCAACATTGTGATACAGCTGCTGTGAGCCCCTCTTCACCATGCACATGTACTGAGCATGCATGGTGTGACATGGAGCTGATTTAGTAGTGTTTTTTATTAAGAATGTCCAAAAAAAGTCTTTTAGCATCGCACTTCTCAAGTTCTGCACAATTAAAGAAAGAAATATACTTGCCAGCAAGCTATATTGCAAAGAAAAATGATTATAGCATTCAATCTGTGTAATAGCTTGTAAAATGAAGCTGCAGATTCTATTTTAGACACTGAGGGGTTCTAAATTAACTGCTCTGACCAAACTAGGAAATGCTGAGTTAAATCTGAAAATCTAATCTAGGAGTCAGATCTTATCCCTGACCATTAACAGAAAGCAAAACTGCAAGATGAGATTCATAGAATCATAGAATGGCTTGGGTTGGAAGGGACTTAAGGTCCGTCTAGTTCTAAACCTCCTGTCGTGGGAAGGGATGCCACCCACTAGATCATCTGCACAGCCTTTTGGTTTAATCTTGGATACAGTCTTTTCTTTTCTTGTGTATGTGTGTGTTTTGTTTGCTTTTCTTCTAAATAATAACTAGGTCTATTAAGGTGCCAGTTAGGTCCATAGGTAAAACCCCTAAGCTGAATGCCCTTGTCTTTTTCCTAGTTTGAGGTAATAAGCACATCAGGAAGTATAGACTGAAACTTGAAATAGTACCATTTGGGGCTTGTTAACGTAACTGCTCTGTGAAGTGCACACCAGTTAATACCACTCCAGTAGCAGTAGTTTTCTGTTGTCTTCCTATGACTCTGTGGATCTATAGGAAGGAGAGGCAACTTGTTTTGTATGTCAGTAGGAAATAATTCAGGCAGTTTACCAATAATCTCAACATCCCCTCTGAATGAATGTAGTGTCAATATAAGCACAAATGTTCAAATTTATTCTATGGGAGAGATATACCAGCAGAAAAGTAGAGTTACCTCAGTTAATTTTGCATTCTCAAGGCACTTTTGCTCTTCCTGTTGTACTATATCTCTAGTTGTATCACAGAGGTCAACTAATATTAGAAACAGAAGCAGCAGTTATGGCCATTTTATTTTATATGCTTGATGTATATTTGGGTAGAAGATATGATATATGAAAAGTGAAGAAAATAGATGGAGAAGAGAAGAAAGATGGAGAATCTAATTACTGACTTCAACTACATCATTTCAGGAGGTAGGAGAGGACAGACTCAGGTGCTCAGTGAGAGAGTGACAAGCAGTGGACACAAATCACAGCCAAGCATGAGGAACAAATTCTTCACCATAAAGGTAGGCAAACATGAGGCCAGGTTACACAGAGACCTTGTGGGATCTCCACTCTTGGAGACATTCAAAGTCTGACTGCACAAGGCCCTGAGCAACATGATATAACTTAAAAGTTGGCTCTGTATGGAAACAGATGACCGCCATTAGGAGGTGGCCCTATGTGGAAACGGATGACCTCCATTAGGACTTTCCTAACAACATTTTATACAGTTCCACGATTTTTTTCCCCCTTCCCCTTCCCCTTCTCCTTTCCTTTTCCTTTTCTTCCTCGCTTGTGTTTTTTTTTTTTTTCTTTTTTTTTTTTTTCCTGAGTGCAAATCCCCCACCAGTGAGCACACTGATGTGCTTCACCACATCATCACACCTCTCTTCTGGAGCATGGCAGGAGCCATCTGCCAGGCACGTGCAGCTCTGGAAAATATGTATTATGGAGCATGAAATTCACTGAAAAGTTGTGTCCATCATAAAGGGTTATTCAGTGAGCCAGGGAAGAATTAGATATTAGCACTAGATCTTAAGTATTAATCTCAGATACCTGACTCAAGTCAGGGAGTCACGCTCAGCATGCCAGACTGAGGCAGACACTTGCCTGGATGGCTGGTGCCACAGTGAGAAACAAGAGACTGGAGAATGAGTCTCATACTGAATGCAGATTGCATAAGACTTGGCAGGTTTGTTTTGATTGTATTTCATATGGAAGTCTGTTAGTCTCAGTTGGTCCTAAATATTTATTTCAGTCACTCTGGAGCAGCTCCACAGTCTCTTTAAATGAAGGGTGATGTGCTGCAGAATAAGTGCTTACCTGTGTTACCCTAGTTAAGACATTTAGATGAGCTCTGGAAGGATGGAAGAGACAAAGTTTGCTGAGAAGCTCAGATTCCATTAGTCACAGGAGAAAAGGCCATTTTTTAGGAAAATTTATGTCAATATTTGATGTCCATCTTGGCTTTCTTTTCTGCTGAAGTTTCCTCTCATTGTGAGTTCACCTAGTATTCTTTGAAAAGTTAAACCTAAATGTTCTTAAACTTCACTAGTAATTTGGATGTGGAGGGCTTCTGCATTGATATCCTTTATTTCTTTACTTACACAGCTCCAACTGGTTCATTTTTAAAGGCCTTTGGAGCTCATTAGGAGCAGCAGCTTCACATCTGAGAACAAAGAGTGTCCCTTTGGTTTTTCAAAGTTGAAAATAGCGGCAATCTGATCTCAAACTGTATTTGTACTAAATTCAGATGTTAGCCGTGTCACTGCACTGTATTTTCTGTGTTGTGTTTGGAAATAAATTCAATGATCCAATATGATGTCTGAACCTGGAAAAAGAAAAGAAAAAAAAAAAAAAAGGCCTTCAGATTATATAAGTACTTTCAAAAAGGATTTAACATCTATTTGACAGAGAAAATGCTATAGTTTTACAAATACATGTGTAATTCTCTTTTGTAAAGGCAATCCAATGTGTCACCACAATTGTATGTTTTCTAAAGATCATAATGTTGTTATGTTTTTAATATTCTCATGTATGTCTGAGTATAGATAAACTGAAAGCATGCACAAGTTTTTCTTAGATTCTTGCCTATAGATTATATGGTTTTTTTTGAGGTTTTTGGTCACTTGTTCTGATGGCAATCAGTCTTTATTAAATAATAAATGTAAATGTTTTGCTATGATGTGCTATAGTTCCTATGACCTAAAAAAATCTTTTCACTTTGTCCATTTTAAAATAGTCTGAAGAATTTATTTATTTATTTATTTTTAGTTTGGCTGTTTGACTCTTATTTCATTGTACAGGTAATGATATATGAGACATATATTTTGTTATTTTTAGTTAATACAATAGCTTTTTTTCATGGTATTCTTTGGTCTACATTAGACTGTAAACTCCTCAGGGTGGGAACTATCTCTAACAATGTCACAAAAAAAGCTATAATGAGATTTGGGGGGTATTATTTATTATAAGAATAAGATCAAATAATGTCTTTAAATGAATTTCAGACTGGTTATAGTGGTTTTTTTTTGTGCTTCTTTAAATGAGCTTTTCTTCATCGGTCTGCTCTATGTGTGTACTCAAAATTAAATTGCAGACCCTTTCTTTTTATAAAAGCGGTCATTTTTTGGAAACCGTTTTCCCTTTTAGTGATGCTGATAGTGATGATGCTTTGTAGGATAATAAGAGCATTGGTTTGTCTGTGTCACTCGCAAAGTTATTTAATGAAGTTGTGAATGTCAAATCCTTGCTGATAAATGATCACAATGAACATAGCTTGCTTTTTAAACTCTAGACTTTATTTGCAGGACTATAAAAGCTGTCTCTCTGACTATAATATTCTTCATCTATGATCACTGAGAAGCAATGAACACAGGTATCTTTTGAAGCAGTATAGGGTTTTAAGTATGAAACAAACACTTGAGTTCATTCTGTAAGTCCTTCAAGTGATGAAATACCATAGATTTTCATTAAGGTTTTGCATGGATTGCTAGAAACAAATCTTGGTAACAAATTCTTCTTAGATTACTATTGCTCAATTTTGAATTCAATACGTTTATTGCTAAAAGGTTATACGTTGTCATTCCTACTACTGTCAAAGTAATGCAGACTACTTCTATAAGGCTCTTCATGGTTTCAGGCAGAAATCTGACAGAGCATTCATATTCATTGCTCCTTCAGGAGGTCTAAGACGATTTCTGCTAGGTATGAATGAATAGAGTACAATTTGGACATTGGAGTGAAAGATCTCGCTACTTGGATAGCATCTTTAATACTCCTCTACTTCCACACATTTTAAAGGAGCATTCTTAGTCAACCCATGTTCGTTCGTTCCTTCCTTCCTTCTTTCCTTCCTTCCTTCCTTCCTTCCTTCCTTCCTTCCTTTCCAGGTTTGCACTTTGAAGAATGATGAAGGAAGCACTGGTTTATTTACACTGATATAAAACTCTTAGAAATATATGTTACCTCTGAAATAATTGCTCCTGGTTAAAAAATATACTTTATCTGCTTCCAGAAAATGAAATGTGGTCTGTAAAATCAAGCAAAGTCAGAGTCTGGTCTTTAAAATAGTTGTTTCCCAGTGGAAAAGAGTTTTTATAAAGCACGCACAGTAGCTTTCCTCTCAAGTGTGTCTCATGTAGTGTGCTGTATTAATGTTGTTATGCTGCTTCTGTTGTCCCACTATGTTCATTTAGGATTAGCTTATATATCCATCTTCAGTAAAACATTTTCACTTTACCTTGGGAGGTTTGGTCTTAGCTGTTGTTTCTTTAATCTATGTATTACCTATATAACTCCTGATCTGCAGTGGCTATTTGCTGATTTCTGGTTGAAACTCAGTGGCTGTGTTGACTGCATTTTCAGATAGTGTTGATCCTCTGTAGATGGGGATTTAGAGCACTAGCAGTGGCCTTTCATTTTAAAATGCCTTTTCTTCCTAGTTAATAGATAGATCTTCAAGGTGTTCATGATCTTCAAGATATGCAGCCTCTCTATCATCTTATTTCTGAGGATGGCTTTAGGTCAGTTTGTAGAATACTGGAAAGCAGAAAGTTATTACTGTGTGTAGTGTTTTGTTCTAGTCATCTCATTTATAATAACTGTTCATTCTTCATAGTGCTAAAAATATGCTTCTCATGTTAAAATACGAATGTTTTGCAGCTTGCAATCTAGGTGCCAGCCTTTACAGCTTTTGTTCTGCAATTTTTTCACATATTGGAGTCATAAGATCCTCCACAAAAATTAATGCAATCAGGCTACTGGTGTCTGTCTTTCTCCATCAATAAACAAGAATAGCAGCTAATATTTGTCATCATAACGAAGACCTTTTCATCTCAGTGGTTTTTTGTTAAAGATAAAAATTTAATTATATAGTGGATGGCAATTTTGGTTTAGCAATATGACTAAAGGATTAGATGATATAATTAACATTACTTATAAATACAAATCCAGCCATAATACAAGATGCTTGATACTCCAGTTAAGTTAGTGGATTACCCCTCCTTCAGTTCTATTAGCATGATTATGTGCCAATCATATTTTATTTATTAAAATATGTTGGTTATTATTTGCTCATACTTTTATGCTAAAGGATTTGAGCAGGATTTTGCAAAAACACTATATCTTTCACAAAAGGAAAATTAGACCTTGAACATATCAGTGGTCAACTAATGAAACTTCTATATACTGTTCCAAAAAGGCTACTGTTATTGTTTTTGTAATAAATACATTAAAAAAAAATCAGTTAATTCAACTTCACAGGATTATGTGTGTTCATCTGAGAATTTATTTTGGGCACTGTAGAATGCATTATATTTAAAGGGAGCATTTAACTGTGATATTACTAAGCTTCCTAATTTGCCCTTGACTTATTTGGTAGCACCTATCAGAATGAAACAAAGGGATTATTTGGCTATGCAGCACCATGAGAGTTTTCTGGCATTCAGCATTTTTTTACATTGTAAAACTTTTTTCTATATATTCAGAGAAGGGTGACAACAGAAGTTTGGAAACCCCTTCTTAGCATGTGGTATAGAATATAGAAAAGCCTATATGCATATTTCTTAGTTTATTGGAATATTAACTTGAGTTTTTCCAATTCATCTCCAGACTATGAATGTATGATCTGGAGTTGCTCTTGATACTGAACTGTCTAACTCCTAAGTATCTATTCAGGTATTCTTCTTCTTTCCTGGGTTCCTGTGAGACTTTTTTCCTGAAATCCTGTGTTCTGCCTTCAGTTTGATGCATATTTCTTTTGCATTGCTCTTCAGAAATGAGTATTCTATTTCATCCCTTCACCTACAGGAGATCAGAAGCTCTTTCTAGCTCCTTTCTGCAATTCAGAAAATTGACCTGAATAATCCAGGTATCTGAGTTTCTTCCACTGAGGAATTCATCTCATGAAAGCGTGATTCATTTAAATCAGACACTTATCCAATATTCTGTGTTTGTATTTTAAAAGCTGTCTATTTAAGAACAGCAATGGTGATAAATAATTTGAATGTCTATGATGCTTCTGTTGACAGACTTCAATGTGCAAGAGAGAAAGGAAAAACTGAAATCTCAGAAAACTTAAATCCTTTTGTCATAGCTAGTTTGGGATTGCCATTTTGCTACTTGCTCATCTTTTGGTGACACCAGACAGCATTGCTCATTTTAGGAGAACAGTGAGTTCTGGTAGGAAAACATCCTAATGTCATAGCCTATGTAGTCTGTTGGCTTTTCTCTGGTTCATCTCAGACAAAAGCTGTTTCCCATGCTTCCCTTTGTTTCCCACGTTTCCCTTTGAAACATTCTTTTAAATGTTTCATTTAATTTAGTATGAAATGAAATTGTAAGCTTCTAAATATTTCTCTTGGAAGATTAATTTAAGTCCTAGCAGAATTTGTTATGACAAAGAAAATTTGTGATTCTGAAATTCTTTAAAGGTAAATCAAATTTTCCCATTCATATTGACTCAAAGAGACACCTTGAATTCCTTTTCTTTCAGATAGTATTTTAGACCACGCTTTTTTATTTTGGGTCAAGAGGCAGTCATGTTTCCCAGATTATATTTAAGCAATAACAAAGCATAGTAGAAGGATGTGCAATGAAACTTCTCTAAAATTGCTATCTTTCAGGTGAATGATAAAACCTTATCAGTTAGAAAAATTCCTGTGACATCTATCACATCAATCTAGGTGTCATCTGTTGTTTTTCAGCCTATATTGGTTATTTTACAGCTAGCTTAAAAATTTTTGTAGAGTAGTTCATGGGTGCTAGCGAGTCATCTCATTATACTGAACAAAGTAATTTATTTCTGTCTCAGTTTGCAAAATACACTGTGATGGAAGCATCAGCTAATTCTTGTGGTCCGATAGGTAATTTTATTAACTGTATTCTACAAGCACTTTTTCTTTGGAAAGGATGTGTTTCCTGGTTAAAGGAGCTCTTATTTTTTGTTGGATTTCACAAAAGAGAAAAGTGTTTGGGGGGGATGTTTTTTAATTTAGCAACTGTATTTCACTGTGTGACCTTTTATTTGAGGTATTTTAATAGGTAACCTGTTAATGTATCATACTTTTATTAAGATAATTTCAGAAGTAATACATGTAAATTAGATTTTCTGTATTATACATAGATTCAAGAAAGATCACCTGTCATGCTGTTAAAGTCATTGGAATTACAGGAGTGCAAAACTGACCTACATCTCTAATTCCATGAGCAAATGAAGATATGAATTAGAACAGCCAGTAGATGTCAGTAAACACAAATCTGAATGAGAGAGGTCTGAAAATATTCAGCCTTTTGGGTGTTTGGCTATTCGGTATTGAAGTGTGATTTACATGGGAGGTAAAAGACAATCAAGTGTCTCCCAAAGGAGTTGAGTATTGCACTTTTATGTATCTGAAGTATAAGTGATAAGCATTGTTTTTTGTTTTTGTTTTGTTTGTTTGTTTGTTTTTGGTAAGCATCTTTCCATGGGCAGAGGGAAGAATTTCCAGTCTTTGCCTGCAAATTCAATATAGCAGCTGTGCAAGATTACTTGATTCCAGTGCTTGACTATAGTGGCAACCCATAGAGACAGTGACTGGGATCAGGGAAGAGGAACTACAGCAACAATTCCTAGGAGCTTACCCCTGCTCAAATCTGTACCAATTTTCTCAGTCTTTGCCTTCCTTCACAGACAAAATGCAACTTAGGGAACCATTATAGCCTATGTCAGGAAGTCACTTCGAGGCACTGATGGAAGGAACAGCAAGACTTGGCTCTGAAACTGTTTCTCTTCACACTGAGCATTGACAGAGTTTAAGATCAATTGTAACACTGGCATCATTCGAAATGATTATATTCAGAGAGTCTATCCTTAAATGTTCTCTCAGTTGCATAGAATGAACATCAGAAGTAGGTCTTCTTCTAATAAGAGCATTTTAATGACTCTGATTATAACAAAAGTACTTTTCAAAAGGTTTCAAAGAACAGTGGAGAGTTGCAGCATGGCAATGTATCTGTAGTACTTTTACCACACACTGTTAGCACGCTAGGATAACTATTGAATTAATAATGGATTCAGGCCTTTTACAGGAGACAGGGTGGGCACTCTTTTAAATTGACCCATCAGAGAAAAAATGGTGCACCTGCCTTTTGTATAACATCCAAGTGTTTGAAGCAGAAACTATGCTGAGAGGGGGGAGTCCTGGGGTCTCTACCCTCATTTCTGTGAAATTCTTATGGATTCATTGCCATTCAGTAGTCTCAGCTTCAATAAGAAAAGGTTGATTTTCAAGCCCTTTTCAATGAGTGGTTGCAAAATACTCTTAGTTCTGAAATGTCTCATGCTGGAGGAAGAAAACCGTGTGTCTCCCATGTCATGAGTGTGATTCCGTTCATCAGGTTGTTACCTTACAGAATGGCCTCAACAGAGTATGAAACACAGCTGTGTTTTAAAGTAAAACTATAAATCTTGATCTCTTATTTGAAGAAAAAAAAAAAAAAAAAGATTGCAGGGAGGGGAGTGATTTTGGAACAGTTCTTCTTAGGCAATGAATGAGGCTCTCTGTCCTTGGTGGCCTAAGTTGTTTGTCAGTAGCATTGAGTCAGCTGCTTTAGCTTAGAAGAGAAATGGGATGTCAGATACATCTCTGTGCTAAGCCTTTCTGGTGAGAGAGCTCTGGGCACTTCATTGTTTAAAGGTTTTGAGTTACTGTGTTAATGTTTTGCCTTGTGTTATGCACTACATGTAAAACCAGTATGCTTAATACGAGTTTCTGAATACTACATTTCTATATTGGCTGTTGAGTGGAGGGGCTACTGAATAATGATGTGAGATTGAGGGCTTTGCATAGTGGACTAGGCACTATCAAATATAGATAGTTTTCTCCTGTGGTGCTAATGGAAGCCATCCATCCGTATGTGTGTGTTAAATGGCAATGGTAAGTGCAGGGAGAACACTATATTTTGTTATTACTGTTGCTGCTTGCAGCCTTTAAGAAGGCTGTTTTAGCCATAGTACAGAAGTGCCTCAGTCTCTTTGAAAAAAAGAATGAAATGTTTGTGTGTGTGTGTGTGTGTGTGTGACTTTTGAAGGACTTCACTTCTGATATATGCCTATTTCACTTCAGTGAAACACCTCAGTTATCTTGGTCCTGTTTTTCATACCTGCAAGTAAATGAAAGCAAGTCAGAAGTAATTTACTCAAAACAGAACGTTATTTTAGTTATGTGCTTAAGGGTCAGCAAAGCAAATGGTAAAAAGCAATAAAGCTTTAAAGCACCTCTCTTCTCTTACATAAATCTTGTTTTCTCCCAAGTTTCAGGAAATGCTGCTCAGCCCAGTTACTTTCACAAACAACCCACAAACCACAGATGTTGTGATTTTTCCTTTTCAAAACTCTCTCTCAAGCTTCTGATGATAGCCCCATTCATCTTCATCTCCAGCCTTTTTTCTTCAACTGATTTCAAAGCAGAGGCCTGGAAAGAAAGCACTTGCAAGAACAGTTGTAGTCAAATAACAATATTCTCCAAATAATAGCTCCAGGCACTGTTCAATCAAAAGTCTTTCTCTCTGTTTTTGTTCAGTTTCCAGATACCTTCATCCATGTCAGCCTCAGGGGCTTTAACACTATAGGACCGCATAAACTGAGGTGCATGTGATGCAATTTTCATATATAATGCAAATATTTGAGTGATGCAAGTATTGTTTTCCCTTTTCCATATTGTATTTGTCTTCTCTCTGTATCTCTTGGTGATATGTTGTGATAGAATTCATGTG
Source organism: Cygnus atratus (assembly GCF_013377495.2). Lineage (NCBI taxonomy): Eukaryota > Metazoa > Chordata > Aves > Anseriformes > Anatidae > Cygnus > Cygnus atratus. The sequence continues at coordinate 119,741,820 of NC_066363.1, forward strand.
CACTTTACGCATATTTGAGTTAATAGAGGGTTCCAAAGATTTAAGCTATGTAAGGAAAAGTTTAATTTTGGTCTATCAGGATTTCCCATGAGAGAAAATCCTGGCCTTGCTTTTTTCCATAAGTCTCAGTTGTTTTGCTAGAATTGAAACTTCTAAATATTGACTTACTGTTTTGTGAATATGAAGACATTTCTTTTTTCCTTTGCTTCTAAATTTTGCTCATCTTAAAAGGAAACAAAACATTAAAAAAAAAAAGCTATTACTATTGTGTACATGTATATGGATTTTATAGTTACATTCTTTATTTTACCTGCAATATTCCAACAATCTGGTAAAAAAAGAAAGTGCAAGCAAGTTTTGTGACAAATTTTATATGGAAAAATCAACTACAGACAGCAAATTGAATACGCTTAAATGAACAGCATGTCAGGTAGAATTGTATTGGACTGACTGCACTGCTGTGGGTGAGCTGAGTGTAATACAAATGTCTGTATTGCTTCCGTACTGCTTACTGCTAGTCAGATGGAAACGTATTATTGGGTGCAATATGTCGTGCAGTTGGAATGAATGAACTTGGGACAAGGGTCTTCCATTAGACTTGCTGAAGAGCGTGAGAAGTAGATAGCAGTCTAAAAAGATTGAATGGTGTGTGATTACATGGCAGTGAAAAAGCATCCAAGAAGATTAGGTTTCGGTGCAGGGAGGTCTAAAGTAATGTCACAGCATGAAAACCAACTCAGTGTACTAAACACAGTGCACATAATGGGACTAAATTCACAATAATGCTTTATAATTATACACATAATTAAGCAGACAAAGTAGCTAGTTGTGTTTGAAAAATATATGTAGCTGTAGATTTGAAAGTGGCAAGTTAAAAGTATGCCTACTGGTTTCTTAGTTTCTCTCTAAATTACTGGGGGTTTATTTCTATTCCTTTTTAATTTTTCCCCAAACTGATAAGCACTACAAATGGAAAAAAAATAATAAAAAAAAATCTCTGTCTTTTGTTAGGCATGAGGAAGCTGAAATCAATTCAGGATTTCAGCACAGTTCAGCCTTTCTCCAAATACATGAACATACTATACAAATTTTGCAACTGTTCCAAACAAGTCAACTTTAACAAATATTTCTCACAAATACATACTTTTTTTTAACCATTTTTTCAGTACACAGATTTGTCTTCTATTAGATTTAAAGTGTTTGCATTTTTAGCACTTGTTGCACAAACTCTTTTCCCATTGAGATGACAAGGTGCACAAAAACAAAACAAAACAAAACAAAAAACAACCAAGATATCTTTGCTCCTAACAGAGAGTCACAGTGAAAATGAATTTTGTTCTCATGCCATATTAACCCCAGGGGAGATATGACCGCAATCCAGAAGTAATCAGGATTTTTTAATGAAGCAAGTTAAAATGTGAATAAAAGCTCCAGCCTCTTATTCAGGCACAGGAGATCCTATTATCCTTTTATTCTCTGTAGGGTGCACCGTTTACGAGATGGAGTCTTTATTACCAGAAGTCGGCAGTAGAACGTGACACAGCCAGTCTCCTCCTTGAGAGGGAGCTGCAGTTTGTTCTCTGAAAATGTAACTGGAAGATATATCTCAGGTTCTTCATTGGAACCTGCAAAATGATCTTGCTCTCTGCTATCAAGCAGAGGTAACCTTAGACCTTACTTCAGTAAGGTTCCACATGTGATGGAAGCCTGTCCAGGCTTGAATAGAAAGATTACAGAAACATGCTTAAGCTAATCTTCTCCTAATTATGCCACCTTTACTACAGGGTTTCAGTTATGTAACTGACAGGAATGTGAATAAGGATGTGATCGAGACCTGTCCCAGAAAGGGAGCCCTTCTTGACAGAGGCGTTGAAGCTCCAGTGCATGCTGAATTTTTGGCATGAAACATCAACAAAAATATGGTTTTCTCCTTTAACAGCCCAAGCCGTGTCTGAATATAGTGCTCATTCATGGGCCTCTACTCTGCGCCAATGTCTTTCAGGTATGCACATCTTCCTCCTGTGAATGCTGAAGGTTACTCCTGACCTCAGAAAACCTTCTAAGGACCTGTTTATGTAACTTTATGTTCCTTTCCAGGTGCCACGTAACAGTATTTCAGAGTCCCAAATGTATGTGGTTAGGCCTTTAACGAGTGTATGGAAAAAAAAACACTTCCAATGTGCTGGAAGTCCTAACCACTGTACAAGATGAGTATCCCCAATCCAACTGTTAGATTTATACTTAATATATTAACATTGGATGTTAATATATTAAGTATAACATTAACATTAAGTATAATATTAACATTTCACAATGATGAAACTACACACTAATAGTGGCAGTGGTTAAATAGTTTTTCTCCTCATCCTTTACTATAATGCTCTCCCTATTTTCTTCATATGTACATTTCTATTTACATGTCCCACCTGGTCCATGGTCTATGTTGGACCAATACAAGTCTTGCAGTTTTTCCTCATAACTCTGTGTGTCTAAACACCTGCTCCAACCACTTCTGCTGTCTTCTGGACTCCCCCTAATTTGCCTGTCACTGTCTTACCATGATCTGGGCAACAAGAGATATGATATTCCAGCTGTGTCAGCACTAACTAAGCACACCATAAGAAGATTTGCTTCTGGACACATATGCTGCTGGTTCCTGTTTGCTGATAGTCTACTGTTGTTCCTGGTCTTATTCCTGTCTATCCTGTCATTACTCATTTATCAGTGTACTTAGTTGTTTTTTTTGTTTGTTTGTTTATTTATTTGTTTTTGTCCAAACATGCTAGTACATATTGAATTCCATGACATTGAATTTGGGCTAGACCTTGAAATCGCCAGCATCACTGAGTTCTGATCCTTCCTCTGGAACATCACAGAATCACAGAATTGTAGGGGTTGGAAGGGACCTCAAAAGATCATCGGGTCCAACCCCACAAAACATCTTTTCTTCTTTCTGTTCCAGCATGCATTGGAAAAAAATGAGATAGGAATCAGGTGAGCCCATATAAAGCTATTCTTGAAAGACCATTTTAACTGAAAAACATTTTTAAGATGTCTGAGTGAGCTTTTTTTTTTTTTTTTTTTTTTTCCCAAGCAGGAGGGTGCTGTTTTATGGAGATTTCATCTAGACCATGTTTTCTAAGTCTAAGGGAATATAATTCAGCTTTCCTTATATTATGGGTAGCTTTATATAAAGCTAACCTTAATGACCTACTTAAGGCTGGAACTTATGTTTAGTGGATGGAGAAGTCAGTCATATTTTGGGGAGTTAGCAAAAAGATGCCCAGAGTGCTGCAATACTAAGCCATAAATTGAGTGTTCTATTTAAATCTTTCTGCAACAAATTTACCGTAACCTAGACCCACGTCATTCATATTCTAAACCTTGTCAGAGTCTGATTCACTCAAAAATTTTAAAACACTTTTTTTCATTTTGGAATTGGAGAGAGGCTTGAGTCATTTTAAATTTATCTTCTTCTGTAAGTATTTTAGGCAGGCAGTGAAGCAAGTACCAGGTTGTTATTGTGGTACAGGCTATACTAAAATAGAAAAAATATTGAATGCCAGTATCTCCACATAACTACTTCCTTAAACTTACAGAAAGCAGTGAAGCTTGTGGGAAGCCAATGTTTTGAATAAAGTGAGCAGAAAATCAGAAAATAAAAAAGTATATCTAAAAACATGCAATTTATTATATTTTATTTTATTTTATTTTATTATTTTAATTTAATTTTTTAACAATCCAGCATTCAGCTGACAAAACCACCAGGTAGACTAACAAATTGGCTAGAATTCCTGGATTCAGATTGCCTGATGAGGTAATGCTTTTTTCTTTCACAATATATGCTGCAGAAGTTATATTTTTGCTTTCAGTGTATGCAGGGCTTTAGCTTCGCTTGCAGAGCTAATGCTTGCAGAATATTTGTACCTTTGTCTTTTAAAGCTGCTTTAATTTTGTTGTTGTTGGGGGGGGTGGGTGTGTCAGGACCTGCTTCAGCCTCTTTTACTGGGACTTGAAACTCAAATGTTTTGAGTCTTTTAAGAAATATTTTCTGTCAAAGGACACAATGATACATTCAGAAAGTTCATTCATGGTTACATGCATCATTCATGGTTTTTATTCATATATAATATCCTATTTGTTTTGAAAGCTTACTCCCAAAATATTCCATTGTGTTGGAAATTCCCTGGAGCACATTCCTTTTACAAATAATCCAGTCTTTTATAGGTTGCTTCTAATTTGGACACTTCACTGAACACAGCTGCCACAATTAGAGTCAAATTTGTGATTTTCTCCATTGTATGGTACCAGTGTGAATGATACATAAACACAGCTGGCCTAAATGCAGATTTCTTCACATGATGATGCCTATCAGCAGCAGCATTTCTCTGAGGCACTGACCCACGGAGGCCAAATTAAAAATCAAATTAAGCATCATAAATGCAACTTCATTACTATTCACACTTTGAAAATCACTAACGGATATGGTTTATATAAGAAAATTGACTGAATGTCCCTGATTGAAGATGTGCATGGGTCAGTGTAAGGTTTCATCATACCTCAAGACATTTTGGCATCAGATTGTACCCAGCTCCTGCAGATGTACATATTATTTCAAAGGATCATTGAAAAAAGGGTGAAGCTGAAAGAAAGTTTCCTTCCCCATGTGTGTGCCATCCACTAAAAAGATCAATTCAAACTAAAATGACATGGAATTTCGGTAAAAATTGTATTCAAGTTATTTATCTGTGAATCACAGACTCGTACTGAGATATGGATTTGGCAAAAAAAAAAAAAGGGAAAGGACTAACTGGACAAAACAGCAGAGGATGAGCTGCAGTGCAGGGACTTGGGTGGAAAAAGAAGGGACTGGGGTCAAAAAGAAGGAAAAGTTTGTAAGAAGGTTAGGCAGAGAGGATGAATCCAGGTTAAATTGTGGAGGAGAGAAAGGGAAAGGTTGAAGCCTGGGTCTGTGATGTAGATCCAGGGATAGAGAAGAAATGAGTAAGAAAGAAAGAAGTTGAGCAAAAGCTGTGTTGCTGGAGGAGCACATTACCAATACAATCAAAACTTCTGAGAGTGACGGAGAGAGAGTTAGTGAATCTGGGCTATGCAGTAATGAAGCTTGTTTTTCTCTAAAATATGTTTCAATCTATTGAGAAAGTCAGAAGTTTCTGAATGGCACAAGGGTGATCAGAAAGAGAGTTTCAGGTTCAAGGCAGTTAAATTTTCCTTTGTGAGACTAGATTCTGTGCCTGATTATGTACCACATATTTTATATAAGAACGCTAGATAATTATGGTTCTATTATTCTATAAATCTTTTAAACCAGACCTGCACAAATGGTCACTGATCACATGTATTTTTCTGTGTGTTCAGCTGAATTCTTTAACTTTTGGGTTATGTCCTCTCAAAATAAGTTGGAAGTAACTTAATTTCTCATGTGCCAAACAGAAGCACCTATAGTACTATCTCAGTCAGAGAAGCGTTCTGAAAATAGATCAGTTTATATTTGAACCACTAGGGTATCATGATGATGAGCACTGCTGCAAAGCCCTGGAGGAAGTTAATTCTGTTCCTGGAGCAAGGTTGGACAGGACGCACTAAACATGGCACAGGACCATATACCAGCCCTTAAAGAGGAAACAAAAGAGAAGCAGAAGCTTGACCAGCTGATTTTTTGCAGAGCATTGTTCCTTCCTGTGAGCTGAATACAACAGTGGTCCTGAGGGGAAAAACAGTGTGTGAACATGTAATTACAAGACTGTATCATAATGTTTATACCCAAAGGGACTGGATTAATTTTGCACAGGCAACCTTACTTCTGACATTGCCTGACTCTGAAATGCATGATTAGTGACTGTAACCAGGAGCAGAGGGACTTCTCTTTTGGTTGTTCTCATGTGTTTAAAAGAAAAAGAAAAAACAACAATGACAACAACAACAACAAAAAACACCACCCACACCCACACAACTCTTCAGCATTAATTTTATTTCAAATGCAGTAACATCATTTTATCATTTTCAGTCTTATAGTTGTAGGTGAGTTTGTTTGTTTTACTAAGACTATAATTTTTGTATTTAAGGTAGGTTTGTATTAATTATTTCAGCAACCCAAACTTAAGGTTAAATTTAGCATGTGAGGAGCAAAGTATGTAGGACAACTCTGAGTAACACAACAATTTTCTTGATAGTCTGCAGGGACTGGCAGCATAAAATTGCTTGTTTAATATTCAAATCTGCTGTGAGATACTCCTTGCAGTCCTTTCTCAAATGACTCCTTGAGCTTCCCCAGAGACCCAGGCTGCTCAGGGTGGAAGGCTGAGCCAGGAGAAACCAATATTTCTCCTTGTTTAGAGGCTGTGGTACTATGTAAGTGAATTTTTCTGTATGGAAAGGCTGAGTGTGAGGCTCCTACGGCAAAGTCCCTTTCTTCACTGGTCTGTTTGTGTCCGTGGCTCTCTGCACTGAAATGCTCCTCAGCTCTTTCCCAGTCAGTAGTATCAATCCAGGACAACCTGCAAGAAAAGCACCTGAGGACTGTGAACATTCAGGGGACTAAAGCTGGATTTTAGTTTATATGATTCATCCTACCACAGGGACTAGGGGGAGGTGGGTGATATTTTTCTTCCTTCTTTTTTTTTCTATCTGGATCTTATATAGAAGCAGTGTTAACCTTGCCCAGTATTCTTGCCCCATAATACCTCAAAGATCCATTACTCTGAGTACAGTACAATATGTGATTCTTTTCTGGCTACACCTGATTTTGGGGCCAAACATTTAGCAAGAAAATTCAGATTCAGCAGCACAAGAGCATTTAATGAATCTACCTTGGTTTTGCAGATTTGTCCCTCTAGGAGAGGGAGCTTTTTTTTTTTTTTTCCTTTCATTTTCAAATGTGTTGGTTGGTTGGTTGATTGTTTTTTTTTTTCTAATTTTTATCAATCCAGTGGGTTTTTTTTGTTTGTTTGTTTCCTTTTATGTTTTTTGTTTTGTTTTGTTTTGTTTAAATAAATTTAGTTCCATCTAGAGTTATAGAGTTTAGTTCCAAGCAGAGTTATGGAGTAACTGTATAACAACTGCAGAACAAAGTACTCTTTGCTTTTTAACCACCAGAGTAAATGTGGTGTGCTAGAGCTATCTTCCCATTTTCTAGTATGAATAGCTAAGATTCTTCCATTATGAGAAAAATTTGCCTCAGATTACTGGAATGTCTGACTGCTTCATAGTCTTAATATGTCCCTGGATTTGGTCTAGCCAATTAAAGATCATGTTTCTTAACTTTCTGCTCTTGAAGAGCAGATTCAGACAGAAGAGGAGAGTGCTAGCTGGGGTTTGTGATATATATACATAAATATTACAGCTGCTACATGTTTGTACTGTCTTTTTTCCTCTTTGGAAAACTATAAAATCATGAGGTACAGTACATGTCTAACTTTGAAATTTCTCGTGAAGAAGATGCTAAAATTTATAAAATTTCAAGTTAGGAATGGACAGTAGCTCTGTAGAATCAGACTTGTTTCTGTGTTTTTCATTGTATCCAGCATTTGTCTTGCCACAGTCTGATTTTCCATGCATGCATGTATTTTTTTTTCAGTAGATTTTCATGGAATAAAGCGTTTAATATATATATATATTTTAAATAATACTGCCTGAATATTTTATTTTAGAAAAAATATTTTGCATTCGTATGATCAGTGGCATTTCAGCATTTAAATTCATTGATACTAACTTGAAACATCTGTGGAAGATAAGAAAGTACTATTGTCACCTCATAGGAATAACAATGAAAAGCAAAACAACATGATGGCAGTTAGGCTTGAAAACTGAAGCAGAATAGGCTACTTGATATATGTAGCAAGACAAAGGTGTGACTTAAACGTATAATCACTTTAGTGGGATAACATTGCAAAACAAGATCATATACTTACATGATAAAAGCAAATTTGACCACAGTTTCTTGCATCTTTTGGTGTGCTGACTACAAATCTGTTTCAAATGTTCAACTGCTGGAATAAAGAGAAAGACTCCTTCTATCATGAATAAAGGTTTCAGTCTTTCCAGGATAATCTTTCCATCATGCTTCTGAAAATCCACTTTTCCATGAGATTCTCCTGAAAGCTACGTGCTCTTCCTAATGGTCCTACCTTTTACTTTCTTTCTTTCTTTTTTTTTTATTTTATTTTATTTTTTTTATTTCAACTAATGGTTATGAAAGAGAGAACTTGGCTTCAAAATAAAGCAGGGCTGTGACTCTAGTTTGGCTGCTTGTATAGAGAAGCCATTAATACAAAATTTAGACTTGAAAGAATTTGACTTTTAAAATGGGCTACAAGTTGTGCTTATGGTATCATGTTTGACAATAGAATTTCTAAGGGAACATAGAAATCGGCATTTTACATCAGACCCCATGTTAAAGTAAGCTAATTATCCTAAGATTCTATATAGGGCAAACCTTTTCAGGAAAAGGATATCAGAATCCAACGTAGACCAAGGTGAAGACTATTTCTGTTTCCTTCTGATTGATAGGAGTTTTACTTAAATGTGGAAATTTAAGAATCAATGCTACTGCCAAAACTTGCACTGTAATAGTTCAGATACTGCTATCTATATAAATATTTTTCTTTGACTCCTATATTCCTGATCTCAGGAATTCACAGTTGAAGTGAATTCTATAGTTTCATTACCTAGCATACCAAGAAGCATTTTCAGACAACAGTTTTAAATATTCAGTAATATTATTTTTTTCTGTTTCACTGCGTACCCTTTCACATCATGTTTATGATTGCTAACTATTGTCTTCACACTTAGAACACTATTGTTTTCTTCTACGTGAATTATATTCATGAATATGAATTGAAATGAAATGAAAACTGGGTCATTCTGAAACTATTTTATTTAATATACTGATTTTTGCAAAACAGCAGGCCCTTATTGTACAGTAACTGAGAGCAACATAGTTACCAAAGCATGGAAGGCCTGGGCTGAAATCCCTCTTCTTGCGTGACAATTTGAACACATACCTTTTAACTTTGGAAGAGATCACCTTAACCATGAGTCTGCAAGATGTGCTGGGAAGAGCTGTTTCCATTTTCTATAAATATCAGCTTGATACGCACTGAGAGGGTAAGGAAAAGTGTAAGAAATGAATTCTGCTGTTTGTATCAATAGTGGAAATTGAGGAATGAACTGAGATTATATGTCCTTACCTGTTTCTCAAGTCTTGTGAACATAGCCCTTTGTTCTGCAGGCAAAGCAAAACATCAATTGCTTACATATTCTATACTAGTATCATTCCCATTACTTTTATTGAGTTGACAGCTCCAGTATTTTCCAATTATACTCATGGTCAGAAGTGTGTTTTTTTTTCTCTTCTGAAAAGCATTCTCATTTCTTTTCCTTGAGCGTCTCCATTAGTTCAGCAATATTCTGTTTGAAAGAAGTAACAAGCTCTCTGTACAATATTGCATGTGAGACTGACAGAGTTATAGGGCATGATGCATTTCTGATCTCTTAAAAATGTATACCACTTAGGTATGAAGTTTGTTGTCTTCTTTTCCTTGAGGTGAGCTCATAGACTGAAAGAAATTCAAGATCAGATCTTCAGTGCCTTGTGTAGCAAAGACATTTACATCAGCAGCTTTTGTTCTGGGAGGTGGGATCAGCAATAAGTATAGTATGCCTTTGCAAAGGAAAATATCATTTGTTTTTATGAGTGTGAGCAAGGCATAATAACATATTTTTGCAGGAATTATAGACCTTCACGTATAGATCTGTTATATTCCTTTGTTCTTCCACACTAATAAATAGTTAACTGCTCCAGAGTTCTGTCTCAGGCAATAGGATAACCACTATATGGCCTTTATAGAGTGAATTTTTCATTCATTTTTATACTTTTGATATACAAGCTTTTAACCACGGCAAACAAGCTCTGTGGCGTAACTAGAGGTTTGGGAGCAAGTCATTCATGTTTGATAGCTCTGTAGTCTCTTAACCCTTAAAAGCTTGTCAGGTTATTTTATGTGGAATTTACATCAGATGGCAACTGACTACTGTTAATTTGAACAAACATATATGCAAATCAGAAACTTGACTTCTGGTGAAACTTGTAGCTCTGAACTGTTGTATTACCTTTGTGGACTGCAGTTTGGAGTATTTGTTGCTACTCCTTGTTTTAAGGACATTAAGAAGAAAGGTTATGATCCAGTCTGCCTAAATCCTTCTTACAATGGAATTAGGAAGCTTTGAAGCCTGCTGAGTCCTAGACAATGATTCAGTCTGCATAGTTAGTAAGACTGTTAAATCCATGAGACGTTGAAATTTATACCCCCCAATGCAGTCTGAATGTTTCCTAAGCACTAACATTTTGTCAGTCTGTATGTACACAAGAGCATTTCCTTCTGGAGGATTGTCCCCCCAAAGGTATATTGCAATCTAAGTTTAAGCAGAAGGGTACTTGAACCCTTGGAGAAGCCCCAGATGTTAGACTGTGCAAAGTCTGTGTCTGGCTTCACCTTACATGAGGATGCTACTGGACAAATGTGGATGAATCCCATTTCTGTCCCAAGTGATAAGCAATATGACAAGGACATGGCATAATGTGATATCAGTAAATAAGGAAGTCCTCTCACAACTAAATGTTTTAGCTAATAAACTGGACTTGAACTCCTGCAGTACTTTCTCCCCTTCTGATGGGAGAAGAGCTCTTGGGTAGAGAATTTGCTTGGGCACTCTCCTGAGGCAAAGCCTCAGCTCCAATTAGGTTGAAGATAGTCTGGCATCCAGATCTCCCAACTTTATTACACATTTTAAATACTAAGACAGTTCAATGAAGTGCAACAACTTTGGTTTTATTTGGCACCTGTCCTCAAAATGGAGCTGGTAGATGAGACTAAGTGCAACATACAAAAAGAAGCTAAATCTTTTAGCTTCTTTAACAGACTGGACTGACGTCACCTGGAAATGCGTGGAGCCCACATATAGGCAGGCCAGAGGGTGAAATACGTAAGCAAGAAAGAATGGATATACTTTTGCAAGTCTTCAAATGTACCTGACTCTCTCCATTGACTTGCAGAGAAAATGGGCAAACTAAACTGCCTTCCCTCGCCAAACACGTAAAACTGAGGTGATGCAATATCTAAATTGAGCAGACTGGATAATACCCTGAAAAACAATGTTCTGTGGCCAGATGGTTGAATGAAAATGGCATGAGTCTCCTGCGGTATGAATATTGCAAATGGCAAAATTTCATATTGCCCTTGCCAAGCAAAAATTTTGTATAATGAACCTTATTGCTGGAGGGAGGAGTCACATGTACAACCTTTTCTCAGACTCTACATGAACTCCTTCATCCAGAAGGTGCAGTAGCCTACTTATACCTTCTGCCCTATTGTTAACGTGCTGTTCTGTCTCAGCTGTACAGCTTGAGAGCAAATGACTTTGATGGATTTATATTAATTTTTATATTTCACTGTGACTAGTTTATCATGATGTTCAGGGACAAAGCAAAAGATCTGTATCATCCACATTTTGATATATTACACCACCTCCACAGGGAAGTGGTTTTGTTTTGAGTATTATTCCTAAATGACTGGTAAAACAGTGTAATATGTAACTGCTCACCTAAGGTATAAAGAAGTACTTCATTAAAACATGAATTGCTCACAAATGGGGCTCTGAATTTTTTGGACAGGTTGAGAAAAAAAGAGTATTTGTGTGTGTTTGGGAGCTGGTGGGAGTGTTTTGTTTTTTCCCCATTGAGCATCAAATTGATGGTTCCTGTTTTAACTAACTGGGCAAGTCAATGGGATAGAATTGTATAAACCTTATTCTTTTTGACCTATTTGAAAAATCCCATGTGGACTTAACAAAATGCTTTTTCACAGCAGAGGGCTTGTTGAAAGCATATCATAGCCTGTTCAGCTTCCTTTGCAGTCCTCGAATATTTACCAGGTTCACCAAATGTACTGTCTTGAGCTGGGCCTGCAGATGCTACTTTACTTTTGTTCAAATCACATATAAATTATTAAATATGGTGATCTTCTATTGACCAAGGACAAGCTTGGCCATTCTTGTTCTCAGGTTGCTTGAAGGTTTGTGATGTACTTTTTTTTATCTGTAAACTGCTATGTGCTGTCACAAATAATTTTTATTTATTTTTTGTCCAGAGTTATCTAAATAGTTGCCCTTCTGCATATCTGCATATACACACATATAATTTGAGTTTCTTTGAACAGTGAGATTCCAATCTATGTAAGCACATTTTTGTAATCCTTTTATTCTAGGTCTGTATTTTTTATTTCTTAGAAGAGAGAAGCAAATTAATTGTACTTTACAACATATAATAATAAACACTTTTTAAAAAATATATAGTTATACTAGAAATCTTTGTTAATCAGAAAAAAAAAGTTTTAAAAATTGGGGACTGATTACTCTAACCTTTAACAGGGAGTTCCTGTATCTTCTTTGAGGTTTAGCCTTGGCATGACATTACACAGAAGCTGTACAGAAGCTTTAACTTTAGGACATATCACTCTTATTTTTATACTTTTTCCTTTTAACAGTGGATATTAACTCAAATGTTTCACCACTGTGTTTTCAAGGCGCTTAATGGTTCTGGTATAAAATATTTGACATCTCTGTTTGTTCCTGACTGCTCATTAATGTAAGATTTGGCAGGTTATGAAGCCTGAGACTGAACTGTGTGCCTCTTAAAGATTTTAACATCATTTATGATGGTGGAATTCACTTCTGATTACTGGTTAAAATAATAATTTGTCTAGACACTAAAATTTAAAAGAATGTTTTGCTGCTTTTTTGACTTTTTAAATAAGGAGTTGATTATGTTGCTATGAGCCCTGAAATAATTCTCTGCATGTTTTCACTTGATCCTTAACCTTTTGATTTATTATATAAAACAAATTGACAGTCAGAGAGGGATTATGTTAAAAGTTCATGGAATATCCAAGTCACCTACTCTCTGAAGAATTCTCAGATCTGGTTTAGAGATTTTTCCAACAAAACTCTGTTATCAAGCATAAGGAGGAGGGACAAGGGAAAAGGAAAGTGGCTTTCTGAAGCCAACTGTTTTGAATAAATGTGTCAGCTGGTTTTGAAGATCATTGAAGTCCACAAACTGAAAACAAGCTTCCACCGCAGCTGGGCCTGGTTTCTTCCTCTTGGTTTACCTGGCTGAAACCCATCCCATCACTTCTCAGATCTTCTGCTGCGTGTGAGGACAATGCAGAGCCTGAGCTGCTCAGGGGAGAAGCAGGCTTTTGCCAACCCCACCAATACCCTGAGGCATCTGGGAATTAGGGCTGCACTGAAGCCCCTTATGTCTGGGTCCTGCACAGCCAGGCTGTGCAGTGCTGGGTCAGGAGGAGGCAAAAATGTGTTAAATAAAGCTGCTACACAATATGCAATTGAGGCCAGCTTCATGGCCTTAGGTCAGCTTCACACTGGCTGCAGAACAGGTGATTTTAGCCTGATACAATAATGATTTCTATATATTTTTGATCAGTGTGAGACTTTCATGTGCTTCATTTAAAAAAAAAATCTGGTGCAAGGAGCTGCAATGGCAAATTTATAGGATTTATTGATTGTTTACAGCACTTCATATCTTGGGTCTCTCTTTTTATTATCATTTGGAGAAATCTGACTAACAGATATAATTCTTTCTCCCTCCCCCAATATGCATTCTGGGAAAACATCCTTACCCCTAACCATCTATCTTTCTAATTTGAAATGAGACACTTTTAAAATATTGACTTTACCAACAGTATATGAATTGTGAGTTCTGAACATCTACACTGATTATCTTGATCAAGCTAATTTATTTTAGGGATGCCCTGTCCTTGGTTTTAAATTATTAAGTGCTTTCTTGGAAGAAGGAGCAGTTGGCATTCTGTGATAGTTTGAGAAATTCAGGGTGTTCTTTTTTTCTTTAATATAGTATAGCCATGGTGTGGAAGAATTACAGAGACATGGCTCCAGCTGTGCTACTCAGCTTCTGTAAGCAGAATTAAAATTACATACAAATGCTTTAATTGCCCTTCAGTTTGTAATATTACAAACACAAGCTGTGGCTTTTTTTTTTTTTTAATCTATAGTTATAGGACCAATATTTTTTTAATATTTAATGTATAGCCATTCTTATTTATGTTGACAGTTGTGGGTTGTGGGCAGTAAGATAAGGTGTGTGCCTCAAAAAACATACTCTTGGTAGATGAAGCACTACAACGCTGGTACTTGACATTATTTTCTTACCTGGGGTGACTCACTAGATTTTGATTAATATTTTAAAAGAAGCCAACACTCATTAAATACAGGGTAGCTATTATCAACAGCTACTATAAATGAACCCTAATGGGGTTATTGAATTTCATTTTACATATCAGCAACAGCTGGTCTGTTCAGAGAGTTCCCATTCAGAGTCTTACAGTCCTATGTACTTGAATAATTTTTGTATGACTGAGTGTTCCAGTCTCAAACTGTTGAAGGGTTTAGATGCCTCCTGGTGCCACTGTGGAAACTATGAGAGGCATGCAAAATCAAGGATAATAAAATATGACAACATCCTGTATCATATCATTAAACAGACTGCTTTTATATTGCATTCACTCAGGCTTCTCCAGTGAGATGTAAAGTTGTGATCATTCTTGTCCTTTATAGAAGGGGGAATTCATTCCTTCTGTGAAGTACGACACACTAGATCAGTTGGATAATATTTTTCTAGTCTTAGGTGGAAGATATATTTTGTTGGTAAAATAGTGTGTGCATGGCTTATCTTACATGTTTGTTTTGGTAGGAAATTATTTTGACTGCTTTTTTAATTTAATTTTTTCCTGAAGGGAAAGAGAGAGGAGACAAACATCTACATTTTTATTTTAGTGTTCACTTAGAGATTAATGTCTATTCAACCATGGAACTTCATATTGCCATATCAGCAAAAACCTGTCCAAAGTCTATGTAGCTATGAATTTCTGTCACTTCATAGCCCAGAAGTTATTATTATTCATTTAGCATAATGGATAGATTGTGATTGCTTATGCTAAATAACTTAGGCATCAGCTAACTACTATCACAGAGTTAACAAAATGGTGTGGCAAGCATAATGTACTGCTTCTATAATGGAAAAGTATATATTTTTCATTTTTTGTAGCTGGATGAGGAAAGCACATTTATTTCATCCTATCCTGTTTGGGGGCTGAGATAAAAACATATGCATTTTTCATGGAAAGAGTCAAACACTCTAGCAAATTATGAAAATGTATTGGGGTTTTTGATCTGTAGTCCAACAGTGACCCTAAGGACTCAAAGTCCATGATTTTTCACCTCCATATCTGCAGTAGAGTAGTACCATATTCATGTCAAGGTCCTATTGAAATTAGTTGGATTGCTGTTAAAATAAAGGACTCTTCAAAAAGAGTATAGCTGCTTTCATTAATAATGTGATTTGCAATTGCAAGCGGTGGTCATGTAATGGTCATGTATGTCTAAAGAATGATAGCAGATTGTGAATTCAATTTAACCAGACCTTTACTTCTGTCTTATTTCAGTGAATCTAGGTTGACTTCCTCATTTTTTTCTTCTTTATTCTTACTTTCTTTTTTCTTTCTCTCTTTGTTGTGATTTCAGAAGCAAAGCTTTTACTAGTGAAGCTTTTTTAAAGATAAAACTGCTAACATCATCCTCCTGCTAGTCCTGTGTGTAATTTAGTGGCTTCGAAGAGATTCTAAAGTACATGCAGCATTAACTTTACTTCTTATTCTAAATCACCACTCAGAATGGATAGACTTCTTATACTTAAAACTGTATCTATCTCTCCAGACTCCTAGGATCATAAAAGGCATAAAAGCATGAGACACTGATTGTACTTAAGGGGGGACCATTATTCTCTATTCTAGATATTTTTTAAAACTCCATCACACTGCAAGAGGCAAATGCTTGTGCTGTGCCTCTCTCAGTTGTTCTATTTATGCAAAAACTCTGCAATGAAAATCATCTCCAATGCTTTCAGAGAGGAGAATATAACTCTGTTGGAGGCTTTTCCATGGCTATTTTGTTGACACACCTGATCAGTGTTGCACCATTACACAGACCCACAATGAAGTTTATATGTACCCACCAGAAATACTTATCCCAGTAAGGGGTTCCCTGCAAAAAAAAAACCAAAAAACAGTGCTAATATGGACTGGCCAAAAGTGCTTTGTTCCAGAAGTTTTATGGGCTCTTTGGATGTAGCCCAGTCTGAATGCATACAACACTGTCATCCTTGTTTTCCACTCTAGATACTGTTAATCTCATTTGTCTTTATGATGGAAGATTAATAGATAAAATCAAAGATCTGTTCCATGTTTACTTGGCCCCCACAACCTCAGGGAATATTTTATATCATAAACTGCCAAAGCACAGGTGTTACTTCAGCTGGCTTCCAACACAAATTTCGGTAGCACTATACTAGTAAAGGAGATAAAATAAAAGGGGTGATAAGTATCACTCTTGTTTTCATTTCCTCTGAAGATGTTTCCCATGCTAATTTGCTCCTGGCTTAAGTAGAAGTGCCAGATAATGTTAGGACAACTCAGTTATCAGACTCTTTTGACAAACTCGATTTTGCCTTCCAAAATAAGAACCGTAAAAAGTGCAACATTTCTCTTTCTTTATTTATTGCATCTCTCTGCAGATCTTGTTGTGTGTCTGTATGTACAGGACTTTTCTAAAACTCTTAATTTAACAAACAATCTAACCTTGTTGCCAACTCAGCTTTCAGTTAATGAAATGCCGTCTAGCGTGACATTAGCCCTTGCTACATAAGGGCACTGTTGAAATGCAGCCCCTTGCTGGGTAGGCTAAGGCAGTGTAATCAACCTGAAGAGCAGAGCACTTCATACAGTGCAAATGTACTCCTTCCTGATCATAAACACTTCCACATTACTGCATGAAGTCAATAAGAGTACATAATACTTGATAAATTGAGAGGCCCTGATTATACAGGAGTTAAATCTGGGGTTTGGATTGGGTAACTGTCAATGACAGTTTGCTAGGTTTTGGAGACTGTGGTATTTTAAGGATCCCATGACAAAGTAAGCACTTATAAGTGCCTGCACCTTACTACATGAGAGATTTCTGCTTAAAGTGACCACAAGCAGTAGGACATCAGTGAAAAAATCCTTCTCAAAGGCACTGTCTTGCATACCTAACTTGTCAAAGAGTGCATTGATAGCAAAGGAAATTTTCCTAGTAGTGGCACTCCCAACATGTGCTAGAGCAAGCTGATTATAGAAAATAAATAGCTTCAACTTTGCAAACTTACATTTTAAACTGACTGCCATCTCCTTATGCACTATATGTGAAACATCCTGAATTTTTCCAGAATCAGGAGAATTTCAGTATCAAATTAACTGGCAAATATAGTACATAATTATGTGTTAAAAACAGTCTTGATTAAAAAGTGACCAGATGAGATTAAAAATTTCTAGTGAAGAAAATAATGTGACACCACAATTATAAATACAGAAGAGAATTGATGCGTCTGTTCAATTTACCTATGAGTACAAATACTTAGTTTGGCTACTGTTGAATGAAGCCTCTTCCTATTCGTATGATGCAGAAGTATCTGAGTGTATCTGAGTATCATGTATAGGAAATACTGGATAAAGTTTCATCCTGAAGTGTTTATTCCTGTGAGCAGAATTCTGTCATTCAGAATGGACTGTGTTTGATGAATTCTTCTGCAGAACCAAAGCAGAGTTCAAAAGAGGAGAATTTTTTTCCCCGATGAAGTCGGCAGTGAGTCTGATGAAAAAATCACTCTCATCAAACTGCTGCAAGGCTGAAGGGTATTCTGGTTCTCTGGAAATATTGTAACTTTTGCATTTAGTCCTATTTTGACAAAAATTAGACTCAAAACCAATCCAACAGCAATGACAAAACTTTTCTGCCATCAGGAAGTCCTAGTTCTCAACCAGCTCTTCATTTCATGGGCTGGAGATGGCAGACTTCTGATGTACAGAGCTTTGGCTGCAAGGCATTCGCACATAGGAGCTCTACATTAGGTTTACCTTTGAGGTCTACCTGTGCTGCTTCCTGCTACATGTGAAAGAAGCAGTTTAATTCTTTAATACATTCTCTTGCATAGGGAACAGTGGCCAGCAAATGAAAGGCTTTGATTGATGCAGTAATGGAAACCAGAGCTGGTAGGAAACAGATATTTTGAATCTATGCATAATTCCAACATTTGGAGCGTAGGTTGGTGGCAGATTTGTGCCAATGTGAAATGGAAAAAAAACCCAAATTTCAGTTTCTTATGAAATAGACATTCCTTTCCCTTCTCATTGACTGTTTCCAATATGAGCTTTGATGGTTTGGGTTTTTCATTAATGCAACATTGTATGTAAAATTTAAAAATAATGTCAGCCATAGGCTCCTAATTAGTGTTAAAGCTTAATAGGTTCAAAAGTATGACTCAAGTACTATCAAAGTTTGACTTTTGACTTTCTTCCACTGAATATCAACTGGTCAGTCAACATAATTTCACAAAATAGAAAAAGGAAAAAAAAAAAAAGGATGGATTTTTAAAGGAAAACTGTATTGCTCAGTCATACCAAATACCTTCTTGTCACTTAAGAAGGCTTTCCAAGTGCCATATTCTTAAACATGGTATTACTTATTGAAGTGTTTTGTACTTGAAAAAGTGTTTTGCTTAGTATACCT
This sequence comes from Cygnus atratus, assembly GCF_013377495.2. NCBI lineage: Eukaryota > Metazoa > Chordata > Aves > Anseriformes > Anatidae > Cygnus > Cygnus atratus. The sequence continues at coordinate 119,760,537 of NC_066363.1, forward strand.
AGAGTTTGATTGAATTAATTAAAAAATAATAATCTAGATAAATATACTTGCGGATAGGCATTTTCAAGGAATTGCATATTGGTAGGGGTATTAACAAGCCCTGCCATTGCTACCAGAGAGCAAATTAGTAATTTCCTTCATGTGAATGATGACTGTGAAAATGTATCACCTGAACTGCCTCCTTGAATCTTCCTGCAAATGCTTCAGCAAGAATTTATGTACAAGAGAAGCCTGTGTAAAGGTATAAGTTATAGATGAATTAAGCATGCACAGGAAAAGAAAAAAAAAAAAAAAGTAATTTTCATAGAATCTCAAACATCTAATAATCTCAACCACCACCAGTAAAACACCATCTCAGGAGTAAAGGGCTCCTACTCCCTTTTTAAAACATGATAGAACTGTGGGAAGGAAGGATGTGGAGGATCACATGGAAGTCCAAATAAAAAGTGAAGGGAATAAACAAGCTCTTAATGAGATGGCAATGCAATGTGGAATAATTCTTTCCTCAGAAAGACCGAAAGGACTGTACTTGGAAAGAATGAACCCAAGACAGCAGAGGACAGTATGCATACTGAAATGAGAAAGTAGTATACTACAGTGTTGAATGTTTATCATATTGTATGGTGCTAAATAACTCTTTAAAATCACTTCCTCCAACAAAGCAGATGACCCATTTCTATCTGGCAGAGAACGAAAAATGTGTAATGGTAGAAGTGTGTCCTAGGGAGTTTGTCTCTTAAGCATGTGTAGTGCTCTGCCTTTCAATGCATAAGTTCTGTGCCTGGTGCCAGCTTTATTTCACTCAGCATTGAGCTGTGCTTCTAGCAGCTAGTCTGACAAAATTTCTTCCAAGTTACAAACATCTGTGATTTATCCAGGGTTGAACTTCAATGAAGACCAGTGCACAGTGATACTTAAGCCCTGCATATAATAGCTGTCTTGCTAGGGGGCACCACTGCTGTGATTTGCTGTGGCCTTTCTTGCATGCTCACACACCATGTAGAAATTTTCCCTGGCCAGTGTGTGATCACCCGATCCATTTCTGTGGACTCTGATCACTTATCACAGCACCAGACAGATGCCTGCTCAGGTTTTACAGGCAGTACGGCCGCAGTAGTGTAGCAGTGCACACACACCAGCTAATGAGTCCTTGCATTCAGCCAGATTCATTACTCTGGGTGCAGAACCAGAAGGCACAGTGGCACGGCAAGATCTCTTAGTGCTATTCCTCCCTTGTTCCATTCTCCCCAGGGGAGCAGTGCAGAGGGAAGGAAGTTTAGAGATGAAGCAGAGGGGGAAAATTCATCCTGCTGGGAGCAAGCACACTTAGGCCTGCCAACCTAAAACAATAATAATAATAACAACAACAACAACAATTAATAACAATAATAGAAGATCACAGTGCACGACAGATTTTCTCAGGGTAGTGTGAATGCAGTAGATGAGTGCACTGAGTTACATAGCCAGACCTAGAGGCATTTGGGGCATATGAGTGTGCTCAGGTGCAGATCTCATGCCTCCAGGGGAGGCTTTTGACCTGCAAGTTCCCAGGGAGCCTTGCTGTTGTCATGTTAGAAGGCAGCTGTGTGAGAGTTTTTACAAACATTTGTACTAATGTCCCCAAATGCTACCTTTTTAGAACTTCTCTTTCAAGTTTACATCATATTTCATCCAATATTTGTTCCAGCTTTTCAGGAGGCATGTCAGCCCCGTCTTCCCTTCTGACTTCCCTAGCACCCAAGCAATGAAGTTTTACCCACAAAACTCTTCAAAAGCATTGTCTCAAAGTCATATGCCTGAATAGATGCGGGGCTTTTGTTTAGCGCTGGCACAGGTGAAGATCTTGTACTGTCATACAGCCTGTGAAATAAAAATGATTGTGGGACTTATTGGACTAAGGCAGTGAAAAGCGGAGATATCAAATACAGCAAATAATTTTATGATTAATCCGTAGAAGGAAAAATGCACCAAACACATTTGGATTCTAAATTGAAGGAAATTACAATCTGCTTGCAGATATTTTGCAAGGAAACCATGAGGCTAAATTGTTCCCTAAAATTACTTGCTCATAATCACAGTCAAGAAAAAGAGCTTCCTCAAGAAGAATAAGTGCAAGAATAGCTTTAATCTTAAGGAAAGGCTAAATCTCTCAACCAGTAAACCAGAGCAGTAGACTTGGGTGATGGACGGCAGCCATTGTTCTTTGGCACTGAAGTGCTTCCAGATTGTATGAAATTATCAAAATGCTTCAGAGGGCTGGGAGGATGGCAGTAACCCTCAAGCCTTTCTACATGCAAAGTTCCAAGCTTCTGGTGCTTATTATCTTTTACTGATTTTCTCTCTCCCACCACACAGGAGAAAAAAAAAAAAAAAAAGACAAAATAATATACGATAAATTTATATTATATATAAATATATAAATATGATAAATTTAATTTTGTAATTCTCCTTCCCTTCCAGTATCTGTTACCCAGTATTTACTGCTCACCACTCATTTTTCATTAAATATAATTTGTGCTAAAACTGGGTTAGTGGTAGGAACATCTATGCATGAATATTTTGTCAAATTGGAAATTGCTGACTGAAGCTCTCAGAGAAAATCAGAGTTCATTACTAAATTAAGCTGCTGTGATTACAGTTTTACTCTGTGATGGTGTTTGCATCTGTATTAAATATGGGGATAGCCACCCATTTGTGTTATCACAATGCAGATAAGGCCTTAGTGTGTGTTACATTCAATTGTTTGAGCATACCCACCTGGGCACTTCTGGGTACGTTCTCTGCATATATCCTCACAGGTTCTCAAAGTCCATATCTAACCATTATTCCACTCCCTGTTGCAACAACTCCTTCTTGTCTGCTTTTATACAGTGGTATTTTCAACCCTGTGCCAAATCCCCATATCATGCACGAGAGGAGTTTCAAGGAAAGACTTGCAGAAAATGGACAGTTGAGTGGGAAGCCCTGTAAATTAGTCAGAAGGGAAACGGTAGAGAAGTGTACAAGAGAGGGAGGAATACCAGTACCTGGGCTCTGAGGGTGGCTGAAAGGCCAAGATGAATGTCGCATCTCTGTCTTCACGTCTTGTCCCAAAGCATCAAAATCTGCTGGAGCTATTCACCGAGGTCAGATCAAGTATTTAAGTAGCCCATGCTGTGTTGTCAAAATTATTTCAGTTTCATGCTCCTTCTTGGCTCCTTGTATTTATTTACCTATGCTCCCTGTTCTGATTTGTGTTGCAAGCTTCCTGCCCCTCCTCCCAGTTGTAACATACCTCATGCAGGTTGTAAGTGTATTTGGTACCCTCAGGGCATGTCCACAGGACCGGGTGCTGCTGGTGAAATACGTATTCCTTCAGCTGAACCACAATCCTCTGCCAAGACTGCATGGTAGAGTGTGTCTTGGGACACACGGAGCGCTGTGTGAGCTGCAGTTTAAATGGCTTTTCAGCTGCTCAGTGTCAGAAACTTAGGTGCAAGAGGCCTGTACCTTGGCATACTGGAAGCTGAACAGCAGGTGAGTAACACTTATAAATGTCAGTGGCATGTCCTAGGCAGGAATCAGAAGCTGACGTCAGGTCAAACATTGACAGTATATGTACTCTTAATGAAACAAGGCCAGAGCATGGGCCTTAACCTCTAGCCTCTTCCCTGGCTTAGCTATGGACCAGGCCAACTATCACTCACAACAGATCAGAGAAAGGCTGTTCACTAGCACACTCCCAATGGCAGGGTCTTGGACCACATTATTGTTTGGTATAGATGAAGCCACAGGTTCTCTGAAATGAAACAAGGAAATGTTTCTAGACCTCCTAATCCTTCAGTGTGACCACTCAGCCACAGTCTCAGGCTGTGCAGTGGTGATACAGAGCTGACTAATGTGATGACCATGCAGAATCTTTGATTTTCTCCTATGAATACCTCTTCCCAGATTATTGGCCTGACCCACACTTCTAACAGAGTGGAAACCCATGAGTCACTACGTTGTTTAGCTGGATCAATAGATAATGGTTTCTCCTGTTTAGCTGTTACATTGTTGAAGAGGGTTTTGATTATAGATTTTCACAGACTTATGATTTCCATGAAAATGTAGTCAAAGAATGCAGCTTTAAAAAAAAAAATGTTTTTTTTTTTCATTAGATTTTTTAAAGCAGGAAAGAATGGGTCAGAAAAGCAAAGCTGAAATATCTATTGTTATTTCCTAAACCTAGCATTTTTCTCATAGATTTAAGTAACTTTGACTTAGCCTTGATACTCTTTTCACTGGCATCTGAAGCTCTTCTGAGCCTGGTTTTTGGACTTATATTTGAGTCCAAACCTACCAAAAGTTGTCAGGGTTTCAGTTACCGCAATGTTCTTGCCACTAATGTATACTGAAAGTGAGCTCTGAGAAGCTATCATCTGGGTTGTCAGAGAATTAGCTATTCAGGCTGGACAAGCACATTAACTTCTGGGTTGCACAAACAAAAGCTCCATTTAGCTCTTGGTTATTCTTTAAATGTCCTCACGATAACTCCAAACCATATATCAATATGAATTTTTGTATATCACACTAAAATATTCACAAACTCAAAAGGTATATGTATACTCCATCACTTTTGTCTCTCACTAGGGTTTGTTTTCTTTATTTTCATTTGGTTGTTACTTGACTTTCCATGCAACATTTTCTAATTCTCACCTCCCTCTTCATGGACTGAACAGTTCCACCACTGAAGTTGGTCCGTTCATACTGAGTATAATTTTCAGCAGAAGTTTTTCTTGGCTCTTCCCAGATTTGTGTGCTCTCTAAGCCAGTTGCTGAGCCAGAAGACAGATGCAGGGGTGCTGGGAAGCAGTACACTTCTTCCCATAATTGTGTCTGGAGTGTCATGCCAGTCTCCAAAGGTTGCCTGACTATGCTGCAGTTTTGTGCCACAGCAATAAGATGTTTGTTACCCAGCAGCCAGCCTGCCAGGCATACCATTTAGTAATCACAGGCTGTATCTTCCAAACCGGAGCTACACTGGAGCTATTTTCAAACCTCTTATGGCTCAGAAATTTCAGCTTAGTGATTCTGAAGTGAGACACATCGCATAAGCCATGTGCACTAATGTGTGGTAGGAATTGTGAAATGGTGTGTACATTGAATTTTGTTGTATTAGGATGGTGCCTATGCTGAAAGCTTGCCTGAGAATTTCTGATACTACGGTGATTCCTGAAACTTGGTTTTGGATGTTAGATGCTGCTTCATCCTGATTCCTAAAAGAAAAGTTGGTTTTATAAACTTATGACAGTATTTCAACATTCTTGCCTCCTACAGGATTTTCCAGCAAGGCAAACTGCTGTTTTTTTGTTTTGCTTTGTGTTTTTCTGTTTGTTTGTTTGTTTGTTTTTTCTTTTTCTAAACTTTGATCAAGGTTCTAGTGACTATAATTACGACAAAACTTTCCAGAAATTGATATGTGTTTAAGATTCTGATTTTTGCCTGTAAACAGAATAAAGGATAGCATTGAACATAATGAAGAGCACACATATTGTCACATATTTAAGATGGTAATGGTGCTGCAAATTCATAATTGAGGATAACCAGCATGAATCATTGAGAAATATATTCTCAATTCTATTAATATTCTTATGGACTCTTATAAAGTCAGTGGCAATTAACAAGGGCACCTGGGTTCTGAGGTTAATTTGTAGATAACTAGGACTAAGCATACTTCAAGTTAGAGCTTCCTCCTTTAATGCCTCCCTAAAGGAGTCCCAGGTTAGGAGATAAACTATTCCTTGTGGCCAGCTACACTGGGTAAGTATCTGCTATGTGTTCTGGTAGTAAATCTGACTGACTGGCCATGGCGGTCTGATTTACTTGCTTATTTATTTCAGAGTGGTGAACCCTTTGACTCTAGATGAACCGAGGAAATTGTGAACACTGACAACATGAGCTTTAAATTACTAAGGCTGGTCTGTTCCTCATGCGAAAGTTGTGTTTGTGTGTTCAGTCTCGGACTGAACATACCTGGCTGTGTTCAGATCTCTTTATACTGTAAGTAGGGATGGATGGGAAAACAAAGTATGTGTGCACTCTGCATAGAAGTTTTAGGCTTTCTTTCTTCTCAGAAAATATTTATGTCTACCTGGGAGGCTAAGCCCAAAATTCCTCTATGATTAAATAGTTAGAGCTCCTGTCAACAAAGTTGTTAAATGTGTGTTAATATATGGTGTTCTGGTGGAGCTATTTAGGTTTCACTACTTGCTAAACTGTAAAGGATTTGTTTCTCTGTGGTCAGATGTCATCTTTGATCCGGTAAGATTAAGCTTAAAGACCTTTTCCTCTGTCTTTTGGCAAATGATCAAATCCAGCTTTCTTTCATAGTCTTCTGAGAAACATATCAAGATTATCAAGATTTCTAGTACCTCACATTTTTTCACTGTATTGAACCCCATAGGTTACAACTTGTTCTGCAAAATATATGATCTGGAATCTCATATTGCAGGAAGAAAAAAGTCAAATCAATTTAAGCCAAAGTATATATATTTTGGCAAATAGGTAGTATTCCCTGCAAACGTCTGTAGAAATTTTCCAAGGATCTGATTCTTGATCAAAATAGCCGAATGTATGAAATGGAATAAGATATGGTTTACAGTGCTACTTTGCTCAGAGATTCAGAAGAAGACCTCAAAATGCCATGCCTTTTCCTATCACATCCTGTCTCTTGATACACTCTTAGTCTACCCCATAGCGGGTTTTGTTCTTCTTAAGGCAAAATGAAAAATGGTGTAGTCTGTGGCCAATGTATTTGACCTTATTAGCTCTACAGTACTTGAGTCTCCTCCTACCCAGAAAAAAAAACCAACAACAACAACAACAACAAAAAAACAGATATTGTTTAATTCCTCTTCTGCTCACTGCCTTTCTAAAAGGGTTCAAATTCAAGGACTCTGTTTTAGCACGTTTTAAACAACAGTTTTAGTACCCAAGCCCCTTGTGGAGCCTTGTCCTCTTAGATTCTGATGTCTTACCTTCTGATATTTGAGGTGTAAACTATATATGTCCTGAATGCTTGGACTGTCCTTCCATAGGGCAAAATGTGTTTGGAATTTATTAACATGACTTACTCTGTTCTTCCTGGAGTCTTTTAGAAAACCTGGGAGTTTGGAAAAGGGATTTGATCCAAAAGGCAGAACATAAAGGAAACAGAAGTTACTGTGGCTGTATGGAAACACACTGATTACCTTTATCCCTCTGTCTATTCAGCAAAATCATTACATTATATGCCGTGGTGTTGGCAATTTATTCTTTGCCTTTAGAGAGTCCACATAATCCTCTTTTCTGACCTGTAAGTAGCAGGTTATGCGTGCAACTACAGAAATATGTAGAAAGCTTGTGTCTTTCCTTGGCTAGCATTATATGTTTCTAGCTAATGAATTACTTAAAATTGTTAGGGACTGTAGCAGAGCTTATTTACAGCTCTATTGATTTTTGTTATCGTGAGTGCCATCATTGCCTTCTCTAGCCTTAGATGAATGATCAGTAACTTAATAAATGAAAGCAGTGTTAGTTCATGTTCAAAAAGGGAGCAAGCTAGTGCAAGCTGTATGACCATTGGCAATTAGAATAAAGATTTCAAACATTTCTTATTAAATATATATATCCAGTTTGTGAGTCCCAGCTGTTGATGTGGATTCTGTAATTCAGTTAATAAGCAGAGAATGAAAACTGGTGTAAATAAATGAGGTAGGAGAGGTCAGAACATACTAGCCTGGACTGGGGTGTCAGGGACCCATGTTCTATTTCCAGCTCTGCCATCTATTTGATCTGATGCCAGGCTGTTTGAACCATTTTCTCTTTGTACTTTTCGTCTGTCATATACAAGACCTTTTGCAGCATAGTTTTCTTTTTATGGTTTTGAAGAAGTGATAAAATGGATCCCAATTTCTGTCAGTATCAATGGATATTCACACAATACAAAAACAAACAAACAAAAAAACCCCACACTAATACTCAAATTTATCTTACAACACTAGATCAATACTGAAAGATAGAGTTCTACAACAAATGGACATATATTATATATGTCAACCCCTCTAATTAAGGTGGTGTAATGTGTTCTTTAAATGCTTCCATTGAATCACTTATAAAAGGACTTGTCAGGAAGCTGATTCTCCCATTTGCAAAATGTTTCAGGACTGCAGTAGTTCTTTCATTTAGTATTAACGTGACCCTGTTTTCCCACAAGCATTCTCTCTGCTTCACCACCCCTACCCACACTCCCTAAAAAAAAAGGTGTTATCCAAATATCTGTGTCTGCCTTCCATCCAAGATAAGCCAATAGATCTCTGTTCAGAGACAGAACTCCTCCTGGACAGGCTAACTTTTTAAAATGAAATTTCCATAGTCAAGCTCTGTTACAAGTAAAAATTTTTTTCTAAGACACAGATGGAGAAAAAAAAAAAAAAAAAAAAAAAAAGCACCAGCCTGTTTCTGAAAAGGAGAAGAATGTAGAAAAACAAATAAATCATTCTTAACCATAGGAATAGCATGATCAGATAATAGTTACCATAGAGTAGAAATGAGTTATCTGAATTTAAGTATAATATATATATGATTGGTTATGTTTGATTAATTGCTAACTTTGCAGATTAGGACAATGATCTCATATAAGATGTACAATGAAAACTGTGAGAACTTACCTAAGGAATGAGGATAACTTGAGTAGAAACACACATTGTACCCATGTACTTGGAAAATCAGTTTAGACAGTTTCTTGTCCAGAAGAGATGTGTTTCCTCCACGAAATGACAAGCAAATAACAGTCTACAAAATGTACGCATAGGAAACATTTTTATCTCTCTTTTTTCTCTTCATCCTTTTTTCCTCTTTCTTACTCATGCTTTGGATTATTTTATTTCAAAGTCTTGAAAATGGACCTTGTACATTTTGGGTCTAACTTTGGCTGTGGAGCAAAGAACCTGTAAATTTCTCTGCTCAGTCTTTGATACCTGTTGAAAACGGAGACACAGATTCTACTTTCCAGGGAAAAAAAAAACACATTTCATTCCAGGTGCCTCCATCTGGTCATGAAACTTCAAAAGCAGATAGAGACTTTTAATGTTATGCCTTCCAAAATGCATGTTTGTACATCCACATACTACAAGAACTGAAATAAGTAAATACCCCAAAATAATTAATATATCTTTCAGAAACATGCATGGGATAGATTTCTTGGATTCACAGTTGTATTTGGCAGCTTTTCAGTTTTTAATGTTTTTCAATTAGTAAAGCCCTTTTTCTCTCTAGCCTTCACAGTAGCGTAGTATTTATCCTTACAGTTTTCTGTAGGAGAAGCCACATGAGAGCAGTCTTGCCCACAATGGCACAGCAAATGCAAATGTGAGACTCAACTACAAGCCTGTATACATTGCATAGATGGTTGTAACCATTAAATATGGGTTAACTAATGTTGCTGAAACAGTAGTGTTATACAAGACTAAGTAGCAAAGTGGGAGTGTGGAAAATGAAGGTCCTACATAACTGTGCAATGAAAGTCTTTAAGTCCCCATGTAGATGATGGCTTTTTTTGTTATTATATGTTTGTTTCATTTGTTCGTTTTTCTTTGTGTGTATTTGTTGTTGTTTTAAACCTGAGTTGTAGGCAGCTCTTTTGTGTAAAACAAAAGCTCAGGGTTAGGCTTTGCGGTACATTTGAGTGCTTGTGAACAGTCACGCTCAGAAAAGCCTGTAGGCTTCTTCAAAAAGTAGAGTGCCAAGTAGCACCCAGATAGAAAATAAAATTGGCTCAGCTAAGGGCAGAAGTATGCAGAATCAAAACTGCCTGTAAGTAGACAGTACATTTGATTACAAAATGGTGTCAGCAATTAAGACCTGCTGCTCTTTTCTTCCTTCCAAGCTAATTGAAAATGAAAAAATGAAAAACATTGTGAAAGAAAAGGGAATCTAGCATTAAACTCTCAGGCTGTCTAGTGTCACAACTTTGAGGCCAATGTTACTCAGGTAAAAGTTTCATATGTGAGTTGAAAGTTGAAGAGCTTTGGGAAAAAAAGAAAAAAAAAAGAAAAAAAAAAGAAAAAAAAAAGAAAAAAAGAAAAAAAAAAGCTATGTCAGGAAAAAAGGTATAGAAAGATCAATGCATTAATTCTCCAAGAGGCTTCATTTAGTGTTTTGCTGAAGAGGAGAAGGCTTTGTTTTGATCTATCATTTTCATGTTCTTTTTTAAATGTTGCCTATAAATGTTTGTTGCCACCAATTCAGAGCTCTAGGAAATATGCCCAGCACTAGATTATTGCTGTCTGGGATATTTTTCTAAGAGATTATGCACAAAAATTTGCACTGGATGCTAGGATGTGATAAAATCAATTCCCAGTTATGTATAAAAAATAGGACAGGAGGATGCTTACAGCACTTTTTTTGTAGAAACCATTAAATAAGATATTTACTCAGTTTCTCATTAGATGTTATTCAGAATTGCACTGACATAAATGGATTATGCAATAAAGTATGGGATAATATAAAAATGACAAAACAGCAGACTGAACTGAGACAGAACTATACTTTTGTTCTTTTGGGAGTAATAGGGTTGATATCTTTTGTGTCCATCCCTTCTTGGAATTTCAAAAGTTTTAGGATGGGTATGGAAAAATTGTAAAGCTCTTACAGGCAACTTTGAAAAAAAAATAAAAATCAATAACTTTGGTACATATGTCAATAAATGCCTTGAATGGTCTCTGTAATTAGCTATTGTTTAGCCAGGGGCAATCTCTCTCCAGGTTATTGACGTATGAGCTCTCTGGAGAGGTGTTGCCCTAAGCACTGTGTTACAGTCACTGGACTCACACATGTAAAAGATGCTCTAGGAACCTGCAGGCTGCCTGGAAATCTGCTTTGACTTGCTTTTGAACATCACCGATTGCTTCTTCTTGCTGTGTTTTAGCTCCTTATCTTGCCTTCTGCAGGCCTTAAGACAGATCCCATTGCTGCCTATCCTTGCTTATCCTGAGTCGTCTTCTTTTTTGGGATCCTCTTTGCTATCTGAACTTCTGTGAATAACGGTTTTTGGCCTGATTCCTCACTGTGTTCCTCAACTCAGTTTATATTTTGGGCTTCTGGACCCTAACATTCTCTCCTTCTCATTGAGATGGCCATGCTGTTTTCCTCATGATCCTCCCTAAGCTCATTAATCTTTCTTCATTTTTCTTCACATCAGCTGCAGCTGGGACAGTATCCCCAGTCTAATACTTCATCAGGCCTTGAGCCAGACAGGCTGTGGGTTTCAGACAGGCTGATGCACAGAACATGGATCAGTATGAAACGAGAGTGCATTGTCTGATTACAGCGCATTTATCTCAAATCATTAATACAGTTAATATCTCTTTTCCTGTATATGATACTCAAATCTCTATCCAGTAGCAGAAATCAGATGACAGTGCTAGAGTGATGGAAGACTGTTTCACTTTGCTACAACCTCTGTATTGCATTAGTACAAAATGTTGACTGAAAATTCTACCTCATTTCCAGAGATGCCTGTAAACATGGACCTGGCATGCAGTTTTATATTTGAAGATGTTCCCATGAACATTGCTTACAGGAAGATGCCTTCAGCACATTCATGGTGGAAAGGAGGTTATGTATGTTCTGTGTCTGTATTAGCTTTCTGAATAATCCTGCACTTTTTCTTAGATCCCTTTTGGCTGTTACACATAGTTTGCGCACATCATGCTCCCATCCAGGAGAAGTACGCAAAATCTCAAAGAAACGTGAACACTTTTGTTTCAGTAAAACTTTTTAAAAGTCCAGCATACTTTTTGTGGTTTACAGAATGTGAATTTGAAATCTAAAAGGCTGCCAAAGATGTTAAGGAATGTTGAGTACATTAATATAATGTAAATCTACCTTTTTAAAAGAGTAATTAATAGAAACAAAACTGGAAATCACAAAGGTGGTGTGAGGAAAAGTATATATTTCCACTGTGCATTAAAGGAAACCTTGTAGACACTTGGGAGAATCTACCTCATGATACTTTCTTTTCTCTCTAAGTAGAAGAATATGTTTACAGTGTAGTTGTTTATTTTTTATATTTATTTTTTATTAATTGTTATTGTTCATTATAATGTTATAAGTTCATTTATCAGCAGTATAGTCCATTCTGAACTTTGTGCATGGATTCTAGTTCCACTGGATGCTATGAAAGCATATCAGATGGAATTGTGTGGAATTCACTTGTGATATGCTTTCTTCTTTTAGTTTTAGAAGCATGAAACATGGTTAATTTGAACAGATTGATGATGATAAGAGTTACCTGGCCAAAGACTTTTAACGTAGACTTGTTCCAGGTGAGCACTTAACAGCATCAAAGTGTCCTAGAGTTACACAAACTGGTAATTATATGAAAGTAATTGGTCTTGGCTCTATTCTCATTTTCTGACTCGTGATGAAGGAGCATCCCCTCCCCAAGTCCATGTTTTAGTGAATGCACTGAAACAGCACCTGCTGCTATTGTTGGCTGTGAGGTCACCTGGACCATGGACTTTGGTTTTGTTACCCACTTGCTGGGTGGCTGACCACAGCATACCATGGAGGCAATGGAGGGAAGGACATGGAAGGAAAAATTGCTTTTACCAGCTCAGACAGTGCTGCTGCCAAATAGTTGGCTGCAGTTTATGACCACTAGGGCAGAAAGCCTTTGTATGAGAAGGTAAAATTAAGCTCTAATTAAATAACTGCAAGGGAATCATTGCAGTAGTCAATGTGAAACACCCATGAGAGGAAAAATCAAGTTAGGATGGAAAGGTTTTATTGAGGCAACTGAGAGCATATTTGACATGCTACTTAGACTGATTCTGCTAGGCAGGAACCAGAGAAATTGTTTTTAACATGAGAACCATTGTGACATAGGGAGCCAGATTGGCTGAAACTTTTGCTTTCTTTTTTTCTGGTAGATTGCCCTATTCGAAAATCTGATTGTAATTGAAATTGCAACCAAATGAGTCCTCATAATAGACAAACTAAATATACAGGGCCATGAAAACTGTGATTCAGCAGATTCAGTAGGCTGGGCATTCAGATGGGAGATAGACACGTGTTTGAGTTTTTGCTCCAGGAAACACTTATATCCTTGCCGTGATATATAAATAAATCTTTGGGTCTTATATTTCATGAGAATTAAACCTTTCAAGCTGGACCAAGCTAAAAATTTCTTTTTGTTTTTTTAAAGGTATTAACATAAAAATTACTAATATGCACTGCCCTAACTGCATATCTCAGTCTTTGATTTTAGATCACAGCAGAGCTTGTTTACATTGTCAGTCCATTTTGTGTCCTGAAGCAAGTTACAGGAAAAAAAAAAAAAGTTCTATAAAATATATTTTAAAAAATTTGAAATTACAAAACAAATTTGGAGTTCCTGAAAGTTTTCAGAACTAGAGTTATAAAAAATTATAAAATGTTTTCAGTGTTTGTTTTTTTTCTCAAAATGAAAACCTGTATGCAAAGTAATGCAAAGTAAACATTTTTAACCTTACAGATCCAATTTAAAATGGGCAGTAAAAAAAAAAACTAAATAATTTTAATTTTAAAAGATTATTAAAAAGAGAAGCAGCATCGACGAGCTTGTTGTGCTTTTCGAATTGGTCCAGGATGTGCATGTGTGGGAGAATCCATTTGGAGCAGCCTCAGTGAAGATCAGCCCACAGCCCACAGTACTCATGGCACTGCCCTGTAGCTAGGTCACTGCAGGGAGGAAGCCTCCTGTTCTCTTGCTACACATGATTATGGTCCATGCCATGCAGCCTTTTAAATAGGCTTGAATTCCACTAAAGCTCTCTAATGTGTCGATGAATGGAGAAAATGTTTACAGCATTATCTATTTAACTGGCCTCATTTATTTTTCTCCTAGTCTTCTAAATGAAATGTTATTAAAATTAATGCAATTAATCTATCTTCCAGCCATTTAACATTAGCTGTTTACCTAAAGAGTACAGGAATAGAAGTGCTTTTTAATAAGAGCATGACTCTGAGTTTTACTTGTGCTTAAATCAAATTAAGAGTGTAATTAGAGCACTGATAACAGTGCATGTATTCCACAGCAACTAAGAGAAGGCTTTTGTTGTCCTTCATAGCAATACTCTGAGCCCTCTTAAAGCTCCCTCTATATGGCCTGTATCTTCTCAGATCTTATCTGTACACATACAGATGTAGAATCTTAGCATTATCTAGGATGGGAAAGAATTTCAAGGTCATCAAATCCAAACATCAACCTGACCTACCGAGTCCCACCACTTAACCATGTCCTTTACTGACATATGTAAAAACTCCCAGTGGTGTGAAAGGAATATTTCATCCTTCCTCTTTATGAACAATAAGAATAGTATGTTTATTTTATCTTTTACCTTTTTTTCCTTAATAATATATTTCATTATCTGAATGCTCTCATTTCAGCCTTTTGCAATAGTCTACCCCAAGAGATTCTGGTCTTCATGCTCAATCTGATACATCTAATCACTTCTGTATATGTTACCTCTCATAAACTGATTCTTGAGGATATTATTCAGGTTGTTTCAGGTAGTTTCAGGATGTAGCTTTATGGATGATACAGGCATATTTAGCTCGTTCACCAGTTGTGCCACTGTTTCATTGCTTTACACTGGATGAGCCGTGGTCCCCATGTCCATCACATGTTAAAGATGAGGCACAGTGAGAGCAGCAGTTTATAAAAAGATATGATACCTGACTTAAATATGAGTTCAATATCTGTATTTATATCCTAGGAGAAAACAGCTCCCAGAGGAAAAATATTTAGATATCTCAGCTAATTGATAGATGCAATTTTTGACTTTTAAATTTATAGCTTTAGCTCTGTTACTCAGATCAAATTAGGTGAGGAAATTGGTATCCTCAGGCTGTAAAATGTATGTCTATACCAAGGCTAATAAGTAATTGCTGGCTTTTAAGGAGTGGTAAATTTCTAGGTTTTATTTTTAAATTATGGTATCACTAGCTAGGTTTAAAATGTGATGGAAGTTGGGTCCCTTAAATATGTAAATTAAGGTTCAGATAGAAATGGCACATGGCATATCATAATAAATAGAAGACCTCTGGCTTCCAGTTGGTGTCTATCAGTACTAGTAGACTGCTGCAGATTTCACCTCTTTTGCGGCGTGCAGTTTATCAGGGAAAAAAAAAAAATCTGATTACTCTCAAGAAAGGCAAATATGTCCCTATTGCATCAGGAGGCAGGGGAGAGAGCGAGGGGACAGTCTGAACACTCCCAAGGGAAAAACTGAGGAGAAACTGGAAGGATGGTGAGAATGGATGAGCTTGCTACTACTTCCCTGTACCTGTAGCCATCCTTTTATGCTCAGCATGTTCAGACACTACATGATATGTGGAGGGAAGTCCAGACCAAGATGTGAATACATTCAGGTCCCATTGCCTTTCTGGGAGCTGAACACACAGAAAGATGGCAGGATTTGTTTTCTTTAGACACTGTAATGATTTCTTCTTTGAAAAGCTTGTGTAAATAATGACTGACTTCAGTTATTTTGAAGATGGGCATTACAATTCTTGATTCAGTTTTGCAGTTCTTCAGAGAGGAAGTTCTTTGTCTTGAAGATACTATCAATGCCTATTATGTTGCCGGTGAGGTGCTCTAAGTCAGAGTTAGAACGTGATTTAACTATGCTGAGGCTAGACATAGGAGAGAGAAATCAACCTTCAGCTAAAGAAATTCCAAAATTACTGTGAGACTCCTGGTTATGTAACTATTGAACTATCTGAGATATGATCTATAAAGTGCAGCCCAGTCATTAAGTATTGAGAAGACCCTTGCATCTACCTTATTTATTCTCTAATATTTATTCTTGAATCACTGAAACAGTCAGCAGTAGGGAACAGACGATTAAAGGGAGGACTGCACAACTAAACACTATATAGTGATTACTCATTCCAGAAAAATATTTTTTCCTTGATATATTTGTATTAGACAGTACAAATACATTTAGCTTTTAGAAGAATCTCACAGTAGAACAGTATATTTCTAAGACATTCTATGAAATTAATCAATTTTTCCAACATTGTTTACAGCTTTATAGGTGAACTATGAACCATCATCTCTGAATCTGTTCATAAACTGCTTTAGGCACTTAATTCAATATCTCTCAAATGCCCCATATTTTGATGATTGCTGCTCATTTTAGCTCTAAATTTAACTATGTTCCACCAAACTTAGTATCCCTCTAGTATCCCCTTAATATCCCTAGTATGTTCTCTCCTATTGAAAACTTCACACCATACTTAAAATATGTCAAAGTTCACGCAGAGCAAGCTGTGAACATGAAGGTAAGACATGAATTCTCCAGCTCTCCTTGCTTCCCACAGTCTCTTCTGTGTCACATTCTGCCTGAACTGCAGGAAGGATGTATTCAGTGCTGTGCCCAGCAGCCTCTATCCTCAGTTATACAGACTTGCTGGGGCACACAGCAACTGTCCCCATCCTGCCTGCGCCCTCAGCAGCCAAGGTGCATTGCCAAAGCCAGGAGCTGGGAAGCGCTCCCTGGGCTCAGAGTTCAGCTGGACCTGTGATGTTCTAAATTACATTTTGTGACATGAGATTTTAATACCTGTCACTTGAGATTTTTGTCTGAAGTTAAGTGCTCTTTCCAGTGTATACTGCTGTCATTTTATTTTAAGCATGTGCACAACTGGCCAAACCAAGCCATGACAATCTTGGCAATTTTCAGCGTATTTAGAGCCTCCCTAGCCAGCAGATTGTCCCCTGTGCAGTTAATCGTAACCTGCACCTGATCACGTAGCCAACTCAGATTGTTCTGGAAACCAGCTGTTGGTGTTGACTGGGTACTGGCCACAGCCAGCAGCAATTTAGGAGGGACCAGAGGTAATGGAGTCTATCAAAATCTGTTACCTGAATGATAGGCTTTAAACACAAAAGCAGACTGGGACCATTCTGTCTGCTGTCAAGATGCTACTATGCCACTAAGAAGTTATGGCATAGCTGAACTTGCCATAGGGATCCTGGGATTTGAGATGACCTGGAAGGAAAGAGGAGGAAGAAATCTGCAACAGGATGTTGGGGGGTACAGGTCCTTGGGCTGAAAAATCTTCTTGGTGAACATGCAGCAGAGTGATGTTGCTCAGTGGTGATGGCACAGAGTTAGGATTTGGGGGACAGAGTCTCTGAGCAGCCTGGCTGCACACAGCTGCACCTTGAGCATGGCTCAAGCAGACCTTGGCTGGTGTTCTGGAGGCACATAGCAGATTGCAAATGTTGGTAGGGTATGCGAGTGTTAGATCCCTGGGCAGATTAGGAAACACGAACAGGTTTCCTAGATAGGTGGTTCATGCCTTTGCCTGTCAGTGTTCAAGAGACGTTTGGACAATGCCCTCAATAATATGGTTTGATTAGCCCTGAAGTGGTCAGGCAGTTGGGCCTGATGATCTTTGAAGGTCACATTCTATTCTGTTCGTAAACTTGACTCTTGAAGCATTTCTGGTCTTGATTTTGGCAGCCAGTTTTATGAGGTGGTCATAGAAAGTCGGCCTTATAAATACGAATGCTAGGAGGCACTGTCTGCAGAATGTTAACCAGCTCTTGGCCTGACGAGGAAGCAGTCACTCCCACGTCTGAGTGGGAAGGTGATTTGAAATAGAAAAGCACACACAACTGGTTTAAAAGCATTCAGCAGACCAAGCACCGTTTAAGGCTGTATGGCATATAGCTGTTAAGTCAGCATCACAGTAGCAATAAGTTCTCAAAGACCTGAGAACAGAGACCTGAAAATGAGTGCCCGAGCAGAAACTGTGAGCTAAAAGAAACCTATAGAGCAGTTTCAGATGGATCATGGGGGTAAAAGTTACAAACAGCAGGTGCTGTTACTGAGCCCTGAAGATGATAACTGAGCTGAAATTTCCAAGAAAAGGCTTTGTGGACAACTTCACTCAGAAACAGCAGCATGGTTCTTTCCACAGTGTAATGAGCAATGTGGGGAATATTCTAGAGTTTCCTGAGCAGATTGCTGGGCCTCACCAACTTACTTGACACAGATATTTACTGTCCAAAATTGCATTTGTAGCTCAGGTTCCTACCCTCAAGGGAGAAATTGCAGGAGTGTAGGTTCACTGCTTACACATCGGGCGTTGGCAGTGAAGGTGGAATGGAGAGCAACTAGCAAACTTGTTATCCAGTCTTTCTTAGCAATCATTAAAGTGTCAGTTCTCACTATTTTTTCGTAGCTGCAGGCAGCAACATTACTGCTAATTTTCAGCTCCCTGCTAACACTTAAATTAAGACTCTAGAGAGATTTGGTTGGGTTTTTTAGCGCCTGAGTAGTCATTTGACAACTTGCGAAGTAGCAGATGAATACTGGTGAGGTTGAGAACTAGGTGTTGTCCAAGGGTAAATATGTGTGGCAGGGAAAAATCACAACAAAAATAGGCTGTACTGACCTGGGAATGAGGATATTTGAAATAGAATTGCTTCAGGCAAGCCTGTTCTCAGAGTATAAAGACCAAAACAAGCTCCCCTGACTTACTGATGTGTATGGAAGAATTTGATGTGACCTTGGAAGAGTAGTGTGCTTGAAAACCAAGAGTCGAGAGAGCAAAGGTCTAGGCTGGGGACTTAACAGCTTAAACAGAAAGCCAGGATAAAGTTTAAGCCTAGATTTTTAACCTGGTATAACATGCAGCATGAATGCCATGATGGTGCTTAAATCAGACTGAGGGAAGCAAATCTCTAGCTTTTCCAAATAACTCTTGTTGCTATGAATTAGCAGTGTGAGAGGATCATGAGTGTTTGTGCACAGGATTTTGCACAGTTAGAAAGTTCTCTATTATGGAAAAAAAAATGATTTGCTTAACTTGATTTTCCATAAGGTATGGTAAATAACATGCAGCAGCACATGCTGATGGCACCAGGAAGCTAGCTAATTTCTGCATGGTTTTAATATGAAGATTTTCCACTGATGTTATAGCTTTGCACGCACAAATTTCTGAGAACTTCAGATAAAGTTATAAATGAGAGGTTTGATCAAAACTTTGCAGGTTGGGCCAAATAAAAAACAAAAACAAAAACAAAACATTTGCATGTGTTTGTTATATGATAGTTTATATGATTTCTTTAATTTACTTCTTTTTTCATTTTACAAACACACATTTTGATTTTACTGAAACCACAATAAAAATTCACAGTGTAAATTTCTGTAAAAAAAAGATTAAAATCTAGAGAAATTCATTAAATAAAGGCTGATCAAATTGGTGATACTAATGGCACTGTATATGACTATGAATGCTATCAAGGATTTATAAATCAGAAGCCAGAAAAATGATCTGTGTATAAATCCAGATATTTCCACTGCTTCTCTAAAATCTGAGATTTAAATAAGTACTAAATATCTAAAAAGAGTCCTCAAAAGAGCAGTACTTGGCTTTCTGCAGTCTGGAATCCAATAGCTTCCTGTAGAATTTGAGTGAGGTTTTGCCTTGTCTTGGGCAGAAGAACATCATTTTAGTAGTCTCTTCTGACACTTGCATAATGCAGAATATGAAACATTGAACTGAAAGGCACGGTTCATTTAATTTAAGTGAAGACCTGGATCATTTAATCATTACTGCCTGACAAAATAATTTATAAATTATTAAGCAGTCTCTGACAGGGAATGATACTTTTTTAAAAAAAAAAAAAAAAAAAAAAACAGACAACACTTATTTGGAACTGTTGTAAGCAATTTCCATTTTATTCCTTTTCAAAATGAACTTGCACTTACTTACCTCAAAGATGAACATAGGCTCCAAACTCAAATATTTAAGTGCACTAGGGAGAAACTTAGGCTAATACTGTATCTTTCTGTAATCTGCAATGCATGACTCTAGTGTTTCTTGCTCATCCCTCTGTGTTAAAAATAGAAACACTATTCTAAAGCAAGTTGGCTTATAAATTTGACTCAAATACCCACTTGGCACCCTGTTTTCCTGGTGATGATTGTATGGAATATAGTCCCTTTTGGCCTCTTTTGTAGCTCCAAATACTCCCTTGCAGGGCTGGTGTGACAGCTGCAAAAACAGATGCCAAACTCTGTATGGTACCGTATTTTTCTGTGTATAATCCTTAAGTAGTTTGTGTTAAACAAAGCAACTTTGCCAGTATGCACCCAGGCCATTTCCTCTGATTCAGCAGTAAAAGAAAGTTATTTATGGGTATAGATAGTATCATAGGAAATTTACCTCTTTGCTCCTAATATCTCTAATACTACAGGAGGTGCTTTCTTTTCCCCAGTAACCTTCAGCCACTGCCTCTCATTTGTGTGAATTACAAAAATACATCCTAGTACTTAACTGGTATTAGCTGGTTTATAGTTGGCTTATTAGAAGTACTGGAAAAATACACACACAAAAAAAAATCTATATTTTTAAAGGTATTATCATTTTCAGTTGGCTCCCTGAAGGTCTCTGTTTAAGGAGCATTTCCGAATGTGTAGGCACTTCAGAGCTGAAGTGGGGTGAAGTGGAGTGTACATTGCTTGTGAGAATCACTTCTACTTACTTTATTTCATATCATATATTTTTTTCCTACTGTACTCTATAAAGGAGGTACCCATTACTGTAAAAGGGAATAGCATAATAGTACTTACTGATGCTTTTATGGCTACAGTATTTAAAGCACCACTATTTTCAGGCTACTTTTAAAAAAGATATACAAGTGATGATTATTTTATGTATTGCTATTTAAAATTTTCTCTCAAATATGTTAATACTGTTTTCTCAAAGAAAATAAGTGTTTTCTGTTAACTTACCATTTTCAACAGCAGTTGTCAGATTAATTTTTTTTTAATTATTCTTAAAACATAAATGCGAAAAATGTTCCTAAGCTTTTCAACTTGGCAACATCTTAATCAATTTTTATGACTTTTTTTCCACCTACTGTAAATGTAAGAACAAAGAATATAACCATAGTAACAAGAAAGATATATAAGCTTATATTCATGTGTCTGTTTGGAGAGGTTAACGGATTATATTTGACCTTGAATGGCTAGGTTATGTGTGTAAGACTTGGAAAACAGCATTCTCTTTGCTTTATAATATAATAAAATTTACAGTACTTCATGTCACGCTGATTTCACTGTCCTGCATTTGTGACCCTTTGGTTCAGAAACACTGCCCTAAATCCTTATTTAAGTACACTTTGTATTAAATTGTACTTGAATGCTGAGAGACAAATCATATTGAACATGAAGGATCTAAAGTGAAGAACTGTTAGGATTTAGACATTTTGCAGTATTCTTGGCAAAATGTCTTACTGAGTAACTCTTTGAAGGTGTAGGTCTTCATGCCTTCAAAATTATATTCAGTACCAAAAGAGAAGAATGAAATTCTAAGGTTTTCCAAGAGGTTACTGTAGAAGAGATAGAGACTGAAGATGTGCATGTCTTTTGCGTTTTAGGCAGCTGTCAATATATTTTGTCCACATAACTAGAAAATCATACACACACATTGGTCCCTTCCTTAGGCCTACCTTAAAAGATTTAAGGAAAGCTCAGTTCATTAGCTTAATTCCAAGCCCAGGGTAATATGGTCATGACCTCTCTTTTCTGTCTTAAAGTATGGGCAAAAGAAGCTGATGTCTGCTTGAAGCATGGGCTGAAATGAGTGTGGCTGCTGGGACATATTGTGCTTTCTTTGAACTCCAAACACCTCCATGAATACATTATGGCCACTAAGACCTTTTCTGCATAACCAGAAAAAATCTTGGCATTATTCACATATACATTTAGCAATGTTGTAGCCACTGAATGTACCATTTTAATCCTCAGCTTCCCCATCTGTAAAACAGTATTAATGATGTGTATCCACTTCAGAGGCCAAAGTACAAATTCCTAATGCTATATTTATGCAAAGTATTATTAAATGACCATCTGGCAAAGGACAGATTCTGGCTTGCAGCCCTTTGTTCTTTCATCTAGGCCTTCTGCTACTACTTTTTAATATTTCTGAGTTCCAGACAGATCTGCAAGCCCAGCAAACCTTTTAACACCTCTGAAAGCTTGGGATAAGCTAAAGAATTCACAGTAACTCCTGCAGCACACAGGGGAAATGGGGAACAAGGGTCCCAAATTCTCTAAAATAGCAGAGGTTTTGTTCCTGCTATCCCCAATTATTCCCCACAGGAGTGGATGACAATTCATGGATCATTTAGTCTGGTTCCTGCAAACACAGCCAAGCATGTAATAGATGTAATAGTCCAGAAGAGACCACGGGAAAATTCAGCCTGTCTCTGCTACAGCAGCCACCACAAAATGCTTTCCTTCCCAGCATTCCTGTACATAAGGCACAGTTCTCCCAGAATTACAGTGTCATAGGAAGAGAACAGCACCTGGATGTCCTGGATGCCCACAACACAACAGGCTTTGCAATAGTTCCATGCAAAGTAGACTGTGACTGTGCTACACAAGGCAGTTTTTTCCACCCTCACTGCCCCTTGAGTTGTCCACAGTCTGACCTTTATTTCTTCTTTCCTTCAAACCTGGTCACAAGTATTTTACCTCTAAAAGCACAGAGAAGTCATAAAACCAGGAAAGCAAGTGTTTTCTCAGCTCTACCAGGAAACTTGCTCTTCCTGTCCCAAAACCACAACATCCAACCTCAGCTGTGGCAGAGTCTTCAAAGGATAATTGCATGCATCCAGAGGAGACAGGAAGAGTACAGTTCTTTCTTCTTTAGTTCCTGCAGACAGCCATTCAAAGCCCTGAGTCAGAAGAAGTGAGGCCTGAAGTGCAATTTCAAAGAATCTTGATGATGACTTTGCATTAGTGCCTGTCATAGAGGTTGATTCATATACTCCTACTGTAACAGTTCTTTTTGCAAGCGAGAACTAGGCATAATAGGAGATGAGATGCTCAAAAATGGAGTAGTAGAATAAATTGAAATTAGCTGGTGGGACTCGCCACTGTTCAAGAAGGAACTAGAGAGATGTTTGGGAAGGAAGTGGCTGAGCTGCTAATAAAAATGTAACATCATACTAGAATAAATTACTTGCCTACAGCCCTGGAGTGTAACAAATATTATACTTCTCTTAAAAAATTTATGAGGGGTGATCCTGAGGAACATAAAGCACTGACCTTAAATTAGGATCGGGAACATTAGTTGAAAGAAGCAGGATAGAGTCTATAAAACATTAAACTAAGCATGATATAATAGATGCAAATTAGTCTGGCTTTTGTGAAGAAAAAAATCTAATCTTCCTAATCTCATAGAATTCAAATCTGTCATTAAAATAGCAAAAAGCATTTTGTCAGCCAGTTCTTTATCTAGATTTTTTAAAAGACTTTGCCAAAAGCCTCTAGCAAGATACTATGTCTGGCATTTGTTACAGTAGGAGGCTGTCTAGGGCAGGAGGCCGTTTGGAGCAGCAGATGACTTCGCCTATGATAAAAAGACAGCCTAGATCAACCCTTCCAGTAAAAGGTGCCTTCCTTTGCAGTTCTGCTCCTGCTCTTCTTCCTAGTCCCTGGCAGGGTGTGAGGCACAAGGAAGTGTCTAGGGGCTGCTGCACAGGACAACAGAGCAGGATTGCTTGATTCAGGCTGGAGGCAGCAGAGAAATGTCAGCAATTTCTGTGAGAAGGATAAAGGTAAACACTACCAGAGGGATGAGCAACAAGAAGTCCTCAGAGAGAGCATGCTGAGGAGAAGCCAAAAGAAGCCCTTCACGTACCTGCCCAAAACTTCACTGGTCTTTCCTCACATCCACTTCTTGTAACTCAAATTACCCTTTACCTGATTTTGTTCTTCCTCACAGACCTTGAAAACCCTGCTGACTCTTCAGGCATCTTAGGAGCCAGCTCTGCCATCACAGTGTTACTGCACCAAGAAAGGAGAAATTCAGCTGTGCCTTGATATGAATTTGTCAGAGGTATTTAAGGAAATTAAGATAGGCAACCCCAAAAGTGTTATAGACTATAAACTGACTGAGGGAAACCAAGAGGAGCTATAGGTGTTTTATGGTCAGTATGGAAGTAGGTTAATTACCATTTTTTTCCAGGGCATTATAACCGGACTGATGCATTAATGACTTAAGAGTGAAAATAAGATGCGGTAAAATCTGAGAATAACAAAGTGTTATTTAGCTTAATCCCAAACAATGAAGACGGCAACTCTCTCTTCTTTTTTCATCTAATTAAGGTAGACCCCAAATATAAGATAAAACGAAAATAATATGTAGTGTTAGGATTTATTTTTTTTCCTGCCTGAATATATTAGTCTATCTTAAATCCATACATCGTAATGGCTTCTCAAATGGCATCGTCTTGGTATACATTCTAAAGACAGTGGAAGCTGTTGCCAGCTTCAGAGATCCTGTGCCTCATCTTCAAGATGCTGAAAATTTTGTTTTACCAAAAGAGAGTTAAAGTTGAAAGGAAATCTGAAAAGCTATGAGAGGTCAGCATGTTTGACCAGCTGTCTGTAGAGACAAGCTGGCATGGAAAGCACTAAGGAACTGAACATTTTTGTTTCAGAAACATGAAGAATTATATATGCACCCAATATGGTTTTGATGCTCCCCTCCTGAAAAACTAGTTTTCTAAAGGTTTTCTAAATAATTTCATGAAAGGGGTGGTCTTCAGTCGTTGCCTCTCATCGTTGTCTCAGAGGGAGAAGGGAAACAAAATCTTGAGCCTTTTGGAGATTTAGGAATGTGTCAGGATGATCACATATGCTCTGTAGAAGGCTGCTACCTGGGTCTTGTCTGCATAGTTCAATTTTATTCTGAAGTGGAAAGAATTTATCACTGAATTCGGGTCAAGGCAGACAGTTTAGTCTAACCAGCATGGTAGTCCTTGGTGTATGCTTTATATTTAACAGCTGGGCACTACAGCAGTTTAAATATTTGTATCATAAAAAGAAATGAAACAAGAAATGAAAATGCACATCAGTAAAATGAAAGACCCATGCTTATAATTCCAGAACAAACAATAATTTAATAAAATTTGGTTCGTTTACAATTATACGAGTTTTTCTGTCTGCAACATGGAAGACGAAACTTTTAACAATCAATTAAAACACCAGCAAGCTAGTAAAATTAACTGAACCTCTTTCAAAAATATTTCCTCCCTCTCCCCGCCGCCCCCCCCCCCCCCAAAAGAACAGCACCTAAATTATAGTCTAGAAAAAAAATTAAGAAATTGGTGAATTAGCTGGTGAATCTAAATTGTAAAGCTAATTGCTGGTGTCACTGTAATCTGTACACACAGAAGTGCATAAAGGGGTTAAAAATAGCAAGAGTTCTCATGCTTTTTCTAGAAATCAAACATGGAAAATTGACCTCGATAAGTTTTCTTCCACCCCACAAGCTAAAGAAGTTTAAATAGTTCCTTAGAATTGATAGCAATGGTTGAAAATATGAACCTGACATTTTAAATAGAGAAGGCAGCAGCTAAACCCATCCCTTTACTGTATTTCTAGCTAGCAGGTGAAGTGTGTAAGCTCAAGGGTTATAATAGAACAAAATAGAGGTACACTAGTTCAAACAATATTTTTATTACTGCTACCTGAAATATCAGCCTGACTATATTGCTTGGAGGAGGGTGAGAACTGCAGGAGAACACTGTTGCAGCAGTGCCCTTTAATCCATTGCCTTTATAGCTGAAATATTTCAGTTATAAACTGAAAAATATAATATTTAAGTTAGTCCTTTGAATGATCCATTTAAATTCTTTATATCTGTCTGAGCTATTGACTATATTAGACGTTTATGTAGACTGGAAGACTAAGCAGATATACTATAGGGAAGTCATATCATTTTTACTTGTATTTGAATGATAATTCATGTTGTTAACATAGTTACAAACTAGGAATACATACTTTAAAAGGTCACAAATTGATTCCCCATTGAGATTAAAGGATCCTTTATGTATGTTAATGATAGCCAAAATGCAACTTTAGCTTAATTTGGGCTTGGTAATGTCTTCTTAGGATCTGGTGATATAAAAAGTATGAAGAAGAGGAGGGCACAAGCTGGCTGTCGTGAGAAGTAATTGTGAGATTATGTCGTGAGAAATAAGAGGCCTTTTATCAGTTACTTGGTATATATTGCATCTCTATCCAATTTTTTTCAAATAGAAGCACTTGAGCAAAAATGATTTAAAAGAGATACTGAGCTTCAGAATCTGGGGAGATTCTATATTCTAATTTCAGATTCTAGAATTCAACTACCAAGAGTCCTAGACTACCATGATCATTGTTTTCAGTGTTTTTTTAATGCACAGTCATTCTTGAAAGGTATACCACTGCAGGAGCTTTGTGTTCTTTTAAATAGAGGGCAGTAGAATTTCTGTAGTAGAATTTCTACTTATGCTATTAGAATTATACTGTATGTAGTTACATTTCATATGGGAAAAAAGCTTTAAAAGGGAAAGCCCTTTTTCAAGATTTCATTACATTTAAGACATGCAGTGACAAATGATTTAGTTTATGCATGCTACATTGCTTAAGTCTACCCTTGTCTGCTTCTCAATTTAAGCTTTGCAAGACTAATTTTTCAAACTCTCTCTCATTTGTTGGAATCTCAAAGAGAACGTAGTTGACTACAATTAGATAAGGTTTTTAACAGGCATAATACTAGTTTTGCTACTTGTGTTGGATACCATGTCATAACATAAAGTATTAGCAAACAATTGCAAAAAAACATAGAGAATATTTGCATGTTTTCATTTTCAGGTATATGTGTATGCATGTGCATATATGGAGAGAGTGCTATTCTCTGTGTTGTGTATATATAAACCCACAAGAGGTCTGCTACCGCATATTCATATTTAATTGGAGGAAGGAATGCTTAAATATTTGTAATCTGTCCAATATCTAAATAGAATTGTAGCCTATAATCCTCTCTAAAACTTTTATGCCAGTCCTGTGTAATATCCGTACCTTTTGCTAAGAAAAGAAGCAGAATGTATATTGTGATATGTATATTATACAGGTGGTGGTTTTTAGTTGTTTTTTTTTTGTTTGTTTGTTTGTTTGTTTGCTTGTTTTTGTTTTGTTTTGTCAATCCTGTAAGCTATTGCCAAAACCTAAAAAGATATTCAACAGGATAGTGCACAACAATCTATGAGTCCAAGCTGTAACTAATCATTTCTGAATGCATAGGACTTTCTTCAGTATGTGTGTTAACAATTGATTTTATTGGCAAGAAGCCAGGTTTGTTTGCTGCAGCCAAGGGCTATGGTGGTTTTGGATGAATGAACTGAAAGCATGCATAAAGGAAGTCTTATGCTGTTCATAGCTAATGAATTTCTCTGGTGCAAATTCAATATTAAGTGCAGATTACAGCTGGAATTGTTCTTGGGGGAATTCAGGAGGATATTGCATCTTATGGGGATGCTAATTTAAAAGAATGGCTGGCCAGGATACATTTAATAACCATTGGAAACCATGATGCAAAAGATGAGAACAGGGAGAAAATAGTGCCTGATTTGTTACAGATGGAGGGTAGCAGTCTTTATCATGAAGTACCTGGATTGCCATGACTTTTATGGAATAGATAGAGTGCTTTTATTTCCTGAAATGTGAGAGGAATCATTGAGTCTTGATTTATAAACAATGTCTACTGCGAAGCAATAATTTTCTTAGTCAAATTGAATGGGTAGGGTTCTTACTTACATGTAGCCATTTTAGAAGAAACTGGAATCAGTGCTGTGCTAACTTATTAATTTAATAGAGTAGAAAATGAAGCTTAAAAAAAAGTTTAAAATGAAGGAACAAGGTGGGTAAAAGGCCACAGCCATTTCTTCTCTTCAAAAACAATATATTGTTTTATTTAACATGGAATTGTATTTGTGTGTACAAATGTAGCTATCGAACCTACATACATATTCATTCTGCAAGTATGTTTGTATCTCTGTTTATGTATAAGGTAGCCATGTATGTGTGAGACAGAGTTCCAAGCCCTAAAAAGAAATGAGCTTTTCCAGTTGCTTACTTTGATTCTTTTCCTCTGTTAAAAATGCTAGTTTTTCCTTTGCCATTCTAGATGCTTCGAGATGGCTGGTGTTTTGGGGAAAGTGTAGGAGAGAAAATAGAGGGTTCTGGGAGGAGGAGCTGGTGTTGACAACTTGTTAATGAAATTTCAACTTTAAAACACACCGAGGATTTCTGAGAGATAATGTTCTGAAGAAAAAAAAAATCCCTTACTTAACATGACATTTTAAATATAATCTCTTTCACTTATATAGCACCTGCCATCCCAAGGAGCTAGTATTCTGCAGATCTTAATTTAATTAGCCTCCAAATATACCTACCATGTTTTTGAATAGTACCATTCCCATATAGAAATGAGAGATGTGCAAGGAGATAAAGAATATAAAAAATGCTATGTTGCATTAGAATTAATGAATTAATGCATTAGAATTAATGACCTGTCTCATGTTTCCTTCAACACAGGAGAATACTTAGGAGGATATACTGAGGAGACAGGCAGGTATCTGAAACATCATCTGCTTTTGGTTAGATGCTGAAAAATAGCTGCTGGTTCTTGTCTTAATACTTAAAACTATACAAGTTGAAACAGCATCAGCCTACAGTTAGGTGTGTCAAGTACATGAGTGTACTCACACAGTTAGGTGTGTCAAGTGCATGAACTTCCTGCATGTCTTCCCAGACTGGGATTTCACAACCCAGTCTCCCATTTCTAGGGAGTTACTCAGCCAGAAGGCCCCAGGAAAGGTTTGTAATAAGAGCACACTCTGCTCTTGATCGTTTAAAGTTGCTTGGGCCAGAAAAACAGAACAGGGGTTTAGGGGCACTTTGTGTGCAGGAGTGATTGAGGTTATAGCCTGTATTGGGTCCATCTTGAACTGGTGGCACATAAATGTTGGTACATTCCATAAGGATAATTTCAGAGAGGAGATAAGGACTCAGTCAGCTGGGCCAATGTGGCGGCAGCTCTGGACATTGCCATCATTCTAGAATTCATCATGAATGATATTGGATACACCACTGATTGTTTCCTCCTCAGAAGATTTGTCAAAATTTGCATCATGCTCTTGGCTGTAGGTGCTTAAATTGAGTTGTTTCAGCTCCATGTGCGCACCTGTTTTTGTGTCTTATCTTTTTATACTGAGTATGTTACTAGCCTTTCTATCACCATTTAAGTGATTCTGAAAGTTTATATGGGATATACTGTGAGAATTGAGACTGGATGTTCCTCACTCCTTGTGCTAATCTTTTAGAGCATTTCCTCCCTTCAGCTTGAAGAGTCTCCCCTTGTCACCAGGATACAGTTCAAATCAAGCCAAGAAGACAGTGATAGATGAAACCCCACAGGTTTGCCTTGAACAGCAGTTTTAAATGGGAAGAGCTTAACAGGAGCTTAGTCAAATTCCTTAGTACAGTAAAATTAATTTCAAGGTCTCAAGAGGATCAGTCTTCTTTATGACTTCTGGCACTCCCTGCTCCCAGTTAAGGTCCACTCATTGCAAACCTAGGCCAGATTCCCAGAGTGCTGAAATTTGTTTCATCAGCTTCCAGGACAGCTTGATATACTGAAGACCAAGAGCATGAAAAAAACAATGCTGAAAGCCAACTAAGTGAAGGGATTTAGACTGGTTCATTTAGGGTTTTTGTTTTGTTTTTGCTGTTTTGTTTGATTGATTGTTTTTGCTTGGTTAGTTTATTTGTTTGGGTTTAATTTTGAATGGGAATGAACAGGTTCACTTATTTTTGATCTGTTCTTCTTTTAGATAAACTGGTTTAAGCCATTTCAGTGCTAAGCATCAGACTAACCCCGGGGGGTGGGGGGGGTGGGGGGGTGGAGGGGGAATGAGCTGTAACAGAAGCATTTACAGCTGGACAGCAAATTATAGCAAGGGAAAGGTAATATGGCCTTTATTCTCTCCACTGAAGTAGCACATGAGCCTGGGAACTCTACGGGAATTGCATCCTGCAAGGCGGGCTGAAGGGGGAGGCAGCCTCTGGCTGAGCTTGTTCTTAGCCTTTGGCTGAAATTACTGGCTGTACCATTTTGTTAGATTTAGTTGGGAGAACTTCTGTCAATATTACCTCATTTCTTTGCCTTAATTTCCCTAGAATGGTTTTGTTCAATCTTGGTTCGTATCTGTAGAAAAAGAAAGTTAGGTCACAAGTATGCAGACTCTTGTTGGGTGTCCAACAGATGTAAGATATAGCATGATACAGCATGTCAGTGCATATATATGGAGTGTGAATGCATGCATTTACGTAAAAGCATGTATATAAAATCCTCATCCTGTCCCATTTCATCGATCATACCTAATATTTGAAGGAAGCTAGAGGGCTCAGTCCCACTGATTTCAATCAGAGTTGGGCCTCTGCCAATGCTTTCTGGGAAGTGGGATGTTTCAGTATTCTGTGAAGATGTAGCTATAATGTGTTTCTAACATAAAGCAATCTGGAGCCAAGCTTAATCAGATACACATTAGTGAATGGAATGCACTTTTCAAATAATGAAAATCTCGTTGGACCACTCAGTGCAAGATAAGAAAATCACAGCAGATGCTACTAAAGCAAAGGTGGGTGTTGAGGGCAGAGAGTGCCAAGAAACACTAAATGTATTTTGCAGAAAACCCACTGATTTTTGTGAGTGTCTCTTTCTTTGTGTGCCATCTTTCTGCAACTAATTTCGCCCTAGGAAGTTGTAAGGTCATATTGACCTGTATGTTCAAACCATGTGGTCAGGAAGGGAAAAAAGATAAAAATGCATTCGTGAAAATACTTAAATAGTCAGTACGAAAGGAAACCCTTGGCCCAGGAACAGATTTTTCTGCAGATTTTTTCAAACTTGATTTCAAAAACAAATTAAAAGAGTGAATGATGGTCTTTATCTTGACCTAGGGTTTCAGTGCTTCACAGGTATTTCATGCCAGTCTGCAGTCAGGTTTGGAACATGCACAACAATAAGGAAGAAAGAATCACAGGTCCTTAAAGACAATGTTGATCATTAACGTATTTTACAAGGAAAATAAGTCTTTTTCTTGTAGAGATTCTATTTGCTCTTTTTGCTTTCAGGTCCATCTTGACAAGCACAAGATGGAAAAACAGAATGTACTAAGAAAGCCATTCAGAAATATACTTCAGTACCAGAATGTTTTTCTCTTCCTTTCAAGTAATTTATAACACTAAACAAGAGCTTTAACTCTTTGTTAAAAGAGAAAGAAGAAGAAGAAGAAGAAGAAGAAGAAGAAGAAGAAGAAGAAGAAGAAGAAGAAGAAGAAAAAGAAAAAGAAAAAGAAAAAGAAAAAGAAAAAGAAAAAGAAAAAGAAAAAGAAAAAGAAAAGAAAAGAAAAAGAAAAAAAAAAGAAAAAGAAAAAGAAAGAAAAAGAAAAAAAAAAGAAAAAGAAAAAGAAAAAGAAAAAAAAGAAAAAGAAAAAGAAAAAGAAAGAGAAAGAGAAAAATACAGTACATTGGTGCACTGAATTAAACAATGCACAGAAAGATCTTTAATGCCATTATGTGTCTGGTATAAGTTAGTTAATGAGCAGACAGTATTCTTGGGATGATAGTATAGTATATCTGACCAGCATGCCAGTTGAAGTACCTTTAGATACCTCTATCTCAAATGTCAGTAAAAGGTAGGGCGGTTCTAATCAGAAAAAGAATCAAAGTATTTCCTGGGGAAATATAGCAAGGCAAAACAGCATACTTAGAACCACTGAAGTCTTTCCATGAGGCTGCCTTGCTATAGTAGTGAGTCTTTCTCCAAGCACTGGGCATTGTGTTCCTATCTTCCTCTTGCCTTTGTCTCCCCATAGCTTCCAATTCTTTCACCTCTCCCTGCAGTTCTGGTGCTCTGAGATCTTCACAGAGACATTTCAGTAAGCTAAGATGACAGAAAACTAACCAAAAATTAAATGGGTTAGTTCTTGATCAGCATGGCACATTGAAAGAGCTCAGCATGGATTCAGCTGTGTGCAGGAGCTGATGCAAAGAAGGGAGTGGGTTTGTGCATCTGGGATTAGTGGAAGGTGGGCGCCAATGGATAGACGTAGGCTTCTGCATGGCTTTAATTGCTTTTTTGAAATGGCCTTCAAGGCACAGGGTCATATTTGTCTGGTATCTCTGTAGGTGCAAATTGCAGAGACAAGTAAATGTGAGCATAGAAATGGAGGACAGTAGCAGGAGACCTTTCTGATCATTATAATTGTCTTCTTGCATGAAGAGATGCTTTGAGAGAGCAAAGAAATGCTGCCAGAAGCAAACATGTCAAAGCCCTTAGAAAAACAATAGAATCGAACACCCTTGCAACTGAGACAAACATTTTTAAAAGGTGCTTCACTTCCTTTGAGTTTTTGTTTTTTTTTCAAAGACCAGTTTTCAAACTTAATTAGCATTCCTAAGACATAAAAGACCTTCTCTGACATGGAAAATGGTAGAAGATATGTAGAAAGCAAATGCGTTACCTTAGCTACCTGTTTGGGGTGACATTTTAAATACAGAAAATAAAGCTGGTGGAATTATAGTGACCTTTCAGCCTGAACAAATAAAATAACATCTGCCAAATCTAAATGGCTGCCTCTAGCTGTAGGAAATGATATGCATCTTTGAACACTAATGCACAGGTCTTTAGTAGAGCTAGCTTTAGTAATACCTCCTGGACCTAAACAATTTATTTCCCAATGGAGCATGAACGGCTGAAAATTCACAGAGTGTGGTATATGTGGCAAGGGGCACATGGGGAGCAACCATGGCTGTGCATGTGGGGAAACTGTCTGCATAGTTTTCCTCCCTCTAAATCTATCATGACACCCTCTTTTTCTTTGGAAAACCCAAGAGGAGCTGCTCAGTTTATCCATGTATGTTTGCGTTGTTCCTCCTATATGTTCACATTGCTGTGTACTGAAGCAGTCTTCCAAGTTATTTTCCCTTTCTAAGTTTCCTCTGGAAAACCAGGGCATCTGTGGCCTGGGAGCCAGTGGTAAGCAAACAAATTGCTGTTAGAAAGGAAACTAGTGGGACTAAAAAGGGAAAGCTTCTCTTTATGATATTCTCCATAGGAAAAGAATAACTTTTAAAATGACTTTTCCTGCTTCCCCAAGCTCTTTTAACTTCTGATGGCAGCTATGCCAGCAGAGAGAACAAGTTCTTGATTGTGCTCTCAAAAACCTGAGAAGATCAGTTCATAGTTTTTATTACCTTCTTTATCAGGAACATTTATATGCCTTCACCTCAAATACTTCTTAAATTCAGAGCTGCTGCACATGGAAAACCTAGTTCTGCACTTGGGTGATTGGGATTCACAGGGGAAGGAAATATCATGGGGACACTGGTATTTTACCTACCTGACATAGAAGGGATGCAGGCCCCATGAATGCAACAGTAATTAGCCAAAAATACTGAATTTCTTAATGGTTTCCAAAGGTTAAAGGAAGTTCATGCAATTTGCTGCCTGGATTAATAAAAATGTTTTCTAATTTAAGCAAATAGTGCTTTATTATTATTATTATTATTAGCAGTAGCATTATTAGCATTATGTACAACTTTGGTTTCATTTGTGATATGGAGAGCATTTTTTTAGTCACTGTGCAAACAGCTGCAAAGACATGTATCATATCTTCTTTGAAGAAGCCATAAACTGCAATCTAGGCCAAGAATCAGGCTTGTAACAGGAGATCATTTGGAGATGGGGTGTCAGTCTGAACAAGGAATTCCAGCTCTGGCATCTGGCATATGTCTGAGCGATTTTCAGTGACAAGGATGGGTAGTTAAAGAACTGTCTGCTCACTATACAGATGCTAGAATTACATTTTATTATATTTAATTTACTTGTAAGCTTTTGTGTTTTTTTTTCACCAGTGCTGTATCTACAAACCTGGCCATAAGACCTACCGTACCAATATCTTTTTAGTTTCAGTATTAAACTCCCAAGATGAAATGACTGGCGTGGTAGATGAGGGGAGAGCAGTGGATATGCACTTCAGGAGGGCTTTTAACACTATCTCCCATAACATCCCCCATAGAGAAGCTCTTGATGTATGGACTGAATGAGCAGATGGAGACGTGGATTGAAAACTGGCTGAATGGCCGGGCCCAGGGGGTGGTGTGACACAAAGTCTAGTTGGAGGCCAGTAACTAGTGGTGTACCCCAGGGGTCAATACTGGATCTTATCCTTTTTGGCATCTTTCTTAATGATCTGGATGATGGGGCAGTGTATACCCTTAGCAAGTTTGTGGATGACACAAAACTGGGAGGAGTGGCTGATTCATCAGAGGACCATGGTGCCATCCAGAGGGACAATGACAGTGTGGAGGGATGGGCTGACAGGAACCTTACACATGAGGTTCAACAAGGAGAAGTGCAAAGTCCTGCACCTGGGGAGAAACAACTCCAGTCACCAGTATGTGTTGAGGGATGCCTAGCTGCAAAGCAGATCTGCAGAAAAGGACTGGGGGGTCCTGGTAGAAACCAGGTTGAACATGAGCCAACAGTGTGCCCTTGCAGCGAACAAGGGTAATGGTATCCCAATGGTAAGGTTTTGCCAGCCCATTGAAGGATGTGATCCTTCTCCTCTACTCAGCACTGGAGAGGCCACACTTGAAGTACTGGGTTCAGCTCTGGACTCTTCAGTACTGAAGAGAGACATGGACACACTGGAGAGAGTTCAGCAAAGAGCCATAAAGGTGATGAAGGGACTGGAGCACCTCTCCTGTGAGAGAGCTGGGACTGTTAAGCTTGGACAAGAGAAGGCTCAAGGGTGGTCTCATCAATGTCTATAGATACCTAAAGGGAAGGTGTAAAAAGGACAGAGCCAGGCTCTGATCAGTGGTACCCAGAGCCAGGATGAGAGGCAATGGGCACAAACTGGCACACAGAAGGCTCCATCAAGAAGCACTTCTGTGCTGTGTAGGTGATGGAGCACTGGCAGACGTTGCCCAGAAAAGTTGTGGAGTCTCCTGCACCTTGGAGATATCCAAAGAAACACCTGAATATGGTCCTGGGCAGCCTTCTCTGGGTGACCTGCTTGAGGAGGTGGTTGGACAGATGTCCTCCAGAAGTCCCCTTCCAACCTCAGCCCTTCTGTGATTAAGTTTGTAATGGAAGGGTAAAGCATATCACCCTAAGTTAGTCGGTCTCAACAGACATACCAGAGCCAAAACAAGGTTTGGAGATATCCTTAAGAGCTCTTCTAACCTGAAGCGTGTTTTGGGAACCAGCACTGGGGATTATTCCCTGGCCACAAGTCCCAGATGAGCCTTCCAGCTCCAGCATTTTCCCCCTCATCCTGATTAGGAGCAGATTGCCCTGCGTTTCCTGGCAACCCTCTGTCCATCTTTACCCACTTGAAAGCACTCCTGTGCTACATTAGGCTCTTAATTGTTCTGATTTTCAGGCCAACCTCTTGAATTCAGACTTGATACTGAAAATGTTGTACTTTGTTTAGACATACAGCTGTTTGGGAACTACCTGCACACAGATTTTGTGTTTGTTTTGTTACCTTTGTAGCATTTTAAGAATACAGTATCCCAAATTTTAAAAGCCTTCTATCAGTTATACCTTTCAGTCTTGGAATGAAGATTCATATACTGAATGGGAATAACAAGCTTATACATACACATCTGTATACAAATATGATAGTGTTTGTGTTGCAAAACCTTGATTATTTTTACCCCTACTAAAAATAGTGTTAAAAATTGGTCATATACACCTCGGGCTGTCCTTCTCAAAATATGATGTAAAAAAGATTGATGTGGTCTTTTCTCTTTTCTCCTGTTTGCTCAGGGAATTCCTGCCACAGCAAAAATCTTTCTTCATTTTTGTTGTGTGCCTGTGTTATCTCTGCTGTCTTTTCTGAATAACTTTACAAACAAAATGGCTGTTGAATTCACAGTAAGCTTAAGGTTTTGTTATAAATTCATACCTTTTGATACTAGCTATTCCTCAAAGCATTTTTTCTCGGAGGCATTTGCTATCCTTCAGTGCTTCTGGGGGTTTGAGCTATATGTTAAGATGGAACTAATAATGAAATTGAATATTCCTATTAGACTAAAAATTGTAACTCTCTAACAACACAGTTTATTTTCAAATCCTAGATGTAATTGCTGTCTTGCCAGCTCATACTATTTTTTTTTCCTCTGGCTTGTGTGCTACTGCCAGCATGTCACCTCTTATGTTCCTTCATCTTTCTCTATAATGCTTTATTGTACATTGCAATATTAAAAGGGCAAACTGGGAGGTCTGTAAGTTGTCAAAATTCCCATTAGATTGCTAAGGGTCTTTTTCTCACTGGGGCCCTTTGGATTTGGCCTATGGCAATTGATGAAAGGCTGAAATGAAAATGCTGCCATTTGCCCTAGACCTTTCTCCCCAGACAAAAACCAAGCCAGAAACTTTATTCCAAAGATTTCTGAACATTGTATTTGCAAAGCGCAAAAACAGAATTCATGGTGTGGTGTTCAACTTAGTATTCAAGACCATTTCTTTGTGAGATGCTGATCAGCACTGCTAATACTATTAGCTGGCAAATTTGTTTTTGAATTTAATCTTATATAAAATCCTTCAAGCAAGCAACATTTAAAGTACATTCACTATTAGTCAGGACCACTTATAAGCACCAACAGGAAGTTAGCTTGAATTCATGTTAAATAACACTGACAGTCATTTGCATATCACATAGAGATCACATGAGTACTGTCTGTCCGTGTCTTAATGAGTGACTAATCCCACATTCCTTCCTGAATGCTTATAGATTGCTCCATCCAAACAATGAGCATTAAATTGTTAGGTGTTTTGTATTGGAGGATTAACTGATAGCTTTTCCTGAGTACTTCAAAGAAAAAGCTGAAGCATAGACTGCTGTATAAATAGGATGAAAAAATAGTTATTTACAACATAGATATTTCCAAACAGAATTCTCAGTTGTGTGTTTTCCCTGAGCTAGAAAGAGCAGGCAGGTCCTATCAAAGCTCTTATAAGCAATTTGGAAGGTTTTTTGGAGGCAGAAAGGGGAAGGTTGGCAATAGTTCATTTTTACTGGTTAGTGGAGGCAGCTAGCTCCTGCTGTTTCACAGTGTAGGATTACGTGCAAGGCCCCAAGAGTGACACAACCCAGATTCATCCTGGCACACACCAGTAGTCATGAAAGAAAGATGCGTATATGGAAGGAAACACATTATATTTTGTCTATGGGGATGAAATATAGCCTGTACCCTACCCACTCTGATTCTCTGGTATTTGTACTACTGCTGCTTCTTTTGACTTTTGCAAAAGATTCTGCAGGCATCTCCTCTGCTTTGAAAATGATATTTTTTCTTTCCTGCACCAAGGAAATCACAACCACCATTTCTTTTCCTGTGGAAATTGACAATGGAAAGCTGCTTTTTCTGCAGGCAGCTTCATCTATTTAATTTATCAAAGACACCAGAGAAAATAACAAATAACATGGGTTCTTGTGAATAACAGAGTGAAGTTTTTCCCGTTTCCAGGTGGTGAGTTTGACCAGACATTCACGAGCTCACCACTGAAGGGTTTCCTAACAGAGCTGGCTATGAGCTGGTGCAGACCTCAAGGGTATTTACCCCCCTAGCTGCTCCAGTGCTTCACCTCCATATTGAACCCACTCCCTGAACAGTTCAGAGCAATAAATAGCCCATGTCCCTCTGGAAATGGTTTGAGAGATGGATGCTGGGAGAGAATCAGCTTCCCTGGAGGGGCCTCAGCATCTCAATGTGTGCAGTGTGAATAATAAACACCGGTACCCAGGAGGAGCCTGCTCCCAGACTGCAAGGTCTCCAGCTGTGGGATTTTCAGAGTGTGCTGTTGTACACTTTGCTCCTGTGGAAACTAATACAGGGCTAAGAAAGGCAAAGGGTTCTTGATACGTTATCCTAGTCTTATTCTAATATGGTGTTGGGATGCTGCATGGCTGCTTATCTGGAGACCTGAAAGACACACGTGCTGCCCGATGCTTCAGATAAGCCAGAGGCACTGCTTTCCAGCTGTGCCCATTTCTTAACTCTACAAGTGGTCACTTCTTCAAGTGTCGTCAAATAAGTGATCATGAGACAGGTGCATCTTCCCCACTGGTCTCACAAGGAGTGTCTTGGGACCATTTCCAAGGGCTATTATCATAATTCTATCATAGCTGGGAAGGAACAAAGGAACAATTCAGCTTCTGCTGCAGCCCTGGGGGCTGGTGAATTGAGGATGCCTATGATTATATTCCTGTGGCAGCTGCATGGTATGGATTCTTGGCCATGACTAATTTCCTTTCCAGGGAATGCCTGAAGGTCTCTGGGGGAATCTGTGATTTTCTGCCCCTTGATTCTTCTTGATATCTTTAGCCTGGGACACAGAGGCAAACCTGGATTTGTTTCCCAGGATGTTTTAGGATGAATAGCATGCAGACAGACTTAGTAGCAAATGAAAATATGATGTGAAGAGGAAGGTAGGAAAAGAGGGGAAAGAAATTCTGTGTAAGTCACTATTGATCACGGACGTCAACTGTTGTTCAGAAGACAGAGACAGCCTTCCACTTGAAGACCCCTGAAAAAGCTTTCAGGCTGCAGGAGGAAAAACAGGAGACTATAGAGGAGTCAGGAACTGAACTTAGCTCTTTGGAGTGCCCTAGCATTAATCAGCAAAGCCATGTTTCCCTAACAGTTTTGGGTAAATGTTGTTGGTTTAGGAAGCCTTTATGTACTCTTTGAACATGATGGGACATCCCTTGGCCTCTCAGAGGACACAGAGCAGGGAAGATCTCTACTCTGTCTGGTCTGGTTTTGCGTTTCTTTGGGAAGCCTCTCATCCCCAGGAGTCTGGTCTCACATGGGCATCACTTCCAGGGCTGCAGCCATGGTGACATGTAGAAAACTCCAGTATTTCCCACTAGTGGAAACCAAGGGGCCTCTGGGACCCACAGCAATTTCATCAGCTCTTGATGAAGCAGTGGCTGTGGTTAAAGAGCACGCAGGTATGCAGTGTCGTACAAGAAACAGGAGTGCAGTAAAAGTTGTTAGTTGTGCTGCTGAACATCTAAATGGCCTCGTCCCTAGTTAAACAGGAAAGGCAGCTGTTACGCAGCATCAGTGGCAACAACTAACTGAAGAAACACTGTGAGAGATGTAGCTATAGATGGCTCCACCATGCTACAGAGTTTTTTTCTAATTTCATTTCATCATTTTCCTTTTTTATTCTGGCCCATAGTGAGTCATGCAGAAAAAGCATGAATGTTTGCCCCTGTGAAGTATCAGGGCAGTGTCTTGAGGAGCTGCAGATGATGTCTATATCACATCTTCTGACAAGGTTGCACCATCCTTGTCTCAGAGGAGCAGCTGATGGCCACCAGGCTCTGCCCTGGGCCCTGATGCTACAGAGGGAAAAGCTGTTGTGAGGACAAGCTCCACAGGCAGGGCATGGACAGCCTGTAAGCATGGGGAGGCACAGACCAGTTGGGATATTCTGGGGCTGCCAGGCTGACAGGGAGACCTGGCAGGTGAACACATGTGAAATGCTCCGGTTTTGAAATTAGAAACATGGAAATAATGGAACTAAATGTTTTTTTTTTTTCTCTGTCCTGTCTTCTCCTTATTAAATCTGCACCTCCTCATACCTGCTCCTACCATCTCCCTATAACAGCAGTTCACATACCATAGCTCTGCAGATTGGCCTTATCAAGAAAGGAAGAGTGCTGGGGTTGACTGGTCACATTTGATGAATTCAGATGGTAGGAAAATTCAGAAGGCCATAAAAATTCAGATGGCCATAAAATGCTGCTATATGACTTGTGGCCATTTGGAAAGGATCACCTAGTCATGGAGGATGCTGGAGAATGTTTTAGAGGTCATAACAAAACAGATGTAATCATTTTGTTTATGATCATAAAGTATCCTGCTTTGTACAAAAGTAAAGGAGATATTTCTCTGATATCTTTGAATAGTACAAGGGAAAATTAAATACAAGAATTTAGGTTTTTGTTTTGATTTTTGTAATGGAGGCATATTCTGGAAATAAAGCTTTTAACATCTTTTATGATGAAATATTCCCCAGTGGGATCTGTCCTCATGGATCTCATCTCAGTGACACAGATGAAGATGCTGCACTCATAATTTAAAGTAAATTAAGACCAGACTTTTGACTGCTGGTAAATTGCCAGAACCATGCTTGGTTGGACAAGCTTTGGTCACTGCTGTGTTACAGAATGTATTTCAGTTTCCTTTTGCACATTAAACCTTAATGCTCCCATCAAAAAATAATTTGATTGGAGAATTAAAAATTGGCTGTTACAGTTTGTTCCTTCCTAGAAAAAGGAATTAAAGCTGAACTGATTTGTCCCCTTTTTCAGAACAAAAAGAATAAGTGTTAGCATGTTCTGATAAGAAAGTAAGTGTTCCTGCTAAGGAAACTTTTTTTTTTTTAAAGTATTCGTGCACACCTAGTAAAAAGGCACATAAGAAGCAAAATAGAACAATCTGTTGTTATTTAACACAGCAAATACTGTTGAGATACAAATACAGTTAAGTTTTTCTGGTAACCAGGCAACAGAAGAAAATACTATTTTTCTGAATTGCTGTTTATTCTACTGTTTTTTAGCTCTACAGTAGTGATTTTTATTCTCCACACCTCAAACACAGAAAGAGCAATTGTTCACGGTATGGCTAAATTGTTTAATGTACTGTTTGATACAGGGCAAATTAGACATAAGAATAAATGTCTCAGATTGCTACAGCTAGCCATTAATGATTTTTGATCTCACAAATGTTTCAGTAGATTTTGTAATGTAAGCAAATGTCCTCTACTGACTTAGGCAATTGTAATAAATATGGACTACATGAGGCATGAAATCAGAACATTTTCATTTTTCCACAGAATGCAAATGGTCTCCCATTCATGTGTATCATCTGAAGGACTTTTTAGAATAAGCACATGGTAGCAATGTAATCTTTGACACTTCTAAACTGAAGGCTTTTTTCCAGAGCTGCGTATATTACCATCAGATGGATGGTTTCATTAAGGTGAAAATCTGTAGCAAGAAGTGCTCAGAGCCATAGCCAGGCTGGGCTTTTGTATGTCTTGGTGCTTGTGCATGCAGATACTTGCGTACATTGTCTAAATGAAAAGGAACTGAATATAACTCTTCTTAATCTCCAAAATCTCAATTTCTGGCTAAAGATTTGCAATAAAGTGTGCAGGTGGAAGAAAGGAGGTGAGTGCAAATGGAAAACTTTGGGATAAGAAGCCCAGAGGACCTCAGAAGACTGAAAGCCTGAGTCTGAATTGACTGAGCCAAACTATATGCAACGAGAACATCTCAGTCCCACATACATGGGAACAACATGTCCACCAGCAATAAGAATTTGGTTTTGCTGTTCCATTTATTACAAGACTCAGCCTTCTATGCTAAAGGGAATTGTGTCTGTGAAGCACAATGGAGCAACTTCTGAAATAATTTCTTGGAAAGTAGTAATGGGCATAAATGACACCCAGTTACTGTGAAGAATACTGAGTAAAAAAACAAGATCTCCTCTTACTCCCAGAATTCTCCAGTTTTAATGACACCAGGATATTTACCTAAGGTCTTTCTTGAAAAAGTTCTTTGAGACATGAACAGGCTGTAGTCAGGTTGGAAGCCTTCAGCCCAGCTGCCAGCGGCATCTCAATTTTCTCTTCCAGAATATCTGAAATCTGAGGAATTGTCTCCTGTTTGGAAAGTATTTTGAGGATCTCTTTGTCTGCCTTGTACTGTGGCAAGAGCTGGGGGAGATTTATTCACATATTCAGGACAAACTATCACATTCCTAAGAATACGGGAGAAAGGAGGGAGATTTTTCTGCACAACAGATAAGGGCAACTTATCCCTACAGTGGGCTTACAAAACGTCACCTGGCTTTGAATTTGCTGAGTAAATGCTATACCCTACTCTTACAGGAAAGTATTACGTTGGTCAGCTGCCAATTCCTGGGGAATGAACCCTGTGAGATTATTTACATGCATCCCAGTTAATCAATTAATGTTTGTAAAGCACTTTAACTTGGAAAGCACTCTTATAAATATTTGGTATTATCATATAATTACACTACCACATCTCAATTAAATGTGCAATTGGGCATGGTTTAATTATGCAATTAAATTGTCACCAGAAGTATTTCAAATGTAGGTATGTCACTCTATGCTGACCCTCCTCAAGTTTAGCATGAGAACCTGGGGCAAAATGAGGACTCTTGACTTTTGAAACTCTGGAGAGTTTCTGATCAGAATTAATGTCTCTTTTGCTAGCACAGAAATATATATATATATTTTTCTGCAAACACAAATATAGGTGACTCTTTGCTTCTATTTGACTTACATCCTGAACATTTATTGTGTGCAGCACAAAGGCTGGTCTGCTTTCCTGCTTGTTTCTGACTTTGCTGCCTTCCTTCATTAATGTAATGGGGAAAAAAATGTCACTCGGGATCTTGTCTCGAATTTTTATCCTTCAGGGTTATGCTTTATCAATGGTATGTATACTGTGCTGTTTGATGTACTGAAGTAAATTAAAACAATTAAATGCTGTAGCATTCTCCATTTCC
This sequence comes from Cygnus atratus, assembly GCF_013377495.2. Taxonomy (NCBI): domain Eukaryota; kingdom Metazoa; phylum Chordata; class Aves; order Anseriformes; family Anatidae; genus Cygnus; species Cygnus atratus. The sequence continues at coordinate 119,803,073 of NC_066363.1, forward strand.
TCCAGAGAGTAAAAAAGACATTAAGCCCCAAATAACAATATATAAGCTGCCATATGATTATTAGCAATATAGGAAATATTGCTTCCTACTCCCTTCTCTTGGGTTTTGTTGTGGTCTGTCTAGAAAGGAAGGAAGGAAGGAAGGAAGGAAGGAAGGAAGGAAGGAAGGAAGGAAGGAAGGAAGAAAAAGAATTAAAAGATCTGGTATTAATTTTTCATAGTACATTTTATACTCTTCTAACTTTCTCCAGCTATAGGAAATGCTGTTACTTCTAAGGATTTCTCCACAAATATAAGAGCTATAAAACTGTGGAATTTGAGAGGGGCGGCAGAGGGGTTTTTTTTTGTTTGCTTTTTGACTTTTCTCATGATTAGAAACATTAATAGACTATCTTGATTTATTAGATGAAGTACTTACTTTCCTAGATGGCAGAAGTGGTTACTTTCCTAGGTGGCAGTATTGTTACCATACTTCCCATTCCTCCTTTCTTCCCTTCCCCCTCTGATGCTCAAACTCTCTCTTCTTCACTCCTTGTCATTTCTTCATGTCAATTAAATGTTCTTTGGGGAAATGGATAGGAAGCTTTTGTATATTTGTACAGCACCTGCACAAGGCTATAGTTGAGGTCTCTAGATGTAATCACAACTGAAACAATAACGCACCTGCAACTCCATGTGCATTGGCAACAATTTGCTCCACAATGAACCTACGATAGTTTCCAATGCAGAACTGTCATTAATTCTTCCTATTTCTTTCTTGAATGGCTGTATGTAAGAGCCACAACCAGGCCTCAGAAAAAAAAATATGAGTTCCACCAGAATGATACCAGAGGACCAGAATAAGAAAAACTCTTCAGGGCAGGAACTACCTCTGAGTGTGTCTGAATAACATTTGCTGACAACAGGACTCTTGTGAGTGTCTAAGATGTGATTACATAATGCATAGATATATATAAAATGGAATGTGTCATTACTGCAGTGTTAAGCTATATTTAGAAACCACAACAAAAAAGTACTTTTTTTTTTTTTTAATTTCACTGTGGGTAAAAAGAGTCTGATATATGAAGCATTTTATTAGACCATCTTTTTATTTTAATAACTGCTAATTTGCACACCTAACATCAATTGCTGGTACAATTAATTGTGGATGTAAATGAGAATGTTTAGCTGTCTAATCACCTGATTGTGCCTATAAATCAGTGACAGTAATTATGTGTGTAAATGCTCATTTCAGCCTGCAATTAATTTGGCCAAAATTGATAGGACAGAAAAAAAGGAGAAAGAAAAAAAAAAAAAAAAGAAAGAAAAAACCTTGGGCTGAAATTTGGTCCCCAGTGCATAAAAAGAGAAAGTATCTTCTTCCTCTGCCTCTTGTGTCTAAATTGCAGAGAGCTAAGTAGACGAAGAGCAATGACTCCCCAATCCCCAATAACTCACTGCCAATGTTTCACAATAAAGTGCAATGGGAGAGGAAATATTTCCATGAGGGTTCATTAATCACAAAGTATTTGCCATGCACAACCACTCTGCAGAGCAGGTAAAGAACCCTCGGGGACGTTGCCTGGCACAGCATGTCATTTTCATAATAGGAAAAGTATTTTTTGCACAAATGCTGTAGAACTGAAGTTGCAGATGGCTCCATTGGCAGGGCTGGAGCCTCCTGGCACAATGCTCGGCAGCCAAAGCTACTTTAGATATTTATAGCAAGGGTTAGTGATAGCTCAAAAGAAGGATGCTGAAGATGCTGTCTGCCCCACTGTGTGCAATATTCCCAGGTGCACCCCTTGAAAGGACATATGTGACAGGCCAAAAGCAAACAAACACAAAACACAAACTGCAGAATGATATGCAAGTTTTACCTGTCCCTGTTGTGGGGCAAGACACTAGGGAGAGGTCTAGGAACAACTAAACTGATTGCACCTGAGAACCTGGGGATCCAACAGACCACACTAGCAGAACTATATGGAAAAGATGGTTTTCCACCTCCATGGCTTCTTTGAGAACTGGGCATCAGGCCATTTCACCCTACCTAACCTTGAGGACACGGAGAGCCCCTGTTATCCCAGTATACTCTAACCCATCTGGACCTGCTCAGTTTATTGCATGAGAGGTGGGGTTGATATCTTGCTTTCTGTACCTCTGTGGTCTTGGTCTCTGAGTCATTCATTGCTACTTCACTCCCAGATGGAACTTTGATAAAATTCAGAACCACCTGATATAATTCTAATTTCAGTGTGAATTTAATGTGTTTTCCTTATATACTGCTACAATGTGCAGCAGAAATGCTGCAGACTCAGATATGTGTTCTCAGTTCTTTGTGCTACTCCTTGTTTGTGTTTGATGCATGGTCCTGAGTGAAGCTGTTGCTCTGCTGTGATATGTGCATTGGGTACAAGGACAGTGGTCATTTGCTGGGACAACTGAATCTTGGGCTGTTCTGACAGACAATCTGAGCTATTGTCAGGCAATGGGTGTTTTTGTTGTTGTTGTTAGGTGGCTGTTCAGGATATAAAAACTTGCATGTGACACTCTTCCAAGGGCTGACCCATGTGATCTATTTGCCTAAGTACCGAAAAAGGTTTTAGCTCCCCTCAACAATGTGCAACATTGCAGGTTCCCTTTTCCAAGGCTGTTACTTGGACCCACTGTGTGCTAAGGACTTCATGGCTTCTAGGCATCTAGAAGAGAGCTCCTGGTCTACCTGATGCCGAGCCTGGCTCTGTCAGGAACTGAACATCATTCTTTTTTTCTATGTATGAAACTACAACTTGTGGGATTTCAGTTCCAGAATATTTTAAGTTTTGTTCTATTTTGTTTTATTTTTGGTCTGGTTTGGGATGAAAATCTTACCCAAGAATTACCACGGAATAGAGATTTCTTAACAGAAATTTCCTGCTTCCTTCAGGAACTTGGTGGGATGGTTACGATGAAGAATAATGTATCTGAAAGAGGAGAGGCCAGAGAAGACTCAGCCTGACCTACAGACAGACAGACATAGCATTCAGAAACAATTCAGCTGACACGTGCTTTCTGCCCATTACTTCTCTCATCTGCTGATTACCACTATCAGCAGCAGCAGCCTGTTGGGCTCCTGGCTCCTGCTGCTGCTCCCTGCTGCTGTGGCACGTGAGTGCTCTTAGTGAGTCATTTCCAATAACCAAGGGGACTCACAGCCACATCTCCACCTCTCCTAAAATAGAAGCTCACTGCTAGATCTTCTCTCCTTCTAAAACAGGCAACCTATGAGAAAAAGCACTATACATTTATCAGTATCTGAAACATAATAATAAACTCACTAGAGCTGTGGAGAAGCAGGGCTATGATCTAAGCAATAGCAAGGGCCCAGGCTGGCAGTGCAGGTGGTCTCCCAAGGTGAAATAGAGCCACATGGAAATGGGCTCCATTCTTTGTAGTCTGCGGTCTTTGCAGTAGAGGCCATTGTAGAATCAGCTATTTTTCCTTCCATTATTTGAAAAAAATCTCTGAGGGAGGCCATATAATCAACACATCCCCCTCACATTTCAGTTCAGAAAACTGTCTTTGAAAGGAATACTATTTAACAAATAAGATAATACTAAGTTTTTTGAACAGTTTCATGAAGGCAAGTCTTGTCTGTGGTTTAGTTTACTCTTACCACATCAACTATTATAAATAGCAGGATGACATTCCTTTTAAATAAACATTCATTACATGGAAGTACATTGGGAAAATGTGGGTTATTTTCAAGCACAAGTGTTACCTACAGGTACATCATTCTGCATTTCTATAACCTCTCTTTTTTATTTCCAGGTATTTCCACACTATATATTTGGGTATCCGGAGTCGACGGAGTGGAGAGAATGACAGATGGCGGTTTTATTGGAAAATGGTGTATGAGTATGCAGATGTGAGTATGCTGCATTTGCTAGCCACGTTTCTGGAAAGTGCACCACAGCTGGTCCTGCAGCTCTGTATTGTTGTGCAGACTCGTACACTTCAGGCTCTCCAAGGTAGGGGTTCATTTAATCTATTTGTTTTTTATCATTTTAGGAAGATGTAATTCCTATACATATTTATCCTTTCAAACTGCTGTGTCCCTTGCATAAGAGCAGATCTCGCCTGCTAGCTGCTATTAAGCTATTAAGCTGTTAACTATGACTCTGTCAAGAAAGCCTGTGCTGTTGGAGTTTTTTAGCGTTTCTTATTGGCCCTGGATTGTGGGTAGGATTTACAATGTTTTGCTTTCTGCACATCTTGTAATAGAAGAGCTCTTCTGATTATCCACCGGGCCAATGTGAAAATTGCATCAATCAAATTACTGCTCCTCTCCCTATGCTTCTTTTTCTGAATGCTCAAAACCCTCCGAACTCCAGTAATGATGTTCATAGGGTATTATGCAAAACAGAAAACAGCACAGCAGAAAGCAGCTATTCTGTGAAGAAAATGCCAAAATCTGTGGAATACATGTCCATCAGTTCTCGGCCATGTTTATCTGAAATAATACAAGTCAGCTGCTGAGCATTACAAGAACACTCATTCCTTCAAGCTCTGGGTTTTCTCCTAAGGCTGATGCTTTCAGCAAGCATGATTACTTCTTTAAAATGGTAAATGCATGCACATGTCCTTCCAGGGGATTGTCAGTCACTGGAACAGGTATAAAAATACCTCATTCTCCACTTCTTTTTTGGTGCTACTTTTGGATATCTGGCAGCTTTCCTTTCATGTTGTACCATTGTTTTGTCTTGTGGCTGCATGTGGGCAGAAATTATTGGCAAGTGAATGAAGTGAATGAGAACTTGGGATCCCGGTGTCACAAATGTCATGAGGCAGTGAAGAGGGGAAGGGAGGACTGGGGCGGGGGGGGGGGGACGACAGAGGGAGGAAAGAAATACAACACTTTTGCTATTTGTTTTTAAGAAAATTCATGTGCTTGCCACTGCACAAGATCGAACTGTGACAGCACCTTGCTCCAAGAAGCTCTCAGTCTCATCAGCTTATTATGAGTAAACATGTGGTGAGACTGTTTAGGTGTAAAGGAACTGGGAATAAAGGGGTAACTGCGAAAACCTTGATGCTGGGCAGTTTCCTGTGGATGGATCAGAGGTTTTCCATTTACTCGACTTTGAACTGATGTCTAATACAGGCTCTCCTGGTTCCTGTGGTGGTTTGTTTTGTTTTGTTTTGTTTTGTTTTGCTTTGCTTTGTTTCTTTAGATCTGAAACTCTGTCACCTTAAGGGGAAAAGAAAGCCAAAGTTTCTATTTTAATTAGTTGCCTAAGGACTTCCTACAGCTATTTCTCAAAATGCTGCTGCCCCACACCAAGTCCAAACCCTTATTGTTCAGGAGATGCTATTATCACTTCAAGAAGCTCAGGAAGATTAACATAGCCTGAATACTGTATGGTCAGCTGTAATTGAGCTATCTTCATAAACTATTAATACAGAAGCCCTCTCACACTCATTGTTGTGCAATAACAGATCTGTTTATGAGAAATGTGGCTGGTGAGTAGGCACTAAGCCTGAGATGTACTCTGTAAATGGTTGTTAATTAGAGAAAATCTGAAATTTCAATTTAGAAGGCAAAAATTGTTCCTGAAGCCTGCAATCAATTCTGTAAAATCTGTATATCAGAAACCAGAAAGGGATAAAACTACAATTATGCATTTCAGCTGAGAAGACTGACAATATTTACTGATCCGACCTTCCCCCATTTTCTTCCAGCATCCCAGGAGAAATGGCCCCACATAAAAAAATTAGGAAAACTAAACAAGCTTGTAGCATTTTCTTAAACAGTGGTACCATTATATTCTCCTGATGAAACTTAATATATTAACATATGTTGCCAGCTGTGAAAATCTTTTTTCTATTCTCTGTACTTCTTTAAAGAAATGCTAAAGATAATGCATTGTACTATAGGCTGGCAGATTTGCTGTGAGGTTGCATAAGGAGAACATAATTTCTCTCAGTGGTATCATGCTTCAACTGGGTGTTTAAAAAGGCTATCCATACTGTACATGCTTCAGTTAGCTGTCCGCTCACTGAGCCTGTTACAGATATTTCTAACAAGGATCAATGAACAGAGGTTTTGATTGATTTTCTTTGTTTAGAGAAAGCTGCTTGTTTTTTGTTATCGTTCCTTTAGCTCTCTCTCCCACAGGATAGCATTATCATGACAATTGGGAAGTGCTGACATTGCCGGTCCACCTCCTTAAAAGTGTGCTTACATTACAAACCACAAATTTGGCATGGGGAGCGAGGGATATCAGAAACGTTTTGGTCTCTCAGCAGAGTATTTCTAATATAAAGCCATTAATGCCCACAAGAAAAACTGTTAAATATTTTATTTATGAAACTTCATTTATTCCATTCTAAATGCACCAATATAGCCTCATTCCCAACAGGAGAATGCTGTCAGCATCGCTGTAGATCCCCTGTTTTGTAATGGGTGTTGGCTAGGTGCATTTTCCTGCTTCTTTCAGTCCTTAAGCTTTGCTAATAAAGGTAAAAATACATACTGACATGTGCAGAAGTCCTTATGAAGATCAAGAAAAATGCAATGTGATGCATGCAAATCCTCCCTCTCAGTCTTCCATACAGTGCAGGGAGGGCCATTTCAAAAGCCCAGAGGATGCACCACAAGGATTCTTTAGCACTTGCTTGGGCTCCCTAAGTACGAATTAAGAAAATGCATTGTTAACTTCTAGCAAGGACTGTATATCACTGTACCGTGACTGCTGCAGCAAAACATTGCTTAGGTAGGAGGCCACAGACAGTCAATACAGAGTGCCTTCATTCTTAGGCATTGGTACCCAAAGAAATCTGAATATTGATAAAATAGTATCAAAATCTCATGCTTATTAACTTCAAATTTTATTCTTTAAGATTTCAACAAAACTTGAAAAATTAGAGGCAATGATCTTTCTTATTCTGCCTGCAGCCAGCAGCCATCTCCCTCCCAGAGTGGAAGGAGTGAAACAGGTTATGGGGGAAGCTGATGGTTTCTGAGCACTAATTGCTCAAGAAGATAAACAAGTTCATTTTGATGTTGTAATAAAGTGGAGGTCTGCTAATCTTCTCTCACTCATTTTACCTATTACCTCCACCTTCTCCACCCTGGACCTTTGTGTCTGAGGAAATATCTACTGTCTAGAAGACAGAAGTGCCTAGAAAATAAGTAATTCCTCATTCTTTTCCTCGTGGGAGTCTGTTTCCCTTCTTTTCTCTTCATGCGCTCTGAGCACAGCACTCCCACAGCAGCTTCTCTGCTGAGCCAGCAGCACCTCCAAACTGCATTGCCTTTTTTGTAATTACTCTGTAGAAAAGTAATCTAAGAAGCTTCATGGTGGGAGTCACTAGCTTCACCAGCCTTGTTCTTGGTGGGAACTTTATGAGGAATGAGGCAACTCTGTATGTGTGGGGGACAACAGCAGAAAGTCCACAGAAAAAACTGATGCTCATCCTACATCCATCTGTTTGCATAAGGACATATATGTGGATAGAGTGTCTAAGCTGTCTGCAGATGAGCTAGCTCAGCTACTAGAAACAGTCTAACAGCAATATCCCAAAGGCCAGGGTGAGCAAAATGATCTCAGTGCAAGCCTATACCAACCACCTGAAACTCCTTGTGTGCTTGAGCACTTCTCTCCATATTTTCAGTTGCACTCCCAGGGTTGGGCAACCAGGCCCTTCATTGGACCTTTGGTTCTTCAGTCCACAGAGAGATGAAATAACAAAGTTGAATGTGTTTGGATTATAGGATTACCCAATAAATTCGTTCATAATGTCAGCACTGGAGAGGGAGGGGGACATAAGGTCAGCATAGGTCAGGGCTATCCCTTCCCGTGTCACATCATTTTGGAGCCCTTCCTTCAGACTAGCAAACATCCCTGGGCCTTTTTGTTCTATTTCTTTGGGTTTTCCCACAGTTACATTTGATTTTAGAGACTCCCTGTGTTAACATTTGTGAAAACAAGCAAGCAAAACAGCCTGCAGTTCTGACTGGAACTCCTTTATGTTAGCATAGACTTACTGCTATCTTATTCAAGGGCATGGTGTTGTAGCTGCTCCTAGATGAGCAGATAGACAAGATTCCTCCCTGGATTTACCATACATTTCATTATGTATATTGTATTAATTAAGACATTGTTTAAATTATAGATTAGTTTCTCATTCCTGTTTACTGCATATTATGCTGGCTAGTCAGCACTTGACATTTTATTCTCCATCAGACCCTGGGGAGTTTGCTCTGGCTTCTCCATACAGTACTATTTATCAAAGTCTCTATCAAATTTTGATCAAAGTCTAATCAAAGTTTTTTTATCATATAAAGCTACAGTTCTTTATACAGACTGACAGTAGTGCAGAAGCAAATGATAAATTCATCAAGTTTTGTTGAAGTTACCACACACACACTCACAGGGCCACTGGATTCTGCTGAAACCACATTTCCATGAAATCTCTCTGGCCAGCCATCTTCCCATTTTCTACCAACTCTGCTGGAAACTCCAACACTGTTTGTGTGCTGACACACAAATATCCACAGTGCCACCAAGGATCACTCTCTAGACTTTCTGCTCCAAACAGGTCACTGTTCCTGCCTGAGCTGAGCAAGAATTTCAGAGACTTGCTGGTAGTTTATGACATGGCTGTTAGGTCCTAGCTTTATCTGACTGAAGGAAATTATGTGTTAGCTAGTTCATTATAAACTCCTCTGGCAAAACTCATCCTCACGCATCAGGAATTCAAACTCTTTTCACATCAGTGCAATAAACTGAAAGTCATTTAAGTCTTTTTTTTTTTTTTTTTTTTTTTGTGAGGACAACACTGTGCTTTACAAGGCTTTTTCTTGTTTCGCGACCTTCACAACAATTTTGGATTGCTGTGTAAAATGCTGTGTACATTTGCAGTGTTCTTTAAATAAATAAATAAAACAAAAACAAAATAAAAAGAATTCTGATGGAAAATCTTATACAATTCAAAGTATATTTGTATGGAAATAAGGTGCAGCTCTTGAGTTCTGGGCAAGCTGCCACTGCTTTTCTGTGTGCTGTCAAGGTTCTGCACCACTGCAATCCAGCACCGGATTATATTCTCTCACCCGGAGAGAAAGAAAAGCAGAACAAGCAATAGTCACAGAATCTGCCTGCAACTTGGCAAAACAGATTTTCAGTGACAAAGATGAACAAATATGGTACACTATGGAGTAAATGTGTCATCTATAAATGACTTAAACTGATCAATATGTCCCCCTTGCAAATCTTAAAATGTTGTCTTGCACTCATTAGGGTAGAGCCATCATATTAGCACATCTGTGTTTCTGATAGGACGAGAGAGGACTTCCTGAAGGCAATCATGTCATACAATCCATTTCATAACCTGATTAGAATCTTAAAACTAGTTATATCCTCTGTCCTCAATATACCAGTTGGAAGTTTAATTCTCTGATTGATAAAGACCTTCTGCTGCTGTCCTGCCTTTTTAATTTCGTCAGTGGTCTGTCCCTATTTATTCTTAACCTATCCCTATTTTTACACTTGTTCCCCATGGAAATGATGATTCTGTGATCATATAGTCCATTTCTGTCCTTTGTTCTTGACTTTAAACAACTTTTGAACTATTGTACTATTTCAATCGAATATAAAAATACAGCAGAAATCTCAAAGATAATCAAGTTTCTTTAAATGTTGTGGAAAATAAATAAATCAAAACAAACCAACAGGCTAGTCAGAGGAGAAAGAAAAAAAAGAAAAAAAGAAAAAAAAAGAGACAAATTAGACCCTCCACAAAGGGAAAAAGCGGGCAGATTTCAGCCATTATCCATTTTGTTTGGCACCAGCCACTAGCCAGGCCAAGCATGTATCCTTCCAGATGAGCCATTGCATTGCTCTCCCCTACCCAGTGGGACTATTGTGATAGACAGACAGAATTAGGGAATAGGAGACACTGTGCAAAGAAAGTCGTTCATTCTGCTGTTTATTCTCTCATCTCATGAGAGGTTCTGCATTCTCTTGATTATCTTCATAGACTTTGCAGTTTTAATTCATCAGTTCCAGTTTGAATTCATCATTGGGGAATATGGGTGACCAAGACCATAGATTATCTTAGATTGCATTTTGCCAGTACTCTCATATTTCTACTGGCAATATCTCACTAGGTATGACCTAGAATTATAATTCCCTGTTGACTCAGACATTGCACTGGTTAATGCTAGTTATTTCATGATCCTTTAAAACACACAGGCTCTTCTGGTGTCATATCACTCTGATGAGGCTTCAATTAAATTAAATTTTTTTATTAACAACTAAATGCATGTAATCTAATTTCATCTCTTTTTTTTAATTTTATTTTATTTTTCCAAACTGCAAGGTTCTTGTGAATTTTCCACATATCACTTTCCTTTTCTACATCGATAATGTCTCCCAAAACCTTATATTGCTTCTTAAAACCAAGGTCAGTAAGAGAAATATTCAGAGAAGACTGGTTCCAAGTGTAATCAGTAAAGAAAAAATTAATAGTAATCCTACTCCAGTCCAAGAGTTTTTCAATAGCATTTCAAGAGAATCCTGCAGTCTTATTTTTTTAAGCAAATTCATTTACCTGTCTTATCTATCTTCTACAAATCCCCCTCTTCTCACACTTTACCAGTATTTTCCCACCAGCATACTAATAGTTATTCTACCAAAGTTTTGATAGATTAGATCTCCCACATTTTATTTGTTGAGATAGAAGGTACAAAAGAAAGATATCAAGTTGGTCTCCACTCTGTGGCTCTGTTATGATCTACTTTTTTTTTTTGGAAAATATACGTTACCTTCATCTTCAATTAGTTTTTAATTTAAAAGCTGCTCTAAAGCTATGATATTTTGTTTTGAAGCTCTCATTGTAGGTCTGTTTTAGCCCATTACTTGTGTAATGCATCACATTTCCAGTCACATGATACCAGTTTTAAGTGGATGGACTAATTTAAGATGCTTCTCACCAGAAGCAAGATTTCATACGCTGGCTCTTTCAGGATCCCAGAACAGAGATTTTCTAGTTCCACTGAGTGACACCATGAAGCTTGAAATTCTGCTTCTATCTAATGCAGACTCATTTTCTGTTCTCTTTTCCCATTAGCTGGTTCTATATTTTATCCATTGATTCAAGTGCCCTTATTGAAAACTGACCTTCAAGGTACTGTTTTATTGTTGATCATCCTTTTTCCATTTCTATCTTGGCATTGTTTTTGAGGTGGGTTTGCATACAGCTACGTTCTGAGACTTTTCCAGAGGTTTTTCCTTTTCAGAGTTTAAAAGATCCAAAAATTCCTCTGTGTTTTGACTTAAAGAAAATCCAAGCCTCCTCCACAAAGAAGTCCCTGAACAATTAATTTGTGTGGCCTTCACTCATTTCCCTAAATTTCTTATAGATAGACTGACTACGTATCTATTTTTGTTTATATCTTCAGTTTGTTAAATTGAACAAATATTCATGTGATCTAATGCTTTTTTTTTTTTTTTTTTTTTTTCCATTAGCCATTCTACAACACGCTCAATACTTTCTATAAATAAGTTTAGAAAGAAGCATCTCTGCTTTCTGTCAGAAAATCTGTCAGTTGTCACACTCCAGAATATCTGGTCTGTCTTCAGTAGCATTTGGTCTCCAGCATATATCTGAGAATCAAAGTCTCCCATAATGATACAATTCTCTACAGAATTTCTCCCTGTAATAGCAATTTGATCATCTCTATCCATATCCAAATTTAACTCTGGAATTCTGCAGCAGACTCTAACAACTACCCACTATCTTTCCCCAAAAGTAATTTTGCTTGCAAACAGGATCTGTTATACTGGCAATCCCTTTCTGAAACTTCAGTCTGCCCTTCCATTCCCACACTCGACTTTTACCATTATTTCCATCTTTCCTGAATACCAGCTTCCCTCTAGTATCTACGTCCAGGGGGTGATTATGAGTCCATGATGTTTCCGTAACCCTGTAGTACACTTTGTAACCCTATAGTACTTCATGTCCCACAGCCATGGCTTTATTTCCTGCTTGATACCCAGATTCATTGCAACAGTACTGCTCTTATTCCTTAAATTAACTGATTCAATTTTCCATGCATTAGACACTAACCTTTCACTAATCACCTTTAGCCTCACTCACCAGACCACAGCTCTCACTAATCACTTTTTTTCACACTTCTTCTTCCTGTATACCTTGATGTTATTGACATCCATATGCCAACTGGTGTATTCTTGTTTCCAGATATCCTATTCATTCTGCATTGTCTGCAGCTATAATATATCAGTACGACTTCATATAAAGGAGGAAACATATGCAGTATGGTATGATCACAGCACATCTACAACAAACCCAATGTCCAGGACTTCAGCCTCTGAAAATCAACTAGAGAATATATTAGTGAATATTTTTCTTCTTTCCATTTAAGGGCAGTAAAAATATTTCTCTAGCATCATCAGGAACAAGAGTGGATCTGCCTCCAACATTTTTTTCCAAATTGTATGTTCTGGTTAATCTCTTTCTTACTGAGTTTATGCCTGTATCTTTATCCCACGGATTCTGTTTACTTCCTATTAAACCATCATTAAAAGTCCACAGAATCACATAACACCATATCGGTATATCAGTATGAGTTTGTGATATTATGGAGAAAATAATATTTGTGGAGCTTTGCCACTTAGTACTCATTTTTAGCACTCAGTAAAATCATAGGAAAAATGAAGAACATACTATTCTTCTGATGGAATAGCAGTAAGGCTTCATAACATGACAGCTTGAAATCTGCACGTGTCATTTTAATAGAAAAAGGTAATTAAAAACAGTATTAGGAAGACTTAATATACATGCTACTCTCTAATTTAGTGCTACTATTTTTGTCCCCTTTTTTTCTGACCACATTAGTGAAATTTTCAGATACAGATGTCTCCAGTTTAGCTTCACAATCCTATTAAAAGACTGTAAACAGCCAGCTGATTACCAAAGATATTAGGTGGGTGCCTCCTTCACTGTTTTTTTTAATTGTCATATTTTTAAACTGTGAGTCCAACTTTCTGCAAATAATTTGTAATAACTTTAAAGTATTATGCCAGTCTGAAAGAAAGTCCCAAAATGGCATGCTCACAGTGGAGTTTGTGCTGACCTTTGCAAGGCTCTGCTCAGCCTGCTGAGTTTCCCCTGAAGGGCAGCCCTGCCCTCCAACACATCCCATCAGCTGTTTCACTCTGGTGGGTCCAGGCTTAAAGACTGTTATGAACCCAGAGGTCCTATGAAGGGAAATTCTTTGGGGGATAATTGGAAGGAACGGCAATAAATAAATAAATAAATAAATAAATAACACTTTCATGTCATCTACAGGATTTTAATCTTAATAGTGGTTCCACATAGCTGCTAAGATATACATAGTGGTAAAGACAGCCCAAGATGCAAATAGTGCATTGAGTTTCTGTAAGCGTGATATATTGCCTACACACTGAATTTTATCTGTTAGGGAATGTCACAAAGTTAGTGGCATATCCTTCTGCTCCCTTTATGTTGTGCTAAAAGCACATTTGCCAAGGAACAAATTCCTAGTTTCATGCTTTGGGTTACTATATTTTCTATGACGGGTACTTTTGTTCATGGGTGGGAAAAAAAGTGAGGTACGCTTGGCACAGAAAAAGCTTTTCTGTGTCTAATATAACAGTGAGAACTTTCAGCCATGATTTTTTTTACCCAAAGACTGCACCATGCTGCAAAGATAAAAATTAACTTGAATTTTTCACCATGCAATGGCCTTTAAAGCTTCAGTCAAGGAGACAATAGGCATGTCTAACTTTACTCTGAATACATATATCCAACATTTTCTCAGTCATTTCCTTGCCCATCCATGATATCCGTCTCCCTTATTCATCTTGTACATTTTGGCCTGCCTGCAAAATTGATCTTTTTCCTAAAATTTACGAGAAGGGTAATCCTGCCTGTTGAGAGTGATTTTAGCTAAAAGTTCCATGACAAAGTGGGAATGCATGCATTAGAATGTGTCTTGTACGATTTTCAAGTTTATATGTATATGGGATATAATAGAGGTGATGAAATCACCTATGGAGATTAGTATCCATAAATTATATTAGGGATATTAGTATTTTTTTCTGTCGTGCATACACTAGATGAATAATGAATGGTGAATATAAATGAAAACCAGTCGTATTCCTGTTTTGTGCTCAGAGTTTCATAAGTATCAGTGAATAATATCCTATGCAAAAGTAAGACTCAAACAAAGGGTCCAGTGTGGCACAGGAGGGTCACCCTGTGGGAGACTTCTCGTAGGAGTCAGTGGAACTGCTTTCAGGAATAGAGACTACTCACTGGACTGGGGCTTACAAGACCATTGTTTTACAAAAAGTTATTAAATAGCTGTCTTTTGTGTTAGGCTTGACAATATACCCAATCTAATGGGGATACAAACCCATTAAATATTTTGTATTCGTTTTTTGTTTCCCTAACTAAATTATAATGACAATGAATTTCAAATCCTTTTTTTTTTGTTTCCTGTGAGTGTTATTTTTCATAGTGTGTCAGTTAATAAAGTGGTAAACTGGATTCTGTTCTCTCCCTATAATGAATACAATTTAAAAACAAAACATTAATGGGTTTTGTGCTACAAAGGGAGAAATAATTTCTGAATTTAATTCTGATTGAGGCATTTAGCATATCATTTGTGCATAGGTGGCCAGTGTGCTCTCATGAATTAAATAGCCTGGGCAGGAGGAATCCTATGATATCAGGCTACTGAATCACTATTGATCCCAGCCCATTACATTTAATAGACACTATGTCTGCATGCTCTATACCACCCAGTGGATGTTTCAAGGTGCAGAGGAATTCTTTCATTCTCACATAGTTGAGTTCAAAGCGTGAACTGAATCCTCTCTCAATGTAGCTTTCTCAGCAATAGTTCTCCATTTCACCTTCCAGCAGGCATCACAGGGTCTTACAGGAGTTGCAGAGGTCTGCAAAGCCCCTCCTGGTGTCCCCACAAAATAACGCTGGACCCAACAACTTTGCAGCCCTGTCAGAGAGTGGCCAAGGGAGTGATAAGGAACAGCCTGCAGCTGCTGGGCACCGGGGCCATGAGGTCTTTGGGACTCACATGTGACAGCAACCCCTCTGCTAGCTTCTGTGTGGCTATGAGCAAGGCTGCCGTATGTCCCGGGTGATGGGGACAGTCAGGTGACTCACAACAGATTTCCTGATTTGCTGCAGTTTTCAGTCTGTGAAATTAAATAAGCTAGCCCCAGTCTGAGCTATCTTATGCCCTGTTAAAATCTGTGGTATCTCAGGGGCTGCTTTGTGAACCATGCCATTGTCCCCTTCCCGAGGACAAGCAAAGGGCTGAGTATAGGCCTCCTTCAGCCATCTGCTGCCACCCTTGCACCAATGCCTGCAGAAAGCTTATGCAACTTCAGGCTGTTCTCAGGTTTTAACAAGTGCCTTCAGTGCTCTCATATTCTCTTTCCTGCTCTGTGGTAAGATGTGTTGAGTGGTTAATTGTGACTGGAAAGGTGGCATGCTGTAGATAGCAAAGAGCTGTTCATGTGCCATCTAGTTAAATAAGATCCTTCTCAGGTCTCTCATGCCACAAAAAGGCATCCATGGATCATTTTAAACTTCTAGGTTAGTCACTCTTGGTAATGAACCTTAATAAACAAGGCATCCTTAAGCCACAAAAAATTGAGCTCTAGTGATCTTCTTGATTCTGAACCCAAAGTAGCATGGTAGCATTTACTGTCTGGGTGTTTGTAGCAGCTTGTCATCTCTACTACTTACAGCACAGAGCATAACTGCTTCCTTCAGTAACTGGGGTTTTTGCTGGTTTTGCTCAGCAGAAGAAAAAAAAATGCAATGCGAGTCCAAGGCAACAGCAAACTGTAAATGGCTTCCCATACATTTTTTTTCAGATCTACTGCATTCCCAGCAGACCTTGTAAGCATGCCATGAGAGCCATACTTTCATCTAGAGGTTTTTAATCAGGTGTTTTCACCTCCAAGCACAATAGACACTAAAACGGTTTGCAGTATAAAGTGACTTTTCTAGGTGATTAATATTTTATATCTTTTTCTTGTCATTTCCTTCAAAAAGTATCTTTTTACTTTCCATTCCTATGGAGTCAGTTTTGTTCTAAAGAGCTGTCTCAGAAACACCAGAAGGTGTCTGGAATGGTGGATTCAGCAGGAAAGAAATGGGGTTACGATCATCTCCTCAAGAAAAAGTCCAAGGTGTTGTCTGTTTCTGTTGTGTTTTCTTCAGGTTCTGAATTACACTTCCTTAACAATGGGGATAGCAGCAAAGCTGGGACAGAAAGTTAGAAGGAGTGGATTATGTAGGCGTATCCGTGGCTAACTTCTTCCCCACACCTGTTTCTGGGTGTTTCTGCTTTCAGCTACCGCAGTGCCATTCCTTGACACTCAGAGCAGCATAAACAAGGGCAGAATCAGGCCTCTGGCTTCGCAGCAGCACATCGTGTGGCAGCATGCTGCCTTTGGAACCAGATGGGCGTTCTGAGCAGGGCATAACGGATTGCAATTGAATTGATATTTTAAACTAACAAATGTTTAGATCAGAGATGCTCACAACACAAGCACTTACAATACAGGGCTGATTGCAGCATGGCAGAAAGCAGCTAAACGCTGTAATGAGGAAGGTGGTGTCAGCATTTCACTTCTAAATTTCAATTTTCAATGACTTTGAGCAGCTGTACAAATGAATTTTAGCTGAGGCTTGAATAAGGACGCAGGCAAAGACTCAGAGCATTCCAAAAAGAGATCCCAATTGACCTCTGTGTGAAAAGCCTTAAGTGTCAGAGGGTAGCAAAATCCCTACAATTAGGGTCCTGAACCTGAGACATAAGTGAGGTGATAAGAATGGGTGGAGCTTTGAAAAAACTCTCCTGAAAAGATCAGCTGGTTGTAATATACAGAGCAGCGAATGAGCTCTAGGAAACCACACCAGCCTTACCTCATCTAAAACGAAAGCTGAAGAACTGGACCACAAGTAAGTTGAACAGTGGCACAGTCACAAGTCTTTTGAGAAAGTGCTCTCTTTAAACCACTAGCCTGCATCAGATATTCCTGTGTCATAAAGGATCACTGAGGCCAAGCAACCAATAAGAATGACCAAGGGCTGAATGATCTTATTAATACTAATGATATTCAGAATTTTAACAGTCAATGCTCAAAATGCAACGATTCTGAAGGTATTTCCACGTTTACATATTTCAAAGTTCAAAGTTTCTAGTGGGGAAAAAAAGAAAAAGAAAAAGAAAAAGAAAAAGAACACTTTCTTTATGGCAGGACATTCCTGAACTGTTTATTGTAGAATTTCTCAGACTTTTCAGTGAAGTGTCTTTTATCAGTTAACACAAATGAAATAGGTGGCCTGCAGGTCCAATACATATGACTTGTATTCATCCATTACTACATTTGAGGAAATCTTCTGCTTTAAAGGCTTTTTTTTTTTTTCCTCCTACTTCAGGACTCATAAATAGGGAATAGTCAGCAAGACCAAATCTTCCAGATCATACAATCAGAAGTATTTAAACTGGCTCCACAGAAAAAATTAGGAAGATCAGACTTTTAAAAATATCTCCCATTTCAACAGTCTTGATATCTGTATACACTGTGAACTGATTTTGAGATTTGATGCTAACTAGAGAGTTCTTTATTCAGCCTTAAACCAGTAGAGACAGATCACTGCATACAGAGAGGTTAAAAGTAGAATTGCAAGATATTGTGGAAGATGGTTAGACAACTGTCCTAACATGAGTAATTTGTCGAACAGAGTCCTCAACTTGGAAACAATTTCAGTTAGAGACTTCCACACATTTTTCTACATATGAGCTATACCTGCCATGAAATAAAATAGCCCTGTTGGCAAGACTGCAGAAAGATGGCTCTCAGATACAAAATTCCTTGTCCCAGAAACTGTATAGAAAACTTTGCCAAATGTCTTCACTTGCAAGCCTGGAAGAAGAGAAAATAAAGATGCGGGGAAAGCTGAAATATAATGAAGATAACACCAGATTTTAAGATCAAATCTTTGGGGTGCTATTCCTGTTTCTTCCAGTAACATACCAATAACCCAACACTTTGACAAACACTTTTAAAATTGGGTATCTAAAGTTAGGAAAAGGGATCCATAGCTAAGCGTGCAAATAGGTAATCTGCTTTTCAAATGAATAAGCACATATAGCTTTCAAAAATGCAGTTTTGTGCTTGTAAATATTTTATACCTATAGATGAATTGTCTAAGTATCTGTTAATTCAAATTACTGCCTGCCCCATCAGGGAACTGAAATCATAAAACCTTGAAAGAAATTAAAATATTCATGAGTCTTTCTAAGATATCCTGAGAAATCATGATTATCTTGTGACGTGTCTGATGATAATTCAGTAACAAGGTATTTTGCAACCTAGAATATTGCCTTGACTCTGCTAATAAGTGCCATAAAATCATTACTGGATTTTGAATATATATTTATTTATTTATTAAAAAATTGGGTTGTATGGAACACAGATTTTCTGTAATTTTTACTTTTCTATTGAAGTTTATTGTGCCCAACAGACTGTTAACTTGCATATAAGTAGGTCTACATTTTTGTTGCTTGATAAGATGGCCAAGAGGAACAAAATTTTTCCTTAGGGGTAGTATTAATTAACTAATATTTAGTTTTTGATTGCTTCCTTCATAAGGACATAAAAACATACATACAGGTTCATTAGCATCTTGCCGGTGAATGCTAAAATGTTTATTAGTTTTTCACAGTGACTGTTTGGTGCTGGCTCCAGTTAAACACTGCTGCCCAAAAATTTATTCTCTGGTTTATTAATCTACAGTGACAAACCCTATTTCCTCCTTCTTCCTGTCCTCCCTTTCACTCCCCCTCCCAAATTCACCTTTCCCTCCCTGCCATTTGCAGAAGATGCTGGTTTTAAAGGCAATGTCATAAATTTTGAAGCAAAGGGAGGTGACTCTTATAAACAGATATCCTGTTTGAAAAGCACCTGTCAAAACCAAATTCTTTAGCTGCTGAGTACTTTTGCCTACAATCATTAAAATATATTGAGCCCTCCAAAGCCATTACAGAGGTAGTCATGCTATAAATCACAGTGTGTTTTTTCATGACCTGTCCTAACAGTTAAGGAAATGTTGGGTGTTAGACTAGAAGGGATCTGTCTGGGCCACCAGTCCCACTCTCCTGCAACAAAACACAAAGAAACAAATGAAACAATGCCTAGCTATAAAACACAAAACAGTAATCAACAAAAATAAGAAATATGCCATCTAATTGTGTCCAAAGTGTGGGAAGAACAGGCAAACTGCCCAGAATGGTGCATGTATTTATGTATGGAGGGACTCAGGACTGAGATCAGAGACTTCTTGATAAGGCACCAAATCTATTGTCCTCCAGCCAGGGCATGAGCATTTACACTGCAAGTGCTCACCTGTTCCAGGAGTACGAGTCCCTGAGGACTTCAGAGGCATGAATGCCCCACAAATGATTGCATGACTGAAGAGTTATTAAGATGGAATACCAGCTTCATTTCAGTTTGGTTGGCACAGAGAGCAACAGTGGTGGAACACTGGCCCCCGGGCAAGTCCTTGGGGTGCTGACAACCCGCTCCACGGTGCTTTTGCTGCTGTTCTGCAGTGTGACTCGGCTGGTACCCCCATGTGCTTCAGTCCAGCAAACCCCACAGCACATTGCAGTTCCCGTGGTGTCAGCACTGCTTCAACCATCCCAA
The DNA here is from genome assembly GCF_013377495.2 of Cygnus atratus. Taxonomy (NCBI): domain Eukaryota; kingdom Metazoa; phylum Chordata; class Aves; order Anseriformes; family Anatidae; genus Cygnus; species Cygnus atratus. Next base: position 119,822,832 of record NC_066363.1, read on the forward strand.
AGCCTGAAGACAGCAACTTGTTTTCATTTAATTTGTTCCCCCAGCCAGGGCTGTTACATTCTGAGTGAAATCCTGATCAAATTGCAGTCAGTGACAATAATTCCATTGACATTTTGGGGGCCAAGTAATCACCTTCTGTCTTCTGTCTTTATGTGTAGACCTTAGCAGATCACAGGAAGATGTCCTAAAAGTTATTCAGACTTGGCAGAAGTCTGTATCCATCTCTGCAGACTCTACATTTCCTTTAAGCAATTGCAAGGAAAAAAAAAAAAAGTTATGTTCATGATCATAAATTGTTCTAGCCAGAGTGTTTCCATGTCCCAGTAAACTTCAGGGTGTCACCAGGGAATACAAATTAAAACTGACTGCAACAGTTGGCTCTATATTTTGTTGTCAGAGAGCAGCATTCATTTTCTTCAGTGCCTGGTTTCTGTTGCATTTCTGCTTAAGAGAAAAAGAACAAAAGGAGGTATGGAAGCAAAACAAGAGAGCATGGCATAAAAGCTAAAATATGCTAAAATTATACCTTCTTGTTGCCATGAAGTTCTATAACCCAAGGATAGTGAAAAATGAGATCAAAAATAGCAGAAATATATTGTTCTGTGAAGGGAAGAAAGAGACCAGCAGGTAAAGGTAGTGGCCAGAGTGCAAGCTCGTAATTGACCCACCAAACCTGAACTTTGTATTTTAATTCTCATCCTTGTACAAACTTCACTCAAAGCTGTTCTGAGATGTAGGACTAAGTCCTTCCCCAACATCATGCTGAAGAAAGACACTTGGACCATATCTTGCTTTCCAGTCAAAGCAGCTTCCTGGAATGCCTGCAGCACCAGCACCATGAGCCCTCACAGCGGCCTGCAGAAGTGTGCAGGCTTAGTGCTGCCCACAGAGGTCACCTCCAGCTAAACCCCTGGGATAACTCATGTTGCAAGACCTGCAGGTATTGCAGGCAGTCTCTCCTACCACATATGTCAGTGGCAAAACTGCTGTGGGCCCCAGTGAGCAGGTCTGTGTCCTGCAGGAGACCAGCCTTGAGCTTGCTTAGGAGTAGGCCACTCCCCGGCTGGGCTGGGGCAGTTTGAGCAAGCTCTGGGGCACTGGGTCCCCAGCTCCAGTGCTTGGCACAGAGTATGTCCAAGGGAACTCTACAGGGAGTTCACATTAACAGTTTGGGTTCAGCTTCGGTTCTTGATAAACAATGGTTTGCACTGCTCTTGGCTCATGTTCGGGTGCAGTTTGGCTCAGTGCTTTTGACTTATGCTTCTCGGGCATCATCCACTGTCACACGGTTAATGGGAGTGATTATTTCAAATGGATGCTGGTAGAACATGCCAGCGCTTTCAAACATCATTGATCATGTGGCTCAGGTGCTTCTTCTGACTCGTATATTAAATGAGATTATGTTTGTTTTGGCATGTTGTGTTTTATGCCAGAATTCAAGCTATCTCCAATGAGCCTGTTTTAGCAACATTCTCCTTTTTGTTGTCTGCTTGGATGGGGTCTTGGTCTTATCCCATTGATTTCAGCTAGCTTTTTATTCACACCTTCTTATAGACACTGCTCTGCATAACCAACTCTTTATAAGTTGTCGTTTTATTCAAGAACATGAATAGTTAGGTCAGCAAATGGGAAAACTTTGTCTTAAACTAACTATCCCTCAGTCAGTTGTGGAAGAAAAAATTGCCTGAAATCAGCATTACAACAAATGGACAGGTGTCAGCTGCTTGTATGTGCTCCCTAGATTCTCATACAAAGGAAACATTGGAAGCTGCTCAAAAAAAAAAAAAAAAAAAAAAAAAGAGAGAGAGAGAGAGAGACAGGGATTTATTTATTTATTTATTTTAATTGGGAACATCAAATGTCAACAGTATCCTGCTCACACAATTCTGATACAATTTATGGCCCAGTACTGTTATCCCTACCATCAGCTGCCATGGGAGCTGCCTGAACAATGAGTCTTTATTATGTGTGGAGCATTTCATACCATCTGTGTCCCAGAACACTTTACAGAGACAGATAAAACAGTCTCAGTAAATAACAGCAGAGAATAAATAAATTTAAAAGGTTTAGGCAAAGGAAAGCAGAAATAATTCAAACACTTAGTCAGACATGCAGCACAAAGCACGGCAGTAAATGATGTCATGTATTTCTTTTGAAAATACCAAGAAATTAGAGAGGCTTTTTCCATTTACTCTCTAAAATACTGACATGACTGCTCAAGAAAGTTAAAGAGAATTAGTGTCATAAACAAGCAGTCTGGAGTCGAAGAGAGGCAGCCACACAGTGTTAAGCTTTCAGTTCAGATCACCAATCCTGGTGTAACAAGATACTTAAACTGGTCCATGTGATTAGAGTTGTTCAACTGTAGAAAACTGGACTTGTATATAAAAAACTTACTGAACTGTGAAGATAATACTAAGGAAACTGCATGTTAAGGGCAGAATTAATCTCACAGAACTTTAGTTCTGCTTAAAAGTTAGTTGTCCCATTTAAGCTACTTTTGTAGCCAGTTAAGAAAGACAGTGAGATGGTTTGCCCTTCAGACACGCTCACTTCTCTCCACTAACTAGAATCAGAGTCCAGGTAATTAGTTTATTTTCAGTGTCTGACTTTAAGATGACTAAAACCCAGAGAAATAGTCATATGTTCACTTGTTCTACATCTTTCACTGCAAGGTAGCTGTTTGAAAAATTTGTGGCTTAGAGAGCTTTCCTGTAGCTGTGTGTTCATACCAGGAGGTTTTATTACTTTATCTGAGAAATCTTGAATCCTAAAATGCTAAAATGCTAAAAGTCAGATTAGCATGAATATTGAAGTAGGATGTCACACTTCAAAAACTTGTGGTCGAACTCACAGCAGTTGCGCGTCAAGCCTGGAGCAATGAGAGATTGCAAAAGTTTGTGACTTAATATTTCCACAGGTCGTGTACTGAGTTATAATATCTAGGTTGCCCTCAAAAATGACAGAACGCTGCTGTCTGCAGCAGGAACAGCTTGTTCCACCTGCAACAAGATCAGCCTTGTACAGAACATGGTCCAATATGCTACCTTGGGAGTGTCCTTGTACAACTGGTTTGTCTAATTCGTATTGGCAGACACAATCTGAATTCAGTGAATCATGAGATACACAAGACTTCATCAGTGAGACCATTTGGATAGAACACGGGAACACTGGCATCCATGAGCTGTTTCAAAGAGCTGTTAGGGAGGAGAAATGTTCAGTGGCGAGTTAAACCACTTGGTTGCAAGTGCCTCTATTACAAACACTGTATTGTTTTTGATCTGGAAGGGGCATGCATAAGGAAACAGGTTTTCTAGGGATGGAATATGAAATATCTGGCCCATTCTTAGAGCCTGCTTTACCTGGTTCTCAGACAGACACGTGCAGATTCTGCACTATGTTTTGCAGTTCTTGCTTTAGTAATTATAAAAGCCTCTTGTATACTGTAGACGTATCTTCACTGTTTCAGGGATCTTAATAAGGAGTGAATAGCAAAACACAAACATTATACTGTGTCAGCATAAACAAAGCCAAAGTTATATCAAAGGTCCTACAGGCATTGCTCATTTGTACTAACAATTCTTGCTTTGCAATCAAACGGTACATGCCAAATTAATTATTTTAAGCACCTTCCACCACTTGGCACTTATTTTGGACTGAAAATGGGGAAGTGAGGAGAGGACCAAAGAGCAGGGAAAAGAAATTCCGTTACCATCAAATAAGCAAGGCATATGATAGAAGAAGATTTAGGAGACAAAAAGCCCTGAGGAGACTTTTGGAGGTCTCACTAGTTTGTTTAATGGGGAACCATCCAAAATTAAATGTCTGAGAAGCTGGAGGCTGAACAGCTTAAGGTACAGTGTGCACACAGAAACATTGCTGTATTAACTGCTGCAAGAAGCATAAATTATGCATTTCTGATATGTCTCTATAGGCCCTGTAACCTTTTTTGCCCCTTAGGGTGCTCGTTATCTGCAGGAGCAATTAACAGATAGTATCTAGCAGCTAGTGTGATTTCTTACCTTTAGAGTGATTTCAAATCAAATAAAAAGGAGGCTAATAGGGCCAAGGAGACCTGAGCTGTGAAGTTGTTTCTGATGTATGTTGGATAGAAATAATCAGTAAATTGAAGGTACATGCTGCCAGAAAACCTAGATTGTGTCTAACTAATTTTGGTTGCTGAATCTTATACATTTCTGACTGATATTATTGTTACTGTGAGACAGTATGCAACTGATACAAATAATAGAAAAAACTTTCATTAAGTAATTCTGAAAGGACATGTTTAAATTGTCTTACTTCAGCAACTTCAAGCTGATTATTCAAAAGATCTGATTTTTTCACTACCAAATAAAATTAAAGACAAGAAAAAAAAATACACACACACTTAGAACTGGTCATCTTAGAAAAAGAAGTTCTGATGACTAGAAATATGCTTAATTCCTAAAACTGAGTGGAAAATTTTCAACATTTAAGATATCTGAATAGCTTAGGAAAAGGAAAAAAAAAATCAAGTGAAAACTACAAAATTCTAAGATTAAATTTGTACAAAACTAATTATCCTATATCATCAAAAATCTGAATGAAATATTTCTTAGCTGAAAAAGCAGATTATTGAATACAAATCAATATAAATGTTGATACCTCTTGAGCTCTCTAATACATGGTCCTCTAGTATTATATGTGATACCCCATCATTTTTTTAGTGGTAATGTGCATTAGTTTCAATTCTTTCCTAGTGCATGAAAATCATACTGAATGCTAATGCCTTATATGCACTGAAATACATTGTAAAAGACACATAATTTAAAAATAAATGTAAATAAATCGTTTTATTTTGGGTCAAAAAAACAAAACCAAAACCAACCAAACAAAAAAACACCAAACCCACAAATTTAAAATATATGCCAAAATGTTAATTACTGTCATATCACTTTAGCCCATTGTTGTGGTTTAATCCAGCAGGCAGCTCAGCACCACACAGCCTTCACCCACTCTCCCCCCAAAGTGGGAAAAAACTCTATTACAGCCAAAACCAGGACACCCATTTGAGCCATTATTCTCCATTGCCACTTTTTTACTATCTTTACCATATAGTGAGTTTGTGAATCAGATTTTTATAGATTCCTACACCATGCAGAACTTTCTGATTTCATTTAGGATCCAGGCAAAGTCAGAGATCTGGCTGCTGCAATCCTGAACAAAACTGAAGCTTTACATCTCAAGTTCTTGGTGCTGGGGATATTTTTCTCCTATGAACTTCAAAGTCATGAACATTTGAAAAAAATATGCTTGCCAAAAGCCTTGATTTTATCATAGTTTTCTGATGATTTGTTAATGAACTACATCAAATTCAAGACTTTATATTTTATTATGTTTAAAATAAAAAAATAATTCATGTGACTGGAAGTATCAACTCTGAAATAATTTAACTGCATTTGGGAATAGTATAAGAAACTGTCAGGGAAAAATCTTGGACTCATTCAGTTCACCAGGAGTTTGTCCTTGCTCACACTGTGGCCAGGATTTCACTTCCAGGAAAAGCAAAACCAGGTAAGAAAGGAGATGTGTAGAAACATGCTTTTATTTTTCTCAAAATAATTAAAATAGCTATTGATCCTTAAAAGTATGTTTAAATTATGATTAAACGCACAGTTTCATCTTGCATATATAGAAACAACAGCAGCTTTTTTTTCTTCTTCCTTTTTTTTTTCCTTTTTTTTTATGTTTTATTTTTATGAGTCAAATGATACAGAGCTTTCATAAGCAGAAAAGGATGATATTCAGCTTCCAAGGAAGGGACATATTTTGGCTGACACAGCAGAGGCAGCCTGGTTAGCATTTAGGACAACAAAGACAGTCATCTAACTCTGATTGTTGCTGTCCTCCTCTACAAGAGATAGAGAAAGTAGACCAGGAAAGAGGGCAGTCATAAGGTCACAACTTTGATCTTGGAGGATTTCAATTATTCAGGTATTGATTAGGATGACAATTATACAAAAGCTACAAAAGCTAGCTCCTCTATACAAAAAGAGGAACACATTTGTAAAGGTTGCTTTAAAGAATTGCTTTCTTTAGCCATTTGTTGGGGTGACTGCATAATAAGAGCTTATTTTAAAATGTGCCTTAATAGATGTGACAGCTGTGATAAATAAGCTGAGTTCAGGAAAAAGCGAAACCTTTCTAGAAGTGGTTAAAAATCTGCCTTGTGGTGTGGAAACACAACATTTTTTTCCCCATCACAAGAACTTAAACTACTTCCAGAAACTACTGTTAGGTTACAAATTGTTAGAGATGACCATACTCCTTCACATGATATTGTCTCTCCCCTACATTGGCTCCGAATAGGTCTCTGTGCTCACCAAATTCCCTAAAAAGTTAGATCTGAATCAAGAACATAATACCAACACAAAGCCCCATGTATCTCCACGTGTGTGTGTATAAATACTTACTTATTCATCCACCTAATATTAGAAGGATTTTTTGGGGACTGATGCCTTGCATTCTGCATTTGCTTTCTGTCCAAGACAAAGTGTGATTATGCAGTGCACCGAGATAAAGATTTTGATCTGGCTTTTTGCCACTGTATGGACTTTCTGATTCCAAACTGGGTGATCCTGTGAAAAGTCCACCTGTGCAAAGTAATTCTGATTCTCATTGTAGTTACATAATCAGCTGGAACATCCTCAAAAATTGCCACAATGGCAGTTTAAATTTCCTGTGCAGTATAGATTTAAATACATTGTTCCATAGTCGGTGCCAAATAGGTCAGTAGAAGTGAAATCTTACTCAGTCGGAATATGATCCACCCCTACTATTGAACTGTTTACTCATCATACACAGACAGCATTTCTTACCTACCGCAACAAAGGTTTTTCCAGGAGTTTCATTAAGCTAAGGACTGCTTCTGGGACAAAGATTCCGGACCACATTTACAATTAACCCCATATATTTTTCTAATGCGACAACGCTGGCTTAATTTATAATTTATCAGAGGATTTAATGCATTTTTATTTCTTCATTTTCGAGAACTGGAACGTGAAAACACTGGTATTGCCTTTAGCACCACTGTTACCTGGCATCCTTGTGCCCCATTTTAGCCAAAGGTGATTCCTCCGCAATTAAAATGGGATTTCATCTATTTCCAGCCTCTTTCATGCCGCTCCTCCGACACAATCTGTAATGAGCAGTTGGTGTCCAGCTGGCTTAGTCGTGTCCAGAATCCTGAAATTCCAGCCTCTCCCTTAGCTCAGGGATGCTGCTTGTCAGCCGCTGCATGTGCATATTCAGCCTGGGAGGGAAATCCCTGCAGAGGCTAGAGGTCTCTGTAGCATCAGCTCTATTTCGAGGAGCTTTAAAAGGTGCCGATTATTTTAGAGCCCAAGAGTCGCCTAAAAATACATTGCCTGTACGAGTCAAAGTCAAAACAAGGGAGCTGTGAAGCATGATTTGCTGCTCCTGTAGGCCACAGCAATTTTTGTGTCAAACAACCAGCCTCCACGTGCCTGCTAGAAGCAGCCCAGAAAAACCCTTCCAGGTGCTTTATGCACTGTAGAGAGCAGGAGAAGGACTACTCACCTGGCAGATCCCATTTTTCTTTCATTGTCAAAATGTGCAGGAAATCCTTCATGCCTTGCTTAGGTTTCGGTAAGACAAACGAAGAGAGCAGGCACTAAAACGTACCCGTGCTGGGCTGCTCTGGGGCTGAAACTCCCCCAAAGCAGCATTGCAGTGCCATCTAGCGAGAGGCACCAGGACTGGGAACAGCTTGAATATTAAAAGCTCACCGTTTATAATTCTTGACCAGATCTGGCCCTGCTTTACTTGCGCAGCTCCAGCTCCAGGTTACACAGCTGTAGGCATCCTGCGAGTAAGTTTTTAGAGAGTTCCCTTCAGGGAGAACAGTGCTTGGGTTGAACCTCCAGGGGGGATGGACGGTGGCCCAGCTCCTTGCCAACCTCTGCAGTGCTGCAAAGCAGTGGAGTTATACATACCTCTGCCAAGTGCAGCTTTATCTGTTCCTCTGAAGAGCCTGAAGGAGGAAGAGGAGGTGTGGATGGCTCGAGCAGTTCAAAGCAGAGACTTCAGCGTTTTAAACAGTTCAGAGAGATCCCAGGAAAGCGAGGCTTGTTCTTGCAGGAAGAGATTTGGAAGCCTTATGGTGGCTTCTGTGAGAAAAGCTGAGGGCTGAAAAGATGCTGCTGTGGATATGATCTAGAGATTGCAAATCCAAAAAAAAAAAAAATCAAATGGGAATTCAGGTCAAACTTTATCCTTCACATCTATGACAGTAAATACACTACCAGATACCGGCATTGAGAGCAGTAAAAACAGACAGGTGAAAAGGATGCTAAAAGCAACTGGATGCAGAGAATAATGAGCAGGAGGCTACAGCAAAGGAGTGCTCATATCTGCTTGCAGAGGTCGGGCTGCTTGCTCATCCCTGCTGGCTGCCTTAGCTTGCTTGCTGGGGCTGCTAATGCATGGTGTGCCTTTAATGCAGTCCCAAACTGCTAAAAGAAATCACAGCAAGGCAGATTTGTTATATTGCTTGGCAAAAACAACTCCACAAATAACAAATAGTCAAGGCATCAAAATTCATATCCATTTTTAGGAAAAGATATGCACACATTTATTACCAGTTTTAAATTCTTTATAATATCAAATATAGCTACATCCAAATCCAGAGGGAGTCCCCTGCAGAAAAAAGGGAAATATATTGCATCAGTATTTCATTACACAGTCCACTGATCACAAAACACATCCACTCAAGGCTTACCCCAGAGTCCCTGTGCAACACACTTCTCACTCTGAACAAATGCAAGCTCCAGAGTCTCAGAAAAGGGAGTTTAAACCACAGTCTTTCATTGTAGCATCTTGTACCCTGTAGATAATTAACACACTTCACAAACCTCTGGTTAAAGTTTTGTTTTGTTTTGTTTTGTTTTTTTGTTGTTTTAATCTTGCCTTGTCACCTAACGTGTACATACTGCAAAAAAGAAAATGCATTCATTGAGTTAATGATTTTGTGGACTGACATTCAGTATCTCCTGTATTTTCTGCCTTCCCTAATAACTGCCTCAGCTATTGTCTGCCATATTTACTCATTTTGGAATATAGGAACCTCCAGCTTCTATGTAACAAACTGAGAGTAACAGGTCTAACAGCAAGCTGGCAGGGTATCACCTCAGCCCCAGAGGTATCATCTGGCCTATTCAAACTTCTTTATATTCCCTTTATGGTGGTTATATAGGGAAAAGGAGCTGAGGAGGCAAGACTCAAGCAAGTTAAATTCTCTAAAAAATGCCCATTTAATGCATCAAAGTGCTGGTTCCTGAAATGGGCATGAGAAAACAAATATTTTTCCTGCTTCCAAATATGACAGATTTAGTAAGTTAAGAGATCATGATGCTTACCTTAATGGACAGAGTGACAAACAAAGTCTGATCTCTGCACCCTGTGCAAAGTAGGTATTAAATGTGATTAAACCCAAAAGGTATTTTTCAAATACCCACTTTACACAGCCATAAACCACTTCAAGAGGTGGAAAGCAATGAGAAATCAAGCTCCCAGTGATGAAGAGAGCAGTGGTATGCAGGGACACTATGCTATTCAGTGACAAAGTGGTTACAGTGCAATGCAAATTGTTCACTTTAACATTGAAGCTGCCTGAAATGCTCTCACTCCTGGTTGCATAACAAACCCAAACTCAGATACTGATTGCTTTCCAGACTCAAGCACCATTCAGCTAAAACATCGCTATTGTTCAGACTTTTGGGAAATTTGGAGCAGTTTATGTTGTTAAATCAAGATTCTAGTTTCTTGGTTTGATTCAAACTGTATGAATTTAGAACTGAGCAGAACATTTGTGTCAAAAAAGTTAATAGATGAAAGCATCCTGTTTTCTTCTCACAAATGTTCTACTACAGTTGCAGTTTCAACAGTGTGTCTTTCATGATATGTTGTCTCTTGAAGCTGAAATTTGGAGTGTAACTTTGAGAACATAAAGATGAGAAATTGGAATGAGAGACTGTACCATAACAGTCCTTACGGGAAACTTCTACAGAGCTGAATAGCATTTAAGTAAGCAGGGTTCTGTCAAGGTGCATGTAGGAATATGTAACTTTCTTCATTTTTCTTTACTTAATATTTTGCATTGAGATAGTATTTATAAATAGTTGTTAACTTTGTCAAATTGTACTATGCATTATCCAAGCATACACTGAAAGTGAAAGGGAAAATAAAGAGTCTGGTTGCTATCAGTGAAGATAAAAAACAGGTTCATAACTGGTCAGGTGCCTTGCCCATCTCATGGGGATGAGATTTACGGAAGAACAAAAAAAGAGTTCCGTTCTGAATCTGGGTATTTTACTGAAGTTCTTTCTGTGAGTGAAAGAGACTAGACAAAGAAAGACTATAAAAGAGCGTCAAAAGATGTGGGTTGGTGGACAATGGAGAGCTGTATTTTTGGCAAAGCAGAGGCAGAGAGAGGAACAGAAGACAGTAGATGAGATAATCGTGATGACAGTTACAAGGAGGAATGTTGACAGATCTTGCCCTTAACTAGAGGGTAAGCTCACTGGGGTGCGGAGCAAGATACTTTGGTTTTGTAGGTGATCTGTTTGGGACCTGAAGTTAATATAAGTAATAATTACACTGACTTCCTGAAAAGGACTGCAAACCATATTACTGTCTGCTCTCTTGTCTGGTGGTTACATCTGGCTAGCACTGCAGGCCCATTGGCTACAGCTTAATAGGATCTGGATAAAGGAACAAAAGTGAAGAGCCACTTAGAGACTTAACACTGTGAGAGCTGAAGAGCTCGGTGCACACTAAGTGCCTTGGAGTGCCTTCCCTATGGCTCGAGTACTGGCACAAAGGCAGCTCTCCCAGTTTTCCACTTTTTTATTCAGCCTCGACAGGCTTAGATTTCCCCTGGTCTTACCTTAGTAACACAAAAACACTTCTTTGTAAGCAAAAGCTGAAGACATCATCCCTATCCAGACGCCTGCAAAGCAGAAGCTGTTGCTACATAACAAATGTGTCAAAAATGTGAAGCTATTTCTTCACCTAACTGGCAGCAAGGTTTGTAGCAAGTGTCCATCCTTCTCTTTGCATTCCTAATCTTCCCTTTGTGGTACTTGTGTGTGTGTATCACAGTTTAAGGCAGCTGTAAGCCTAACAAGAGGCACTCCTCTGCACTTTCTTTATGTGAAGCCCTGCTGGCCTGCACACAGGAGAGGACAGGACCAGGAAATGCCTCATGACTTGTCATCCACCTAAAACAGCAGGCTGGGATGCACCACCCTGGTCTCTTACAACTGATGCACAGCCTAGTGTCCTCTATTCCCTTTCACTTGATCACTTACTAAACTTGTACAGGAGGTGCTGGTGCTATGAGGAAGACAAGCTGGGAGCAGTTTTTTGCACTAAATATGGGCTAAACAGGGGTGACATGCAAAAGTCTGCATCATGGATGGTGTGTGGGGTAAAATGCCAGATGACTGGGGAAGGGTTAGAAAAGACGAATGGAGGAGGGCCACCACATTTGAGTGTGATATGCAAAGCACTGAGAAGCTGCAGGTCATGCTCAGGAATGAGAAAAAAACAGAATCTGAACTGGAAACATGTATGGACTGGAATCATGCATGCACCTGGGGAGAAAGTCAGAAGATGTGATCACTGAAATGACTAAAACATCACCATATTTTTTTTATTATTATTGTTTGTTTGCTTATTTTTTTGAGAGCCAGAGTCTGACAAGTACCAATCAACAGAAAGCAACAGTAAAGGCTGGGAAGCAGGAGATCAATGGGACAGAAACATTAAAGATTAGCTTTAAGCTGTCATGGTGACCATGAAGCAAATGACAGAAGAGAACTTAAGAGGAAGAAAACCCTAAGGAGATTTTTGAAGGTTTTGCACAATGTAATGGTGAGCCATCCAAAATGAAAGGCCTGAAAAGCTGGAGGCTGATCAGAGGAAGGCAGACTGTGCACATAAAGAGAAAGAGATCTGTTCAGTACAAGACCAAGCAGTACAGCTCTTCAGCTGCAGCTGACCCAGCTCTGTTGAGACCAGGCACCTTCTTACAAAGCCAACAGAAAACGCATCTGGGCACTGACAGGAGGATGAACCACTGCTGGCCAAAGACCTTCATTTCATTCCTTGTAGCTGGGCTCAAGCAACCTATGCTGAACCACTGGATTTACCATCTACAAGGTGGTAGAGGATCCCTACTGATGTTTATGCAAACAGAGTTAAAACTCCTTCCATGGAGTGGAAAGAAATGTCTGAATATGAGTCAGGCAGAGACGGGGATTTTGCCAGTGCTAGTACTTGTTGCAGTATTATTGGAACAGGTTGCCCAGGGAGATGGTGGAGTCACCATCCCTGAGGGTGTTTAAGGAGAGGTTGGTTGTCACACTTAGGGACATGGTTTAGTGGGTGACATTGGTGGTAGGGGGACAGTTGGACCAGATGGTCTTGGAGGTCTTTTCCAACCTTAATGATTCCACAATTCTAAGATTATGTTACAGTGCACCAAGCAGGAGAAGAGAAAAGAATGCCGAACTGAGCAAAGGAACATCAAATCTAGCTATGTAGAAGTAAGCATGAATCTCTTACTAGTTTTGTAAATAAAAGTTTATAGGTTTGGTTGCCTTGAATAAATGGGTGCAAAACCAAATAAAAAACATAGGTCTGAAATTCCTTCTCAGAATGGTTAGGAGAAGAAATAAACAGCAAATCACAGAATCAGAGACCAACTGAGGTTGGAGGGGACCTCTTGCAATCATCTAGTCCAAACATCTCACTCAAAGCAGAGCCATCAACCTAGAGCTAGTTGCCCAGGACCAAGTGAAATGAATCAATTTCATTATTAATTTTGGTACTAAAAGAGGATGCTTCAGCAGACTATTTACTGTTATAATGACTGTCATACAGTACCTGGGAATCTGTGCAATGTGACATTTTTACAATTTTTCCATGCAATTTTTCAGGAATTGAAAAATGAATGATGTGGTCCTAAACACTGCAGCTTGTTTAAGAAAAAAATAAATCATAGGTCATGATGATCTTGTTTTAGATTAATAGAGAAAAATGATTAATTTTTCTAAAGTTTTTAACTTTCCTTATCATTTGCAAACAATGCCCGTTTGTTCTACCACAGCTTGGGCAACTGCAGCATCCTGGCATGGTAGTTTTACCCAGCTGCGCAGCTGAACTCCACTACAAACATGCTCTCACTGCCCCTCCTCAAAGGGAAAGGGAGAGAAAATACAATGAAAGGGGGCTCACAGGTTGAGATAAGGACAGGGAGATCACTCAACAATTATCGTCATGGGCAAAACAGACTCAACATAGGGAGATTAATATAATTTGTTGCCTGTTAGTAACAAGCTGGAGCTGTACAAAACTAAAAGCAAAACAAAAACACCTTCCCTCCACCCACTCTCTTCTACCTCCTCCCCTGAAGCAGCGCAGGGGAATGGGGAATGGGGGTTGCGGTCAGTCCCTGACACTTCGTTTCCGAAGCGTCTTTCAGCCTTCTGAACTGACTTTGGGGTCTGCAGGGCTGGTTCTCACTCCTTGCTCTCCCAGCTGCTGTTGCACAGCAGGGTTTTTGTTGTTGTTGATTTTGTTTCTGTTTGTTAGTTTTTGTGTTTTTTGTTTGTTTGTTTGTTTTTCCATTTCTTAAATCTGCTCCTACAGAGGCAAAATAACATCGCTTATTGTATCAGCTCTGGCCAGGAGTGGGTCCCTTTGCAGCCAACTGGAGCTGGCTCTGATCTTACATGGAGCAGCTGCTGGGATCTGCTCACAGAGACCACCCCTGCAGCCCCCCAGCTACCAAAGCCTTGCTGCATAAACACACTACACCTGGATAGGGGCAGAACTCCATTCTGATTCCAGAAATCATTACCAGAATGGGGCTTTATAAATTGAAAATAATTTTAATAGAATCACTGTAGATTAAAGACAGAATTGAGCAAAAGGCATAGTACATACAAACTTAATTTCATGAAGATTATTAAAAGATAAAGACACTATGTCCAGTCCAATAAATACACTCATTTTGAGAAGTAAAATTTTCAGATAAGGAAAAACATTCATTTTCTCAGTTTTATTTCTCAGCCTTTATTACAAGTAACAACTGGAGCGAAATTTTATCTCTGCCTTCAGGTATCCAAGGGTTTTAGTCTCTGTTGAAAAAAAGAAATTTCTGATGAGTCACAATTTTTTTCTGTGCAGTCTCCAAAATACCTTGGCTATGTTGATTAGTGTTGCTATCATAAAGGTAAAAGGTTGGTTAGGAAATGTAGCTTTTCTGAGGTGTATGCTTATTTTACATTTAGGCATATAACTGGATAGTTATATTACAATATTAAACTGTACAGTCAAGTTGGTCATTAAATCATCTTTCTCCTATTTTTCCTTTCTGTTAACAGAAGAGTATTTTAAATAGATCTTCAATGTTTCTTTGCATGACAGAAAAATATTCATAACACATTTCTTCAACTTTGGTAGAAGTTTTACATGACTGTGATAAAATCCTACCATTATGGGTTGGCCCCAGCCAGCAGCCAAGCACCCACATAACCTCTTGCTCATTCTCCCTTTTCCCCAGGTAGATGGGGGACAGAATAGGAAGGGGAAAAAAAAAAAAAAAAAAAGAGAGAGAGAGAGAGAGAGAGAGAGAGAAAACTCCTGGGTTGAGATAAAGATAGCTTAATAACTGAAGGAAAGAGAAAATATATATAGTGAAGCAAAGGCAATCACCCACCAGCTCCCATGCCCAGCCAATCTCTGAGCAATGGCCACCTTGTAAGCCCAACCCCCCACCTCCTTTTTTTAATGCCATTGATTTTGCTTAACTTTTTATAAGCTCATTTTTAGAGTGAAGCTGGCAACTTCATATTTGTCTATGAGCATCTTCAGTTCAAAGTTCAACAATAAGTAGACCTCAATGCATTTAAGTGGCTTCCCTGTCCATAGCTTTAAGGCTGCTTTGTTTTACTTTGCTTATGTGGGAAGCTGCCTTGCTACCTCAGTGCATCACCACAGCAATTAACCTGTACAGTATGCTGTCCAAATAATGCTTTTTCATGTTTCTTCATTGGTTCAGACTTCTGTGGTCCTCCATATTAATGTTTCTGTATTTCTGTCTTCTTTCGTCAGTTTTCACATTCTCCACATCTATATCTTTATCTATATCTATCTATATCTATATCATCTATATCTATATCATCTATATCTATATCTATATATACCTATCTAGTTATCTATCTATCTCAATATATCTTCGTGTACCCACATACAGGAAACAGGGCCAGGCTGTGGTGTACTTGGGCATAAAATGTCCCCCCAGACCACCAGTGCTCTCCCAGGCAAAGGCTAGACATACCTGTGAAGTTAGTACAGAACCAGGGTCTATTTCCAGAGGGCAGTTTGAATGAGACTGCAGAAAGGAGACTTTAGACATAGGAGTGCATGAAACTCTTGGCCTATTTTATTCAACAGTCTAGACATATTTCTGCACCATATCAAGGTATTTTCTTCTACTTCATTGCCTTCCATCCACCACCATTCTTGCTGTCCATTTTCTTGCCCCTTTGCATCACTCACTCTTGTCTTCTTACAGTTATATTGTGTAACCCCCAAATAAATCTTCTCCAAGGGCCTTCTGTCTCCCTGGAAACAGTGGGAACTGATGCTCGTTTTACTAGGGCAGCAGCATGCGCAGCAAGCAATGCCCACATCTTACCTCCTTTGAGCGGGGACTATTCCAGAAAAAGAGAAATTTTGCAAAACTGAAATAGGGATATTCTCTGAAACTAAGTTGGACAGACTAAAAATATATCATGATAAGATCAGAGGGGCTGACGATGCTGCTATTCCAGGGTTATTTGCCAGCAGGTGCCAATATGTAAGGTAGCAGCTCGTCTCATCACCCTGATACCCAGACACACCTCATAGGAGGGAAGGAATGTGACATCCCTTCAGATCCCATGCAGTGAACTGTCCCCTATCTCTGCAGCTGCTTGCATATGATATCAGCTAGAAGAAAAATAAGGGGAAATGGCAACAGGCAGGTCCATACTGACACACATAGGTGCTGTCATGGAGCTTGCACAGGACTCTCAAATTTCTGTGTAGGGTCAGTATGTTCGGGCAGTTAGCTGATCCCGGTGGGTTAACTGCCTGTGGGGGACAGCAGGGACACTGAGGCGGCATTTCCTCCTTGGGACAGGATTAGAGGGACGGGGACAAGGGTGCAGTGGTGCCAGAGGCCAGGAGAGGGAGTCGGAATCCATGGGAAGGAAAGGAAGCAGGAAAAAAACCCTCCACACCTGCTTCCTTGGTGGTGGGATTGATGGGTGCTCTCCAGAAGCCACATCAGGGGTGGCCACATGGTGAGGAGGAGGAAGCCAAACCCGTGCTTGACCAGCTGCATGGTGCTCTCCCTGGGGCCGGCAGGAACCTTGGCTCCTGGTAGCATAGCCTACCCAAAATGCTTCCCGCAAGGAAAGAGCCTCCCTGCCCAGGACGTTGTATCCTTGCCTATCAGCTCAGGTCGGCAACTTGCTGCCTGAGATGGCACGTGCTGAAATGAGAAACGTTTGATAAGTGAGTTTTCAGTGGTATCATCAAGCAGGCAGCAGCAAGTGGATTTTACACTTGGATTGTGAATTATTGTGACCATTTTGTGAAGTGTTTTGTGGACAATCAGATATGTTCGTTTCTGTTTATGTGCATGTGTGTGAAACTGTGTGTGTATACCTACTGGATTTTTCAACCTATAAATAGTTTATCCATGTCTATATTTTATATAGATACATGTGATTAATTATACAAATAACTAAATATATTTTTATCCAATCTTGTGATTCCCTAAACATGCACCCTCCTGCAGACTGTAATCAAAATGTCATCCACTTTTCCCACCTTTATAATGTGAAAATGGTGCAGACTGTGGATGTGTGTAACTTTTAAACTGCACTTCCTTACTGCTGTGTACTCTAGCTATGAAATAATGTTTAAATACTTTCAGGCTTCAGTATAATATAAATGATGTGATAACTTTTGAAAAATCAGACCAAGATGAATCAAAGGGCTACTTATTTTTTCATTTGTTTTGGTTTTGGTGTAAAACTGAACTGGCCTTGATAGGTTGATTTTTAAGTGTTTAAAGTGAGTTGAAACCTGTTTTTCAAGTTTCTAACTTGTTTTTCAATATAGGTAACAGGTGGGCTTTATTTATTTATTTATTTTCAAATTTATTTCAAGCCTTGAAAAGTTCATGCATTGATGTCTGATAACATTTTCTCTCCTTTATTCCTCCTATCATTCTCCTTCTTGAACCCTGAGAGGAACTATCTAGGAAGATCTCTTCTCAGAAAGAGCAGTCAGGCATCAGAATGGGTTGCCCAGGGAGGTGGTGGTGTCACCGTCCCTGGGGGTGTTCAAGGAAAGGTTGGATGTGGTGCTTAGGGACATGGTTTGGTGGGTGACATTGGTGGTAGGGGGATGGTTGGACCAGATGGTTTGAAGGACTTTTCCAACCTTAATGATTCTAAGTATCCTTACTCTTTTTCCTGATATCAACACATAGGTCCCTTTGAAACTAGGAGCGGATTAAAAATCGACTTTACTGGTGCCTGGGTGAGGGTAGAAGAGAGAACCAAAGTGAAAACAGTCACTTCCAATGTGAGAAATAACTGTTTCATCATCTTTGTCTCTGAAGAGAAGGACCGGGGGGATCTCATCAAAGTCTATTAATACCTGAAGGGAGGGTGCAAAGAGGACGGAACCAGGCTCTGTTCAGTGGTGCCCAGCGGCAGGACAAGAGACAATGGGCACAAGCTGTGCCAACACAGGAGGCACCCTCTGAACATCAGGAAGCACTGCTGTGCTGTGTGGGTGACGGAGCACTGGCATAGGTTGCCCAGAGAGGCTGTGGAGTCTCCCTTCCTGGAGACATCCAAAAGCCACCTGGACAGGGCCCTGGGCAGCCTGCTCTGGGTGCCCTGCTTGAGCAAGGGTCGGGCCAGATGTCCTCCAGAGGTTTCTTCCCACCTCAGCCACTCCGTGATTCTACCCTGCCATAGACTCCTTGCAAGACAGTCATCACCTCGCTGCCACAAATATTTCCTAACTACTTGCATCATACGAGCACTGACGATACAAGATTTACCTCACTTCAGTCAGCCTTGTGACAGCACCGTGGGTTGTTAGCCGGCTTTGTCCCAGCAGCAAGTGGGTGCTGTGGGCAGCTCAGCATGGGGAAACTGCCCCGGGGGTGCCCACTGCCTCCACAGCTCAGCAAGGACTGGTCTGAACATAGCTGGAATGTTTTAGTAGACTTGTTAAAATGTAAAATTACACTGTTTCATTGTAGGAGATCAAAAATAATGATACTTAACACCATATTTAATATTTACTGAATGGCCCCAATCAAAATCAGATCTTTTCCAGGCAGACTGGGAAGTCATGGATTAAAGCACGTAATAATTCTTTCAAGCATGCCCACCCCACTTAAACACAAAAAAAATAATCATCAACTGAAGACTGGGTGCACAGAAACAGGCTTGGGATGCTCCTGGACTTCATAGTAGTCAGGTGAGGTGGCATTTGTGTGCGTTAGTGTCTTATTTTTACTCCATGTACCTTAAGCTTAGGAGAAATATATTGCATCAGGCTGAATGTCAGCCTCAGAGCAATGCCTTGCTGTGGGATTTTCCAAGATTTCTATGACTTCATTTTTTGTTCTCCAGGAATGACAAATAATTCCTCATCCCACACCTTCGCCTCACACAGCAGGCATGAGAATCAAGTGGATGAAATTCCTATATTTTGGTAGCATCTGACCCACCTTGACAGCTTATGTTGGGTCACCTTTGAAAAGCAGTGACAACAAAGTCTCTAGGAGAATGAAGTACTTAGGATTTTCTCTTAACCTTTTTTTTTCTTTTTTCTTTTTTTTTTTAATCTTGGTTCCATTGTCTACTGTATCCCCTGGTGCCAACCTCAAAACAAACCAAGCAACCAACCAACCAAACAAAAAAATGTCACCCCAAGAAGGGGCTTTCTCAGTTGAAAACACGTATTAAATGTTCTGTGATTATGATGAATTGTGAAGCTGAGATCAGGCAAGTGTGCACATAATGTTTCCATTATTTTGTCCTCTTTAAATTAAAGCTTGATGAGAATCAATGTCAGTGTCCTTGCCCTTGTGAGAAGAAAGGCAATACTTCACCCAGAAGTATGAAAGTGGTCGATACTTCTAAATGGAAATAGTTAGAGATGTAGTATGTATGTATGAAATACTAAACCTACGGCAAGGGCACAAAGTGCCCACCTGCTGTCTGAACATGGATAAAGATATGTGATTTTGACCCCTGTTCCTTTATTGCAAACATGTAAGAGACTTTCATGGGAAGGCAGAGCTGAACTGGCTTTACTGTACAAAAATGACAGAGTGAGAATGAGCAAAGTATGTTTGTAGCAGAAAGCAAAACCAAGAAAGAGATAATTACATTAATTTATCTTTCCCTATTAAATTCAACTTTCATATTTTTTCTTAATGGACTAATCTCTGCAATTTGCCAGATTTTGAGCTGGTATTTTTTAATACCATGATGCAATGGATTCTGTTCCTCTCAGTATGCCTGCTTCAAAAAAATTTGCCAAGTAGATTTGAATCTTCTTTTAATGCAAATACTTCACTTTCAGCTGGATACAGAAGTATCCCTATATGATGTTATGTTTCACTTGAAAATACATTTTCTAGATTCATTTGCTTAGGTTTGTAGAGAATAGAGAAAAGTAAACCTCACACTTCTGTCTTTATTGTTATTAACATTCTAATTGTTCTGTTAAGTTGAAAAACACTTTATAAAGTTATTAGTTATAAATGTTTTAAGCTCCCAATGAGTTATGGCATTTTAAAAAGAAGTTATGAGGATTTCATTAAATAAATATTAATAACAATAATTGTTCCTATGGTATTGCACAAAATAAAAATTGCTGTATATTCTGGAAGGAAGTTCAAAGGCATTTTGCAAGAACTTAGCACAAAAGGTATCGTAAAGCTGCTACTTGATGCACTTTCCATCCTATTATACAAGAAAGCACTTTGTTCTGGATTTGTCTTAGTAGATGCAGTAAACTATTCAATAAACTTACCACATTTTGTTTTACCAAACAGAATTTCGTCTCCAAAAAGTATGCTATGCAGATCAGGCTGGACTTTGTACGGCCTGCAATGGCTATTAATATTAATCTTTGCTTTTCATATTTTCATTTTTCTAATAAAACTGAGAAATTATGGCCATTTTCCATTTATATTCCATGATATTCCATAGAATTAGACATTGAAACAAAGGTAGTTTAGGTAGTTTTGTTAAATTTATATGGATACTACAAATAATCAGATATCACATTCTAGCCCTCTGACGTGACCTCTCTTCTTATACAGTCATCTCTCCTCTTGGTATGCTTTATTTTTTATTTATTTCTTTTTCTGCTTTCCTTCTTGTCTCTTCTCCATCTTTTATTTCTTCCTCCTGTGTCTTTCCTCTCTCTTCCTTCCTCTACTTCTTCGTCTTTCCTCCATCATTTTTCTTTTTCCACTCTCTTTATCATCTCGTTTGTTCTTTATTTTCCTTCTGCATTCTCCATGGCATTCCTTTTCTTTCCCTGTTTTCTCAATTTCCCTTTCCTAACTTCTCTTTTTCTTTTTTCTTCTCATACAAGGCTAGATTACAGGAGGATAACAGTCTAATGGATATCGGCATCATTCACAGTGGTTCCGTTCCATTGGCAAATACTGCCCAAGAGGGTAAATGCTGATAACCGCATTTGTACATAGATAATGTGTTAAGGAATAACACCAATACAAGGTTAGATTGTAATTTGTGACTCACAGGCAGATACAAAAACTGGTTCTCTGACCTAGTAACCTTCTAATTTAGCATCAAAAGACAATGAAAGATAAGCTTAGAAAGGCATAGGGCATGCTGTCCTTAATATGTGGGGTTTTTTTGTGATTCCATCACAGTTTTAACATGTGATTCTGGGCAAGACAGACAATTTCAATGTATGTGTTTCGTCATCTGAATAGGTGAGGATCACGTGCCTGCCTTACAAAATGTTGTGAAAGGAACACTGGTAATCTATGCCTCAAGTATTATGGGAGAGTCTGTCAGGATTGTGAAGTATTGATATTTATTTTTCTCCTACATCCAACACTGTATCCATCTCTCAATGTACAATATACATAAGTGCATAACTGACCGATTATTTCCTAATACATCCATGCTAGTCATGTGTACTACAATCACTCAGCACCAGTGCATCTCTTAACAACAGCCCTGTTGACTGTGATTTCTGATAATAACTGCTGCATAATACAAACCTCTCCACACCCTTATAACCAGTTCTGGCCTCTCTAAGAGATTCTTAAATATTTAACTCTCTGCACTGTTGAGACAACTAATTTATGCAATGCAGTAACAAAAATTCTGAAATAGAGTAGGTTTCGCTTGTGGTAAACCTCTCAAGCTCTGATATATTTGCATACTCATAGACATAAATATACAAAAATATAGACGTTATAGAGGCAGAGAGACAAACTACCAATTCTAGTAGTTGCTTAACCGGTAGTTGTTAATGTACAGAGTGTGATACTAGAGTATTCTTTCTTCATGTGGGCTGAAAGCTGAAAGTACAGTGTTTCATTTGCTGATATAACATGTCCCAACTGCTTAATCCTGGGCATAACTAACACACTTTAATCTATCTTTGGTCAGTAGCAGAGACAGTTCAAGCATCCCCTTACTATTGCAAATCATATAGTCCCTGGGTAGGAAGCACCTCTGCTGGAGGCAGAAGCAGAAGCGTGATCACAGCAGTCTGCTCAGGGCTTTTTCCAGTCAGGTCTTGAAAATCTCTAAGAACAGGGGACTGTACAACTACTCTGGGCAGCCTGTGCCACTGCCTCACTGTCCTCATGGGGAAAGTGTTTTGTTACATTCAGTCTGAACCTCCTTTGTTTCAACTTAAATCCATTGCTTCTCTTCCTCCCACTTTGAACCTTTGTGAAGACCCTGGCACTGTCACTTCCTTCAAGTGACTGACAAAGATATACCCTGTGACAGGCCTCTGCAACCACAGGGGTCCCTGTGATGCCCTGCTCTCACCAGCCTCCAGGCAGAGAACAACCCATTAGCCATCATCCTCTCAGCCCAACCAACCAATTTCTTTACCCACCCAGTTTTCCACTACTCCAGCCTCTAACATTCTGTCTTGAGTACGTGTGCTGTTGGAGAAAGAGCTGAAAGCCTTGCAGAATCAAAGTAAATGACATCCATTGCTCTCCCTGGTCCACTAACCTCGTCACTTTAGCATAGGAGGCAATCAAGGTTAGGCATAATTTACCCTTGGTCAATCCACATTGACTGTTCCCAACCATATTTTTCTCCATATGTCCCAAGATGTGCCCAAATGTGCTCCAAACGTTGTCACACCACAGTTCTGTATAAAATAAAAAAAAAAATTAAAAAGCCACTGTGTGTTTGTGAAGAACTGATTCTACTGAAAAATAACCTGGACAAAAATAGTTTTATTTTGTGCTGGATGATGTCTGCTGTGATCCTGTTTGCTGCAGGGCTGCGTTTTCACATGTGCCATGAGTACAGTGGGGGAGGTGTGGAGATGGGAACCAGTTCAGCGCAGGAAGGGTGGTGACTGATTAAACCAGTCTAAGTGTCTCCACTGATGAATATATTAAATGTTAATTCTTGAAATCCCTTAAATTGCATGTAAATGCATATGAAGATTGCTTGTCATGTCTTTGTAGAAGTTTACTGCAGCTACCTACACAAACTGGTTGCGCATTCAAAGTGAAGATGACGAGCTTACAACAAATAATTTGTCCCTTGACTGTTTAGTGCATGTAGTTACAGTAAATAAAGTAGGATTTGTATTTTGTTAATCTCTTGGTCTTTGCTGTGCTCTGCATTCATGTGGTAGGTTACAGTCTCTTCTCAAGTGAAAATGGAATGTAAACAAAGAAAGCTTGGAGGAAAAGCTTATTAGGGCTTTTAAAGGAAGCCCACCACACAACTGTGAAATATGTACAAATTTCCAGTGCCTTAATGATTACACTTTTTATAACTGCAAAAGCATATGTTCTTCCATGCACCAACCTTAATAAAAGCCAAAAACAGAACCCTGCCAAAAAAAAAAAAATCTGTCTTATAAAGCAAATTAAAAGTTTTCAATTAAGGAATTAAAAAGATTAAAAGATCTGCCATGCTTACTTTATGCTTCTAAAGAGTGTTTACTACTTACTTTATGCTTCCAAGAAACAATGACTGAGAAGTTTTTTTGAGCATTCTCTGATTTTTAAGAACTGTTCCAGCTATTTTTTGAAGGTTGTCCCTTCAAACTTGTCCCAAATTAAATTGTTTTCTTTAGGGAACTAGTGGGCTTTATAGCACTTTTGGTAGTCTAAAATCCTAAGTATAGAGATTAAGGCAGAGGTTACAAAAGAACAATGGACAAAAACAGTGCAACACTTTCTCTTTAAGTCTTAGTTGAGAAATCCCGGTGTCCCATTTGCCTCCACATGAAACATAAGCTCCAAAAGGGATTTGACACAGTTAAAAGGTACAGTTGAGTTCACTCTGCTAGTCTCTGTGAATTTTGTGTGAAGAAACAAAGATGGTGTGTTCCGATTATAAACTTAATACTGGCCCATTTCAATTCCTGATTCTGTCTGAGCAAGTCCCATTGAACCAGCCTCCTTGTTATGTGATAGCACTCTGTTGCACTACCTATACCCTTATGGTACACGTGCTTCCAGCTCATATGTTAATAAACTAGTCAAGTCACTAATTTCAACAGCTTTGACATCACCTCCAAGCTGCAATCCTACAGGCCTGAACCTGTTGTTTTTTCAGCAATGTCTGTGTTCCTCCCAGGGTGGGGGTGGTTATAATCACGTATTCCCACCTCTATCGTACTGCTGCTAGTTTATTCTCTTTCCTACACATTTATATAAGAGCAGAGATGCAAGGGTGCTAGATGCGGTAGAAGATACTTTCCAGCTCAGAATAATTGTGACACATCTGCTAATAAATGCACACTTGGCACCTGCACATTTTTTGCCTGCCTTATCTCAACGCCATTTTCTATTCCTGACTCCTGCTCCATAATTCACCAGCTTCTGTTGTTAACTGATGTTTTCCATGTGTTGTTTTACCAAGAAAATTCAATTTTCTAAATTGTAATGTATAAGGTATTTAATGCCTTAATTTTTGTAATCTCTCACTTCACTTTGTAGATCAGGTCCTTTTTTGCTGAATGTTTCATCAGTCATCTCTAAGCAGAAAAAAAAAAAAAAGGTTAAAAAAATTGAACTACTAAATAATATTCAGTAGTCTATATAGAAATATAATGGAGGTTCTGTCATAGGAATATGAGGCACTGCATTTGATCAAACTAAAGGTTCTGCTAGACCAATAAGTTATTTCTGACAGTAGCCAGTAGGAGAGATATTTAGGAAAGTGTGTAGGAAATATGGCTCCCACCTCTTGCCATGAAGTTTTTTTCTGTTGCACAGCAGAAGTATGAGAAACAGCAATCATAAATTGAAACAGGAGATATTCTGACTGTATATACAGGGGGGAAAAAAAATCACCGAGAATTAATCATGAAACAGGTTGTCCAGAGAGGATGAGAACCCTCCCTCCTTGGAGACCTTCAGAAGCTGTGAACATCTTGGCCTGTATTCAGTGTTGATCCTGCTTTAGCTGGAGTTTTACTAGGTGACCCTGGTCTTTCCAACCTGAATGATTCATTGATTCTAGAAACCCTAGAGGAGTAATTGCCCCTCTGCAATCAGAATTATCACATCTCTGAGCAGTTCTCGTCCTGATTGCATGTGTCTGAATTTGTTCGTCATGAAATGAACAGCTGCAGTTTTGTCTGTTTTAAAGGCAACAGTATTTAGGGTATAATTTCATGGAATTTTACTCTAAGTCCATTATTATTTTTATTCAAACATTGGCTCAAATGCCCTCTTCTTGAAAGCATGGACTGACATCTGCAGCTGTCAAAAAGAAAGCATCAGTAACACTTGCAGTACACTTTCTTCTGTAGAAAGATGTGTGCCTGATAGAAAAGCTTAAACTGTAGTCCCATGGAGGAATTGAGTGCATCTGAGATGCACTTATAAGAGGTGCATCTGCCCTTCTTTCTACAATGATAATGCAACATCCCTCTGTTTATGATATGACATCCAGTAATTACATCCTGTTTGTCTCTTTATCCAAATGTTCATGAACTATAGTAATAATAAGAAGCACTTAAGTAATATTATGAAGAATTTACACTATTTGTTGTACATTCAAAATAATCTATGAACAGTTTGAGCTTTTTTATTGGTTTGGCAGCTTGCACTTCTAGAGAAAACTAGAAATTAATCCTGCAGACTGGTGTCTTGGCAGTTGCAGCTAGGGCCAAAAGTCCTAATTTGTCTGAAAAAACATATGTGCTCCACACTGCAGTTGTGGCAAGACTAAGGCAGAGCACAGTTAATCAGCATTTAAATCCGGGATCTTGTGAATCTCCATTCCAGTGGAGACAATTTGAAAACATTTTTGCGTTGTGAAGGGACTAATTTAACAAAAGGATTCTGTTAACATATTGATTTCAGACTCAGTGAGCGAAGACGTGCATTTTTACCTATTGTTTCTGAAAATAGTACAAGAAGTTAAGGGTGTACAATGCCTGTCAGATCTCAAGGAGTCGTAACCCATTGCCAGTTCAGGCATACATAACTTTTTTTTTGTAGAACTCGACCTGAGATGACTAAACTAAAAGATTTCCTGTCATGTTTGAGGAACGGGAAGCAAAAATCATTTATCCTTTAAGATGTCCTAGGAGGCACTAAAGAAATTTCAGAGACTGTCCAACATGGCTTTGATGAGAAAGTAATTAAAGTCACTGACTGAGCTGTCCACATGTTTGAGTCAGATAACAATGTAATTGACTGTAATGGTTCCCCTGCTGAAGGACAGTAATCAGAAGATAAATGTGACTGAAACCGAATTTGCTGAGGGAAATTTTATTGACATTTCTAGCTAGTAGTAATAAGTCAAAAAATTAGGTTTAGTGTATGCAAGAGTTAAGTAGGCTATGCTATGCTGATTTTGAAGAGACAACAAAAAAAAAAAGTAAAGGAAATATAATCCAGTGACTATTTTCTTTCTTTGTTTTAATAGCCTACTATTCACAGTTTACAGTAACTATTATTGTCTCTTTTGTCTTGTAGAGGTTATCACACATGCACCTCAGCTGCTCTACCAACATCAACTGACTTTGCAAATAATGCTGATGGACCCAGCCTACATCACACTCTCATCACACCACACAGCAGCTTTAAGAACTCATCTATTCCCTCCCCAAGATGGTTAGAAACTAATTTTAACTACAGATAATTTTGTAATTTGCAGGCAAAGAAGTCAGTTTGACATATTCCTCTTAGCCTGATTGAATTAATTTTAAATGCTTTGGCAGCTTTTCTCCTTGCTGCTGTTAAAAGAATTGTAGATAATGACACCACTCACAGCTGATCTCAATCTTTCCTCAAAAGGAAGAAAATAGCAACCTCTACAAAAAACACAACTTCATATTTTTTGATCTTCCTACAGTTTGAATTGCTTCTTTTCTCCACCCACCTACCAGCCTCCAACCCCCTACACAGTTTTTTGTCAATTCAAGGTCGCATGGCTATTTTGGAACATAAAGTAACTAAGTATAAATATTCTGATTTTTTAACTGTATGTGGTTTTCTGGGTATGCTTAGAATCAACTAACATTCTCCATTTCTTATGTCAACAAGATGCAATGCAAATCAGCTGGGAGAAACAGATAGTTTTACCCCTGAAACTCAATGTGTGTTGGAGTGCATTGGTCATAGTTCTCTGCCAGTCAGTGATACGTCAGCCTTGGGGAAATTTCAGCTCCTTAGTCAGAGGGGCACCAAAAGACCTATCTATGAACCATAATTTAGCCCTAAATTTCAGCTGCACAGTTCGCATAGTTGCTGAAGACACCAGTGTCACTTTTAGGAGTATCCTGAGTTTGTATTACTGACAGCAAAAGCACTACCTTTAAGTAGTTCATAAAATATATTGGATGTGAAAGTAACAAACTCTACACCACACTTTTCTTCCAATATTGTTCTTCCAGAAACTTTTCAGCACAGAATCTTACATAAAGGGCATGCTTGAGGGCTGGAGCACCTCTACTATGAAGACTGAGGGAGTTGGGGTTGTTGAGCCTGGAGAAGAGAAGGCTCTGGGGAGACCTTGTTGCAGCCTTCCAGTACCTAAAGGGGGCCTACGGGAAAGCTGGGGAAGGACTCTCCTGGAGTCTCTCAGGGAGTGTAGGGATAAGACAAGGGGACAAATAGCTAAAAGAGAGTAGATTTAGATTAGATACAAGGAAGAAATTATTTTCTATGAGGGTGGTGAGGCACTGGAGCAGGCTGCCCAGAGAGGTTGTGGATGTCCCATCCCTGGAAGTGTTCAAGGACAGCTTGAATGGGGATCTGAGCAACATGATCTAGTGGGTGATGTCCCTGCCCATGGCAGGGGGGTTGGAACTTAGTGATCTTTAAGGTCCCTTCCAACCTGAGCCATTCTATGATTCTATGGATCTATGCTTAAGGCATCATTTTTAAAGGAACCCACAGCCAGCCTTCAATTTACACGTAAACTAATAATTCACACCCGTAAGCAGTAGAAGTGCACTCACAACTTTTTATATCTCTTAAATGAGGATGACAAATTATGGGCTCATAAATCATTCTTATTATTCAAATTCAGCCTATAATCACAAGATCAGTTTCAAAGCAACATTTGTTCCTATTCCCTCCTGAAGCTGGTCACTCATACTTGTCCTGGTTGCAGCTGCTTATGGCATTAACTTCTAAACTGGATCACTTAAGTGATCAAAAATTTTACATTCCTGTATTTCTCAAAGGCTTTCGTAATAATGTAGACGCTTCTGTAGATAAAATGAAGTTTAAGGCATGTGAGGATGTTGGGGGAGGAAGAGGATAAGAATTTTTCAAGCTAGTCTTGATTAAAAGGAAAAAGGATGTAGGACCAGACTTTCATCCTTTTAAATCACAGGCTTGGAAAATATAAATTGAATACAGGAAAAAAAAAAGAAAAAAGAAAAAAAAAAGAGTGATGTTAATGGTCAATTCTTTGTAGATGACTGTGATGTATTGATTGATCCTTCAAATCTAAACTTCAGCTTAAGACTCTAGTTCATCAAAGTCCTGGTATGGCTTCAGGCATTTGAATGCTTTTACCAAAGCTTATTATGAATAATATTCACCTCAACTATAAATGTTTCACTAAATTCACTAAATTCAGGTTCATTTTTTTGAATCTTTGAAGTTAAGCATTCTCCAAAGCCTGGGCCATCTTCATTGTTATGAATCTCCTGCTAAATATATATATAGAGAGAGCTGATAAATGTCTTTAACCACATTTTATGGAAGGAAAAATCTCATTTTTTTCTTGTACAAATGGCTTTATTCATGATAGTTGTTCAGAAGCTTTAGCCCTGCCAAAAAATAACATGTACCACCCAGAAGGTGCTTCACACTGAGATCCAGTGACAGCAATACATTAACTCTTCTGAAAGCATTTTTCTATTTAGCATTGGCACTAAGTATGAAAGTAATTTTTATCTGAAATTCAGTTCTAGTATCACAAGACACTTACACAAACTTCTTGGCAGACTTTTCCTACTTTTCCATTGTGCTAATGATAGGTCTTTCTGGGCTCCACAGACCGTGCTGAAATGAACCTTATGCACAAACAAAATGTGATAGTTTTCAGCCAGATCATCTTGACAAGCCACCAATTGCAGAGCTGTGCAAGTGCTGGTGCTGGTGCAAGGGATGCACAGGAGTGAACAGAATGGAGTAGGAGTCTGGGAGCCCTGCAGGGAAAAGGAGAAGTGGGCTGGAAGACCTCAGCCCTGTTTTTCTGGAGGAGAAACTCCCACTATCCACCCAAAAAACTTCGCTTAATCAGAAAGCTATTGATTAAATTGGAGGTTCACTCAGAGAGGGTCAAATACAAAAGTACAGCGAGGATACCTGAAAGTATCTGAAGGAGTGAATCCAAATGCTTATGTCTTAGAAATGGTTTGGCCAATTTTACAATCATTATGAAAAACAAAAAAAAGGCATTCAATCTTCAGCAACAACTCTTTACAAGGTCAGAACAAGAACTTATTTTATGATTCTGATATATAAACAGAGTAAAGGAGCTGCTGAAATGAAATCAAATCATTGCTTGTATTATTGTTTTCCTACTCTTTTCACAGAAGAAAAAAAAATGGTTTCTAATGCAAAATTCATATACATATTTTACAGTGTGGGATATTCATTAATAAAAAGCAAGTTTTTACTGGTAAAGACTGTCAGAAATAGAGCTAAAACTATATATTTTGATGCTTCAAGGCTAAATCTTGATCTGGTCTATACAGGACTATGTCTTTATTTTAAGCATAATGGTTAATGATTTAACTAGTTTTCTAACCTCCTCCCTACCTTGTTTGTTCCTCAGATAAAATTAAGACTTTAAATTTCCTTTCCAAAACTTGCGCAGTGCCCTCATATCAGTAGTGACCAAGCAACTGAACACATTTTGCAGAGGCTCTGCATAGACTACTTACTTTGTACAGCACCTCAGAGATTAAAATGATTTGTTATATTGCAAGGCAGAGTGTAGGCAACTTACTCTAGAAGGTCAGTTCAACAAAACACAAAGAAAAAAACCTCCAAATCAGCTATGTTGCACTCAGTGCTCGGTGAACTCCCAGTGCTTGCTGTCCTGACTGCAGGGACTCATCTCAGCTTCACTTGGCTGCAAATAACAGCTTCTTCAAAGCCCCTAAACCCAGGAGGTTTTGCAACTCAGCACCTAAGCCCAGAAGGTTTTGAAACTCTTTTGAAGCCCTTTCCTCAGCATTTGTTACTGGGTCAGCCAGGGTGCAAGCTGTTGGGGATCCCTCCTTAAGCATCTACCTCACCTCATTTTGTACCTCACCTGAACCGAAAATAAAGCACCCACGTCAGCACTGGGGATTTCACTGCAACATGCAGCATCGTTGGTGACTGTGGGTGAAGTTATCAACATTATATAGAAAACCGTATTTTCTAATCAGTTTCTAACAGGCCTACTTTCCTTCTTTGAGAGGGTGGTGCCCTCCCTAGCCTAACCACTTACCATCTTAGAAAGATCTCCACAACAGCCCCCAATGTGTCAGGCAAAAGCAAGAGCTTTTCAGTTTCTTTTTTGTCTGCCAGCTAAGGTAGTGGCCAATTGAAATGATTGCTCAGCAGCTCCTTCAAATTGAAATATTATTTACAGTTTCAGGTACAGAGAAAACAGATGGGACATAGACCCTGCTTAAATCCTGAGCCCTATAAGCTTCTTCATCCAGGCAAGACACCTGCTTCATTCTCTCTCCTAGAGAATGTAATGCTGCTGCTGTTGCAGCACCTCCCCACCCCAGCTTTTTAAGAGCTTCTCTAGCTGTTTAAGACTTTAAAGCTCTGGCATAAGTCATATGTCCCCCAGACACCTGTGCTCATAATTCATGATATCTTCACTTGCTTCATTTTAGGAATGAACTCTTTCTATATTTTCTTTTTACCTGCAGTAACTATGCATAGTTTCTTACTATTACATCTTTTTTACATTCAGGGAAGATAATTTCTGCTAAATGAAGTGAGTAGCCCATTTTCATCCACCAAGAAATCTGAAAGCCAGGGTCCCTAATTCCTGGGTCAGAGATGTCTACAGTACCTAATATATCTCACGTACTATTTGATTTCACTCAAATACCATTAGCTGAGATCCTAGTGAGATGCAGGAAAAAAAATGGAAGTGGTTCAGAGCTGCACTACCCTGTTAAGTAATCATGATCCCAAAGATAGGTGAGAGGAAACTTGGAAGAATTAAAGAAATGTGTATTGAAAGATGCCTAAGCACTTTGGGCCACACAGTCCACTGCAAACACCTCAGACCCAGATTTACTGTCACTGAAACACAGTCTTACACAGCTCTACTGGCATCCCTAGAGCTACAGATCAGGAACTGCTTTATTTAAAGGTGTCTTCAGAGAAAACCTGCACTAGTGATGCTGGTCTGTGTAAGCAAATTTTAGTTGTAAGGCTAAAATGATCAGTAGTCGTTCCCTCTGTTTCTTCATGGCTGCCTAACGTATTTCTAATTAGGGAAATAGCAGACAATAGATACATGGGCTATGCTTTTTTGTTGTTGTTTGTTTTGTTTTGTTTGTTTGTTTGTTTGTTTGTTTTTCCTTAGATAGTTCTCTCACTCTCCTTTAGTTTTACCAACAATGAAAATCCACGTTCGCTCAGTTTAAAATTCTGTTCTGAAGTTCCTCTTTCTGTGCACACTTCTTTTTCATCCTATGTTAAATGTCAGCATGTTACCATTTTTTGGAGATCCTTAACTTTTCTTTGAAAGATTTCTGTACCATTGAATATTTGGGAACATTAATAAACTCCTTGTTCATTCTTAAACATAGCTTTTGTAAGAGGAGTGCAAGGCAGGAAAAGAAAGGCAAGATCTCCTCAATATCAGGAAGACATCATTGGCTTTTCTAATGTTGTATCCTGATAAAAGTAATCGCAAAATAAGAATATCACATCAGATAGTATCCAAGCAAGTACCAGGAAATCAACATTTCAAGTGTATTTACATTTATAGATGACTGTAACCCTAAAACAAATGTAAATTACATAGCCTTAGATGAGTAACTTGTTGGTATAAATAAATCCCTC
Organism: Cygnus atratus; assembly: GCF_013377495.2. Taxonomy (NCBI): domain Eukaryota; kingdom Metazoa; phylum Chordata; class Aves; order Anseriformes; family Anatidae; genus Cygnus; species Cygnus atratus. Next base: position 119,854,744 of record NC_066363.1, read on the forward strand.
ACCACAGCTGTTATCAGAAACTCCTAGTATGTGTGGTGACCCTTAGATGACTGCAAACTGCTGAGTCTGTTTGTAAAAAGCCTGGTTAGTCACGGTATTATCAGCACTATCAAAGAAGCTCTTAGAAATGAATCTGACGTTTCTTTAAAAATGCTTTAGAGTAATTGAACAATACCTTTGAATGATGTAACTTTTATTTAGCAATTTCAGGAATTCTACCTGGTTTTATAATTCTTCTCAACAGATGCAATGGCAGCAATTAATCAATTCATGGGCTGTTTATCTGATATACACTCAACAAATGCATTTGAACTGCCTCATATCCATACCCTGGATGGGGTTACAGTTAACTGTTTGCATCACTAGGATCTGAGAAAATCCAGGCAAATCCTCATATTGCCTTTCCAGAACCAAGAAAAAAACTTTCATATGAAATGGCATCACTAACCCACGGGTGGCAATAAAAAAAAGAGGAATGAAGAACCAGTCAGCGCACATATACAGGCATGGTAAAAGGGGCTGATCTTCACAGCCTTTTGACTGAGTTCAGGTGCGATACCCCTTTGTACCAATATAATATCTGGAATGACTTTGATTTAAGTGTTTGCTAGTAAAGGAGCTTTCTGGTGCTGAGTGATGGCTTAAAGGCTTGCTCCAGCCAATCAGTGTATCACCCTAATGTCATTTCTGTAGTTGCCTACAGAAAACCAGACAATAGTGTGGACAAGGCAAAGGAAAATAACATTGTGCAATCTTTTATTTTTACTTTTTTCTTTTTTTTTTTCTTTTGTTTAGTTTATTTGTTGTTAGGGGAAAATGATCAATTGACATGTTGCTAACCTGGTATTTATCAAGTTTCTGAGCCAATATCATGCTGTATGGCCACTGTATCCCTAACTACTTTCATAATCAGTTGTAGTTGTAGCTGGGCTTTCCAGAGGAGCCTGCAGACACTCGTTTGAAGGTACACTGAATAATATTATAACTGCATAATGTGAACAGAGCCTTTTAATATATATGGAGAAATATCATGCTTACATTTCAAATATTTTTTCTAGTAAGCTTTCATGAATTAAGAAAAGACCTTTTGAAGTCTCTTTATAGTCTCATATTTCAGCTTAATTGAAATACTTGGATAAAAGTGAGAACAAAACTTTAGCATTGAGGCATTCAAGCAGAATATCTCACTTTTCTCAGCACCTTTAAACTGCTTCTAGGGATGACCTAGTTTGGCCCTCCAAGCTTATAAAATCCTCAGAGGCAAGTAAGAGAAAGATTTAATCTCTAAGTAGCCAGTAAATTAATCATCTCCAAGAAAATGTCTTCATAGTTATGATGTCAGCTTACACTGGCAAATATAAGTAATATTATGAATACTTATATTTCCTATTTAAGAGGAAAATATAAGTATTCCTACATGAGGACCAACAGCCCTGAAATCCTCTGCAATATAAGCGTGTGTCTAAGGTATCAATTGTTTTACTTAAGACTTGGATCAATACATGTTATACAACCTGTTAAGGAGTACATTACAGATCTCTTCTTGCACCTGTGCTATCTAGCAAATCTGCATTTTTTAGCTCGTTTTAGTGTGTAGAATTTTTTTAGCTACAGAGGTCCCTATTTTGTTCTTTCAAGTTTTAGCCAGTATGGCTATCCTTACGTGGTAGTATCAAAAGACTTCAGCTACATAGCACTTCAGTGATAAATAATACATAAAACTCTCCCATTATAAAATGCATAGCTTACACTTACCTGGGAGACTATACCCAACATAAAAATATGAGCAGAATCCATGCACAAACCTATCAGAAAACCTTTAGGTGAATTCTTTCTAATTTTGCTTGCCAAAAAATAGAAAATGAGTTTTCAGACTCTAGGGCCTCTCAGTGAATACACCTTATGACTGATATGCCTACCATCTAATAAAAAGGAGATGTTAATTTAAGTATATTTTTTCTACTTTCTGATGGCAGTCTGATGGCCAGAATCTAAATCAAACAGAGCTTTGTCTCTTGAGCTGTGCCTGTGTAAACCTTACTGTTTAATTAAGCAACTGTACCAAGGATCATCCATATCATATAAGTGATATATTGCTTCTTTTCAGTACGTACTTACCTAGTAGCCAGAGAACACTTGAGCGTTTGTGAATAAAAGAAAAACTGGAATTACAAATTCAACAGCTGTTCATGAGAAGTCTTAAAGTTATCACGTTTGTTACTCTTTTTATTTAACTCTTCTTATCTAAGGAGCCATTTGCTGCTACCATTTGCCAGGACTACAAGACTGTATTAATCCAGATCAGAGAACAATAATACAAGCTGCCACTTTGATACTTTTCTTCACTAATGTAGTTTTGGTGCTTTTAGACAGGATGAATATCAGCTCCAATTTCCATTTAGTACTCTTAATGATTGATGTTTACAATCAAGGTACAGTATAATGCTTCTGCTACCAAGCCATACATAGCATTCTGGGCACCAGAGGCAGAGTTTCCTCTGAGACAATCTTTTTCTTTTGTAATTTAGTTAATTCAGGAAATCCCAAATTCACTGGCCATGAAACAGTGCTGTAAGGTTTATCTGTTTATCAAAGTCATATGCTTGACAAATGACTACAATGGTGAATGGGAACATTTTTTTCCATACTGCTATGGTTTCAGTATCAGACAGTATGATGTTATCTTGAGATTCCTTACAATTAGTCACTGTCTTTTATTCTTCCTTGTAGACTTGCAGATGAATAGTCAGAGGAAATATCATGTACATTAGTGTCTCACAACGTCAGGAATGGTTTCTTTTGCCGCTCACAAACTCTGATTTTGAAGACTGCTCCAAGTGGTCATTAGTGGGATTTTCCTCATTTATTTATTTTGTAGGTTATGTATCTCAGATCTATACTTTCCTGAGAATAGCACTGGAAAGACTCCAGACACTGAGTCACCTTTTCAGAATCCTCATGCATGTTCTAGAACCTCTTTGAACTACCAGACTGTGAAGGCCACATACTTAGGGTAGCTGGACAGTGGAGTGCTTCTCCTGAAAAGGAACAGATTAAGCTGTTTGTCTTCTCGTAAAAACTCTTGACATTCCATGGTGAAAGTCTTGACTCTAAATTGCCAAGGTAACTCTGGCTTTTGGTTTTCATTGGATTCTCTGATTGGAATCTGAATGTGGAAGAGAAGTTTCATGACCTGTTCACCTCTTCCTGGTAGCAGAAGGACCAAGTTACCAACACTATGGTTCTTACATTATTCTGGTTTTGTTCTCTTGCAGAAGTTAATGCTTACCTGTGGGCAACTGTTCTCCTGTCATAAGGTCTATTTAGTGTGGATTACAACTAGATGTGATCTACTCGCAGCTGTATGATGTTTTGTAGGAGGGATATATGAATCAATCCAGATTGAATGGTGATAAATAATAAATGATAAATGGCTGACAGAGATGACAAGGGGCCATATGATATTAACAAACCAGGCTGACATGATTTGTACCACAGGCGAATATACTGACCTCCTTCTGCTCTAGCTACCCATAAACAAATTCAATTTCCTTTGCTTTCAGGTGGCCACCAAAGCACAATCTCTTGCTGTCATTGCAGAGTTCAGTCTCACCTTCTTGCACACCACATAACAGACACAAATACCAAAAGAATTTGGGAAATAAGACCTTACCATGTTCTCTCTTTTAAGTAATATGCCAGAACAACAGTTGTTATCACTTCTAAGCAGGGTAATTTAGTGCTTAGATGTCTAAACAACCTATTTCTTGCTATTGCATTTGTTATTGCTGAACCAATGCACCGCTATTGACATGAGTAGGTGTAGTTGGCCAAATACACTTCATGATTAATTTCTGAGCTCTAGATTATTGGATCTTAATGGATCATCTCCTGCATGATCCACTAAGGTCTGTATTTGTCTTCTTCCAAACTCTCTGGAAAGCTCATCTTTAGCACAAGGTATTTATAGAGGGAACTAGGTGTAGTGTCGCATCTAGGATTTTATTTAATTACTCATTTGTCAGAGCATTTGTTGTTGGGGTGGGATTAGATTGATTGTGAAATTAAATGATATGAAAATGCCCAGAGCATAAGGATTATTTGTGCTATGGATCTAAATAATGCAATATTTCATAGTTCTTCATAATAAAGCAATAAATCCTATATATGTTTTTAATATAAATAAGACCTAACATCTGACTGAAAGATATGCGTATGACCCGTGAATTAGACCTGGCCAGGCCATCAGCTATTGGCAAATGAGGAATCGGATAAAAGACAATCTTTCTACAAGATACCTTCCACAAAAATACATTGGAATGTGTCAGGACTTGTTTAATAAAGAATTTAAACCTGCCTTTGTACAAAAGCCCCAAGTGCCCCACTTCGTCACCATAAAGAAATAGAAAAATACATCATATAGTACATCATTTAGGCAGTGCAAGTAGATCAGAAACATGCCATTTCCTCAGCTGAATAATTTTATTTCATTATAAGAATAAAGTTGAAGTGTTGAACAAATAATTACCATAACTAAGGTAAGCATTTTATTCTATTCAAATAGCAAACAGTTGAGAATCCTTACAAATGAATTTAATTACATAGATTCTTCCAGGGTTTTTATTTGTTTGGTTGGTTGTTTGTATTTTTTTTATTTGTTTTGTTTTTCTTTCTGAGTTATACACAATGCTTACTGAGATTAAGATTTTTCAGTGTTCATTACTACGTGCTATAATGGTACAATGTACTGAATATATATAAACTCCTTATTTATTTTCAATAGGTAATGCACAGTATAATGTGTGACTGTGTGTTGGTCTTATTGAAGGATGTCACTTGTGATGAAGTTCTGCAAAACAATGCAAGAAAGGCACCAGCTGGCAGTCATTGCCAAGAAAACAGTGGCAATTTCAGTCCCTATGACGTATATATATATAAATAGCCAGTCTGCAAAACAGTGGTAAAATTTCTAATACAACCCATAGAAATGTGTTCATGGAACTGTTACAATAAAATAAAAATTGTTTGCTTGGGCCATAATGTTAAAGTACATGTCACCAATACGGTCCAAACCAAACCATTTGGAACTGCTGGTTCAAAATATATTACCATAACAGCTGTAGGGCACACACTTTAAAAAAATTGCCTAATTGCCAAAAATGTTTCTAGGACAATTGTCTAAGTAGGCAGAATTTAGAGATTTTGAGGACAGCAGGTCCTGTACACATTCTGTTGACTTCACCATGTTCTTCAGACAATTCAACATAATTGTTCCTCTTACAAGCAGACTTCAGTTCTCCATTCTTGTTATTTACTGGAGGGAGCAGGGAAAGATAACCTAGTAATAAAAAAATTCCTGTAAGTAGGTTTAATAGCTTCATTTTGCCTTCTATGCAAGCCTTTTGCAAAGGTACATGTTCAATTTGCACAATTCTTTTTAACTGTTTTCTTAACTTCTTTGACGCTTCATATAAGTGATATCAGCAGGCCTGATGCTTCAAACTTCATTGGTTTGTAAACAGAGATGCCGAGCAATAATGAGCAACTGATATGTAGCAGGTTTTCATTTTATCATATTATTACTTACGTCTATAAGAAATATATGAGTGTCTACTGATTTAGAGACCTGATTCTCTTCCAGTATCCTCAGCTTAGTTATGTCTAAAATTTCTAATCCCAATAACTATGAAGAGAATTTAAACAGGTCTAGATCAAAAAAGTGATATGTGCCTGTGTTTGCTTGAAGTCTGAATAAATGGTGCTGACCACTGTGAAATGTCTCCTTTGTGCCAATATGTTGTCAGGTATTTAGTGACAGCTGTTGAACTGTGATCAGTGTTAAGTATTTCACTGCTATTCCAGTGTATAAAAATTAAGATTACTAAATAAATTAAAAAAAAAAAAAGTATTATACTGTAGACATGCAGACATTTATGGTTTGGTCCGATCCTTAAAAAGTTCACTGGGCAGCTGTATCATTTTCTTTCTTATCTTTCTGACTAGAACAACCTACTACACAGCAGGAAAAATCCGTGCACTGGCATCTGTCAGTCCTCCACCAGGGAAGAGTCAACCCTACAGTGACTGATTTTGCTCTGCAGTCTCTTCTTCATCCTAGTGGAGGCTCCTCTTTTCTCCTATCAAGGGCAAAAATAGATACGATATTACACCGAAAATACTTCAATCATGTTTTCAGCCTTTTCTGAAAACTGAAAGTTTAAATTATTTATATCAAATATGAGTTTGTGAGTGCAAAGAGGAGTGACTAGGGCATTGTGTTTTTTTTCAATACAAGGACGGATGGCTAAGAAGGGAAGTTAGCAGGTAGTTCATAATGAATGAACAGATGTGGCTTTTCATGGAGTGTGTGTTTAAGGTGCTGAGCTTCTTGCTGGAGGACGTTCTGGGTGATAAATGTTATGCAAGTCCAAAGGGAAGTTGGGTGCAGTCACGGAACAGAAAAGACTTGGCTGCTAATGTTGCTCAAGCATAAATCTACATCTGGGGAAAGAGGAGAGCATGGCTGTCCTGTTTGTGTACTTTTCGCTAGGTGACTGATCTGGGTCACTGCCAGAGTGATAAGGCTCCATGCAACTTTGCCTGAGCCAGTGTGGCAACTCCTATGTTCCTAATCTTTTCTTGACTGTATTTATGTATGAGGGCAATTTTTCTTTTGCTTTGTTATTATTAAAAATAATGAGTCATCACCACTGTTCTTTGCAGGTAATCAGGTATTTTTAAAAGACTGACAAAGTGGAAAATTGTCATAAGATCTGTGTCTGTTAAATTAGCTACCTAAATATTACAGGTTTCTAATACTTAGATTAGCTAAATAAGCAAACATCCACTGCTGTAGGAATTCAATACTTATTGCCTCTCAGCAGCAAGGCCTGGGTTTCCATCACCCTAATTCTCCTGCCAAGAGGTTGGTGTGGACTCCTGCAGAAACTGCAGCAGCCTGCTGAAAATTATTCTAACTTAACAACCTTGTCAGGACCATTATTTCTGAGGATGACCCCTCCACCATGGAGTCAGTGACACTCGTATAAAGTAGCCAGTACAGCCTGCCAGAGGAGCTGGTGGGGGGCATGAGCACAGGGAAATGATGGTGCAGAGCTCACAGCCTCAGCCATATCCTTCAACATAGGAGCATGCACCATACTCAGTTGTCTGAGAAGAAGGCACTAAAGATGTACCAGCTTCACTGATAAAGCTGCATCTGCCTGAATGCAATGTTTTGGCCTGCATGAGGCAGAATGTCTTTCATTTGTGGTTAATTTCCCTTTTAGTAACCATTAAGGCAATGTTTTCTTTCAAGGCTTCTTTTTGACTTTTTTTTTTTTTTTAGACTGTTTACAAAATACCCTACAATGAAAAAAAATGTGCAGTATAAAATGTGAGTGAATAGCTTTTTTTTTTCTTTCACCAGTTTTAATGGTCAGATACTATTACTGTTACATTTACATAGCAAGCAAGCCAAAAAAATTGATCTGCAGACATTTAATATGCAATGGACGGGCCATTTGCCTCTCTGAATTGTACATTTTTAACCATCACAACACATTTCTGTGAAAAAGAATATTGCATATCCTCAAGCACATTAAATATTATTAAGGAGAGCATCTAGTATCCTTACAGTGACCCTGAGTAGTGCTGCTACTGTAAGAACAGGACAACGCTGTCTATGATGAAAAAGGATATGTAAACACTGACCACCAGCTTTTCCTCTTCCATTCATTGAAGATTAACAAAGCTATGTATTTTTGCCTTGGACTACATGTGACTGGTGGTACCAGTTATAACGTATTGGCAGCTTGTTTTGTTTCATTCATTTTATTCTTATCTTCATTTCTTCATGGAACATATTTTCTGAAAGACCAGGATACTGCATGAATTTGAAGATTTATTGATGGGTTTAAGGGAAAAAGTATGATGCTTTCCATAAAATATTTATAAGCTTGGAACTATCTGTTCTTCTTAGTAAGAGAAAATAGAGCCTTTTAGTAAAGGAAAGGAAATGGATTAATATTGCAGTTTTTCCAAAGGTTATTCTGTTGATTTGGAAAACTGTAGTTTCATAGAAATTAAGGTCCAACTGCCTGTATATCAGTATCACTTAAGTTTTACCTAGACATCTTATGCTAAGCAGAAAGACTTGAGTCCAATTGCATTTCATTTCTAAAAATATATATTCTGGGCTACATTGAGAAAATGAGATGAATTGAAAGTTCACCATTGCATCCAGTATCAACAAAACTACTTAAATAAGCTCCATTTCTTAAGAGTCTGCCTGTCTCAGTATTTAATTTAGAAAATAAGAGCAGAGACATAATACTTTACAGGGGTGTTTGAGGCTTAACCGTAAATATTGAGGAGATTTTCATTGAGGGGTTTTTTTGGCAGTGTGGGCTTTATTATCTGGAAGAGGAGTGCAACACAAGATGGATTTACTGACACTTCATATTTGCTTAGAAAATTCTCTCAGGACAGATGACTGAGACATGTTTAATTTAAGTCTGCACTATATCAGACCTTGAAAATCTTTTGCAGAAATTTTGCATGCTTGTTTAGGGTGACTGTGCTGGATGCCTTAGATTTTTAACTAATACTGTACTTTAAATATATTTATGACAAATGTAATTACATATGATCGGACATTAATAATTGATTACTTAGAATAAATATTCATGATCTGAGGCATAAAACTCACTAAGGATAAATCAGTTGTTAGCCTATTCCAGGTCTCAACATCAATCTCACTGACCTTCCTACAGTACCCAGCAGATTTTCCATCCTAGCGCTTTAAGTTGTAAACGTTCATCCAAATAAACAGCTATCTCCTTTCCTGACATACCCACAGCTCTTCCTCACTGGCATTGTCTGATTGTCTGCAGCCAGTTGGCATCCACAGGGACATCATGACTGAGGAGGGTTAACCTTTCAGAACTGTTTACCTCCATATGTGACCAGTTTTTGCCACTGCAGTAATGTGGAACAAACTCTAAGTATAGCCTTCAGATGTGTTTTTAGGAACACTGATTTATAAATAAATACAGTTGACAGTCTGCTGATCAGAAGGCTATATTTACCACAGAGAAGTTGACATAGTGTCATGTAGGATTTGACAATTAACCTTGAAAATTCCTGAAGTATGTTCTATATCTTTTGATTTTTGATTTTTTCCTGAGTAAAAACCAAAATTGAAAGAAAGAAAGGGAGAGAGAGAGAGAGAGAGAGAGAGAGACGTTTATGGAACAATGTTCCTTTGGATTGCAGAAGATAATCTCAAACAGTAAGTGAGCAATGGGAATAATGGGAAGCAGTTTATACATTGCTTCTTCTTCTGTTCTTCTGTACTCAGTTAATTCAGAAGAAAAATTGGCCATCTACTTGTTTTTTCTATACCCTATACCTGTGCCAGTAATTTACCTGGTCAGATGAGGGATCATACTTTGATTTGGGCAAAATAACCAGATAGAGACTTACACTGTACATTGAATACATGGCAAATGAGCCCCTCTTTGCATTAGCCTGGATTTCCTGGTAGGTAATGCTACCCTATGGCTGGTTAGCATGCAGGACTAGCACACCTGGTGGAAAGTAGAGCAAATCCTAGTTTGAACGTGCTTAGGTCTTCAGCTGTTGGAAAGGGTCCTCACATGCATTCACATTCACTTTCCAATGTTTAGTCTGTAGACTGTTGCAAGGAATTAACAATTTGTCAAAGGACTTTTCCTCTAGAATATAATTGACAATGAACTACAATGTGTTCTCCCTCACAGAAGGTTGCTCTAATGGTGCTTTTACGTCACCTTGAAATTTTCATTTTTTTTTCTATTTTGTTTAAATAGGAGCTTCATCACAGAAGATATGCAAGTTCTTGGGTCCATAATTGACCCAAAGCAGAAAAGGATATACAGGCATCCTAGGTAGACAGAGCCTCTCTTCATCTTCTCTGTGGAAATGGCAGAGCAAGGACAAATATTTAAAAGTCAGCAGAAGAAAACTATCGTCAAAAACATAGTTCAGGTTTTAGGGAAAGTGTGATTTTTCCCATAACAGTGCATATGCCCTCAACCAGATGCCAAGGCCAATGTGGTTTCAAGGTGCCCTATTTGGTCTTCCCAGTTCAAAACCTGTAGTTAGCCTCCTTTGCAGGAAATGAGGAAATGCTTGAGACAGTGAATCTGGTTTTGTCTCTGCACAAGCCAGACACATCTGCATGTAATGAAATACCCATTCCTAATGTATTTTATGGAGTGTATAAAGCAAGGACATAAATTAATGTTGCAATAGGAAATCCTTGCTAGATGTTAGACTTAGATCAATAATTATATTTTAAGACACAGTTATGAGGTTCATGGTAAAAACAATGAGATAATGAAAAGAACCTAAATCGTAGTTAAATCAGGGATTTAGAATATGCTAGTTAGACTTAAGATTCTAGAAAATATCAACCCTGATAGGGGCAACCATGAACCAACTTCTAATTAGCCCAAGAAATGGAAGGTAGCCTTTTCAACTTATTTCCTATCTGAAGGGCTTCACAGGTGCTTAGTATTGGCAATGCATATCTCTTGCATAAAATATAAAGACTTCGATAAAAAGAAAAAAGTGTGAAGTTGTTAATTTTGGACATCCTGAGCCTGACTGAGATCTGCATAACTGTGTAATCCCTAGCCACATTGCAAGGAGGAGGAAGAGTGAATGATGATGGTTAATGTTATACCCATAAATTCCAAAAAGTTTCCAAACTGGAATGGGCACCAACAATTCAATGTAAGGGTTTATTCTAAGATGTAGTAGGGGTCTAACAGCAAACTTAATGTCAATGTTATTCTTAAATGTGGAAATCTTGGTGCATAGGATTTCATCTGAAGTGCTTTAATTTCCAAGTCCCACTGACATCAGGGGGTAAAGTACCTAAGTAGTTAAAGATCCAGGGTTAAGTTACTTTTGAAACCGGAACCAAGACTTTCATAAATTTCAACTAAAATCTTTCTTCTGATGGAATTAACACGACTCAAATCCTACTGTGCTGTGTTCTCTTTGCACCCTGTTGTACCATGGGCCACCATTCAGCAAACAAAAGTAAACATTTTTACTCCTAAGGTGATGTATTGGCAAGAACAGTCAACACAGGAAAGAAAACTGCATTAAGAAACAGCTCTTTATATTCCTTTGCTGTACCTTTTCCTCTCATGGTTCAAAGACTGTGTGCTGAAAGCAGTTCTGGAAAGCCTTATTATTTCCTCATAGAAGGTATCACAGGTGTTTTCTAGTTGTTTATAACCCACTGAACCTTTGCTCACCTTTCATTCTTCCCTCTCTCACCCTCTTCTCTTTCAGACCTTTAGCTTAGGCAGTTTTCTGGGGCTTTGATGCTTTGTATTTGAGGGAAGAAGCTTGGATTGCTTTGCAGGCTGACCTATTTCCCAAACACATGCAATCACTCCCACCATCAAGCAGTTCTTAATTCACAGACGGTGACTGAAGGACAGCTTTCCAGTGTCTAACGATCCCCTGATGCTGTGGAAGGCAAGTAGCTGTTCCTCCCCGTGCAAAGAGCATGGCCAGGAGAAGAACAACGTGGCTATACTACTCCAGAGCTCATCAGCTGAATCAATAGTCCTTTAAAACTGTCGGCAGCAAAGGCAAATGACAGCCACCTTCGAGCTGCTTTAATTTGTACCAGGTTAACATATTGGCAAACTCCCTTGTTTCTCTCTCCAGCTGCCTTGTGGGCCAAGGGCCTATATTTCATACAACAAATACATGTGATTATTAAAGCATTTGCCTTCAAAACTGCAAAGGGTGCTTTGATTAACTTCATCCCAGGAAATCAAAAATGTGCAAACTAATCTTATTAACAATTTAAATAATTATTTGGCATTTTAGCCAAGTTATGCGATGTTTGCCTTTTGGGATGTAAGGGCATCCCTGCTGTGCTGTGGATACCTTCTTCGTGCAGCCCACCTGGATTGGTATCCCACTCTTCCTCAGTTCTGTTATCACGCATGCCTTATAAAGTCATTCATTATACAAATTGGCTACTTCAATTTATTTTTCTGGATGTCATTTGCATCTTTAAAATGTAGTGTGGGGTGTTAGCTTATTAGTCAGTTTTCTTTAGCTGTCACTCAAAGTGACTGCACGGCTTGATTCCCTGCTGGCTAAAAAAATTAACAGAGAAGCTGCCAGTCAATTTTACCAAACAGTCCAACAACAGAGAAACTGCAAACCTAGAATATTCTCCAGTTTCTGTAATTATACATGGTGCAGAGTAATACCTGTGTGATAGTATTGCATTCATTATACGAGCTTAAGTGCTCACAATATAGAGTTCTATTTTAAGGACATTATTACCATGTCTGTTCAGGTTGGTGATACCTAGTGTACATTAGCTTTTATAGAGTTAGGGAAATTTATTAATATTCTATTTACAAATACACTAATAAAATTGCAGCTTGATTTCTATTCTAAAAATGTGAAATCTTTTTAAAGAAGAGTTGCAAATCTTTGCCCCCTTCATATTGAGTATTTCAGAAAATATGGATTTAAGCCAAAACTTATTTAGCCAATGCTATTTAAACACCATAGATATTATATAGGCATGGATATTATATAACAAATACACAAGTACCACATCTGACTATGGTGGAAAGTGCCATTAATCAGAAATAATAAATTCAAATCACATTTAAGTATACCGGAAAAGACATTTGCAAAAGGCCCATGAGGATTTACAAAACCAAATCCCACAAATGATCCATAGAATTTATGCTCATTAATACTTGGTCCTGGAATCTCATTCAGATTAGGAAAACTATTGAAATCTTACACTTTTGTAAAACTAACCTAAGAAGAATTCATTCACCTAACAGCTACTGCCACTGAATTGACATGAAAACCATTAGAAGTTTGTTGGCAGAAATGTGAAGTTTTATCACCATTCTAATAATCTTGTGCATGGCATCTAAGGTTGGAAAAGCTCCAGCAAGTCTCTCTCATGCTCACCCAAAGGTGTGACAATGTTTGTGGTAGGCCTCTTCAGCATCTTCAGAAGATAGTGGTTAAACACTGGCTCAAGTGGGTACAGGCACAGAACTCCACCTGCAGTAGTAAGCAGATAAACAGTTCATTTCCTGATATAGGACATAGAAAGCTGATAATCTGATAAAACAGGTTTATTTAGCTCTCAAGAACAGCAAATTGTGGTCTTTCTGAATTGTAATTGTTCTGGCCAGGAAGATTGGGCTTGTAAGAATGAAATCCCTGTCATTGCCCAGCACTGGTGAAGACTAATTTGAAAGTTTTTTCTCCTTATTGCTTTGACCTACTTTTGAAGCCCAGTTTCCTTTGGTAGATTGATTGGTACTTAACTGGCAGGAACTTCCTAAATATGCAAGTTGTTTATCTTTTTGGTAGCCTAATTGCTCAGGAAACAGGCCTCTGAAGATCCAAATCTATGCTGATAAGCTAGCTTCTGCAGTGTGGACACAGATTGTACTGCTGGTTCATGGACAAAGGTGCCCAAGCCTACTGATAAGCACTGTATTAATGAAGGCAGCTCATTTGTTGTTTGAAAGTTTGGCCAAGGAGTCTACTCCAAACTGGTTCTGAGGTGTCCCTGAAGGCATGACCCTTGTAGTTAGAGTAATAGACTCTGCTTCAAAACTCCTGGGTTCCTCCTCTTGAAAAGCCCTTGTATGTTGATATTTCAGGCAAATCATTCAGTTCCTCTTTCCTTCGGTTCATCCATCAGGAAAATGGATGTCATACTGGCATGCTTCATGAGCTATTTTGAGAATAATGTAATGTCTATAAAGAATACTAAAATATTTTGAGAAAAGGTGTTAGACCTGCAGAGCATTGTTAAAATGTCCCATTCACAGGAATACACACATTCTGGGAGATAATATGTTGCTCAGCTTGAAGAGCTTACAGAAATACAATGGAGCTGTAAGGGGAAATTCTGTCACCTTTTCAGCATAGATAGTGAATCTTATACCGGGAACAGAAACAATGTGTTTTACTAACTGGATATTGGCACACAACTTTTGCATGAACATCACTCAGATATCCTGTAAGCTTCTGAGATATGTAGTTTATGAAGTCTTACAATTGCACTGAGAATAAGATATGTTGAGATCATGCCTATGACTTTACCTATTTTCATGCTAAATTTTGAATTTATAGATCTAGACACTCTGTGAATACTATAAATGATTTCAATGCAGACAAAAAATACAATCTGACAGCAAATAACTACAAATATATTCCTGCATTCTACAGAACTTTACCTTGATTACTTGACTATTGTATTCAGGTTTTTCTCATCTCATTATGAGAAAGAGAGGTAATAAAATGAATAGAAGTACAGGGAAGAGGTTATTCTAATGACATAATTCAGCAAGTAAAAGAATTAGAAGAGAATAAAGTGAACTGAAACACACTAAATAATGAGAGATGCTTTGGAAAAAGTAAGAAGCAGTGAATACTACTTGGTAGTTACACAAGCAGACCTTTGTCTTCAGTAAGGCATTTCATATTAAAATTTAAGTTAATAAAACTAAAACACTTCCTTTAAAATTAGCAGGAATATTAGTTTCTTATGGAACTGCAGGAGGATTAAAAAAAAAAAAAAGTAGTTGTTTAACAGGATTATGAAAGAGTTGGATGACTAAGGCTAGTTGATAAGCTGATTTGGGAGGAATGCCTGACCAAGAAAAAAAAAAATAACTAATAGGTTCAACCTGTCTGTGTCTAGATACAGGCTGGAAACCACAGTAGTAGGTTGCTGGGACAGCCTGCTGCTGAGAGAATTGTGAATGAGATGATAACTCTCTAGGTTTTATGGTGGGCCATGATGCATTCCTGAACCCAACAGCTATCATCTCAAGGCCCTGGCCATCAATCACAGGCTTGGACACCTGATCCTAATGCTGGGACAGCCATGGAGACACCAATTGAGATGGGCCTGGGGGTCTGGAGCACATCTAGAGAAAACAAAGTGAGTTGGGAAAACTGAAAAAAAAAACAAGAAATATGAGGAGCACTAGGAAAAGAGTTCATGGAAAGTCTTATAGATAAGGTAACAAGTTTGAAAGGGTAGTGTCTCAGGGAACACCTGGGATACAGGTGATGCTGAAGACTTTTGGGGGCATAAAGACTTGGAGGAAAAGCTGCAGAACCATCATGAATAAAGTGTTTAAGGAATAATAGGTGTTATTTTGTGGTAGGAGGAGGAGGCATTGAGTATCTGAGAAAGCAAAAATTGGCTCACACTCCAGCACCTTTATAGGCCTTAGTTTTCAGAAACAGAAAGGTAACAAATCTAATCTTGTGTTCCTAAGTTGTCTGTATCCTAAACAAAACAATCTCTCTGTATCCTGCTTGACGAATCAGGTTAAAACTGAAAGTTAATAATTTAAGTACACAGTTATTGTAAGAGTGCTGCACTTATTCCTAAGATGTTATCAATATCTGTAATACATTGTTCCAAAATAGTCAGCAACAGAAACAGAAATATGCTAAATTCAGTAGGGTATAGCCTGGCCATGAAGTGTTTAGAATTCAAATTAAATGGTACTATTTAAAAAATATAGCTTATTATCGGTATCTTAACATTAAAAATTTTAGAGAAAATCTATAAGCATACAGATTACATTTCCAAGTTACCTGAAACATGATGTTTGATTTTTACAGTGATGAGTCTCATTCTTTATTTGGCAGCTGTGGCATGGCTAAGAAGGCTATTTTTTTTTCCTGTTTTCCAAGGAATAACTATGTTTTTAATTGGCTGGAGAGACTTTGATTTCCAGTTACAGAGCCCTCTTTTTTTTTTTTTTTTTCTTTCCCTATTCTCAGCCAGAGCTATACTGTCTCCAGCTTCTAGAATCCTGTTTTAGTTGTGTATAGACTGGAGCATTCATTGTTAATAAGATTTTGGAGAAGCAGGTAAATTCCAGAAGAGCAGGGTGCCTATTAATATAATTTCATAGGTTCTTCAAGCAGCAAAAATAATGAAGTAGAATTAAAGATTCCTACTGGTTTCTTTCTTCCCTATTGTAGTAATAAACATATAATGTCCTCATAGTTGTCTCTCACAGTATCTCCTACACCCACTATATCCTTAACCACTACCCTCAAAATACATCATTTTTTACTCAGATCCCTTGGATTGCCACACTGTACTGTTCAATCCCTGCTTTGTTTACAGTTCTCTCTCATGACTCTGGGTTTGGCTGGGTAAAATTCAATATCTGCTGATGTTAGTTCAAAGATATATCCATGTGGATTTGCCAGCTACCAGGCACACATCCACTTACTAATTGGCCCCCAGCTCTTGGAATAAAAATGCCTAAAGTCATAAAAATGCCTGAAATTCAGTCATAAAAATGCCAGTAGTCTTCCTTTCAGTGGGAATGCTTATTTGGACCATTCTCTACATGTTGGTTTCCCTCCGTTTAACAGAACTTAATATTTTCGAGACATCTATTTGTGTTAAATTCTGTTTAAATCAGTTGATCACTTTTTAAAAATTAACGTGGAACAGACTGTTGTGCAGATGACTAAAGAAATTGTAAAAGAAAAAGTGCAGAGAGAAAAATAAGTATAGATTAGCCTGACATCAATATGGTTTAATATATTAGAAAGGTTAACTGGATACCCAGGTAGCAAAGAATTAGAGGCTTGATAGTAGAATTCTGCAATTTTGAAGAATTCTTCTTTTATGAAGCTTAGGTCTTGTTACCCAGACTTGTTATCTTTCACTGACAGTCTTTCAAGTTAGAATTACTACAGCAACTATAATGAAAAATCTATTTATTTAGTTTTTAAGTTATTGGGACTTAAAATCATGAGATCTTCATTTGAAGTAGCAATGAATAGGGTTCATATTAAATGAATTAAAAAGCTGCCATTTTGAAGGACATGAAAATTAAGAAAGAATGAGTAAGGAAATGTTTAGCAGTACTTACCAAACATTTGTCCTTGCACTTGTCTTGTTTGATAACATTATGAATTTTATAAATGACTAAATGTAATATTAGCTAGCTGGGTTTCCAGTGACGGGCTAAGTTTTCCCAGTTTTTGCAGAGATGTGAGGGTAGTAAATAAAGAGTAGGACAGATTACAGTCATAAATCAATCTGAATAATTTCTCAAAATTATCACACCCAATTAAATATGTTTTAGTACAGAACGATGTATTTGGGAATCAGAAACACAGACAAATGGGAGAATGTCTGTCCTGAAAACAGTGACTCAGAAGATAACACAGTAATCAGTAGAGAGAACAGCTTTCTCATTGTCAAGTTATGGCTTTGAGCTTTCTTTTTATCCATGGATGTAGGAGAAGGAAGATAAACAGCAAACCTGTTGAAATGATCATACCATGGTGAACACCGCTAATAGGACCGCTGCTAAAAGCCTATGCTCTGTTCTGTAACTCAGAACAGAGCTACTGAAGGAAGTTCAAAGGAGGGGAACAAAAAGGTCTCAGAGGCAATTAATAACCCAGTCAACCACTGGAATATTAAGACTTTAAGGGACTAATCAGCTCAGAATATTGGAAAAAGGTTTAAGTAACTCACTCATTATCTATGGGTACTTGCACACACACACACACACAAAATCGAGAGCTTGAAACAGGGAAGAAGATTTCTCAATCTTCTAGACAAACATCAGAAACTGAAATTAGACTAATTTAATCTTGCAGTGGGGTGCAATTTTTGACACAAACCACAATTAAATAATGAAAAGGCTTTTCAGAGGAAATGCTGAGTCATTATTTTACTTGGAGGCTTCAGATTATGCCAGTTTGTGTCTATGTACCTAAATCTAAATATACTGTACATATAAATTGTACAGAGATACATAATATTTACCAACGGATATCATGTAGACGTATCTAGATATATCAGAGATAGGTAAAAATATAGCTGGAAAGCTTCCTTACTAGTAATTAATAGCCTTATAACTAATATTGAAGACAAAGACATAAACATGATACCTAAAATAACCCAAAACTGGGCATGAGCTAGAACCAGAATTAATCTCTAGACTCCCCAGAATACATTGAATGTTCTTCAAATCATTTAGATTTTGCACACATTTACATTATCTGCGCAGTAGGTGAATATATGGATTTTGTTTTGGGAAGGAGGCAAGAAGGTTAGTGATTGGCTTTCCATAAGAGGAAAAAAAAAAGTCTATTTAAAAAATTATTGTGAAAAAAAAAAAAAGTATATGAAGTCTGTCAAAGTGAAAGAAACATAACAAAGAGCGAGAATTGTATTATCTCAGTTTGATCCAGGGGAAACGTAGATAGCACCATGTACCAGACAAAGCTAACAGTTCCAGTTTTCCCTTTGCTAAGGATTGCACAAAGGCTAAATTGATTTCCTTTTCAGAGTGATGCTAATTGCCTTTTGTCCCAAAGCACCATATCAGGCATTATCCTCAGCATCTCTTCAGAGCTGAAAAGCTTAGATAAGCTTAAAAAAGCAAATGCAGAAAAAAAAGATTATTTATATAATATTTCTTAGACAAATTATGTCATATGATGTACTAACTTCAGACTAACTTTAATGTGCAAGTAGGAGAAGTATCAGTTGTTTAATGAGGGAGAAATTTATCCCCTTTCAGAAAGTCAGTACAAGCTTACAAACCACTGAAAACCAATCCTAAATTTACGGTTTAAGGAGATTTAAGGGGAGTAATGGCCCCATGCTTGTGCATGGAGTCAGTGTTTCATTGCCATTGAGCTGGTCCCATGCTATGGATTTTTGATAAGACTTTGTACAAGGTATTTTGGATATTTTTCATGATAAAGTATATCTTGGCTTCTAGTCTTCTCTGTGTTGGATATTGGCTGCTGCTAATACAGTATCTGAGAAAAAATCTCTGCTATATCTGAAATATTGATTTAGCCCTTCGTTTCCCAAAATTTAATAGACATTTCTAGAGCTAGTGTAATACTGCTATGTGTATTTTATGATATTCAGAACCTCTTGAAAAAATACTTAAAAGCGGTAGAAAGTTTGGATCAGCCAAATGCTATTCCTGACTGTGCCACCACATTGCAGCCAGTATGATCATTTTAAACTGTTTTGCTTTTTCAGGCTTATGAAAATTGTCTTTGGGTATTTAACATTTGTTTTAAACTTGCTTTGCCAATGCTCTTGACATTTCTGTGGATATTCATTTAGCCACACAGATGATAAAGAGCCTTAGGGATACCAGGAAAATGCTTTAAGGAGTCATTCTGAGGGCTATATATGATGGGACTTTCAAAGTGGTTCTCTTCCAGTGTTTAGTCTTTACCTATCTGGACACAAAAATGTTCTATTCTTTTAAAAACAATTACTTGGAAATGCTACTAAGGATTGAGACTTTTTTGTAGATTAATACCCTAGTCTCTGAAGCACCATCACATCTTGAGCAATGCTACTCGATGATAACTTACATATCTCTCAGGGTGCCCTGCATTATGCTATTTTAAAGGTATTGAGGGCTCCTAAGTGAAGAAGTGAACAAACCGATGTCCTAGAAACCTTTGCTTTTAAAATTCTGAAGGTCCATGAAACATTATACTCAAGTCATATAAACTCTACAGAATTTCAGCCAAATTATTGACTGAATACCAAAGGTAGATGGAGTTAGGCTGGAAAAAAAAAAAAAAAAGTGCATTTTTAAAGTGAAGGTAAATAACCCTTGGTAGAATGTTTTCCGCTCTTATTTTAAACGTTTGAATTGCTATGCCCCTGTTTTAAAACAAGTATGGGAGTATGGGATTCACTCTGTGTGAGGCAAAGCTCTGTGATTTGTACTGTACACTAATTATTATCATTTTATCTCACTTTAAAGATATATATATGAAATGCATTACTTAGGTATCAATTTTTGTGCTTGTTTCACTAATAAAAAAAAGAGAGAGAGAGAGAAGATAGTAAATTTGTTGTGATTAAGTTAATTTAAAACTAACAAACAAAAAAATGTTGATACATACTTCCTTTTTCCAGAACTCATACTTTTCTCTACAGACAAAGAAACCCTGTTATTGTAGTAACTTTCCAATCCTCCTGGGTATTCGGTGCATTCTGCTCCCACATCATCTAATTAAATCTCAGGAAATCATGTGGAAGCTCTGAAAATCTCCAATATCCATTGTATGAGGTGGCCAGTGCCTTATGGGAAGCTGGCAGGTAGCAGAAAACACTTCAGAGGAAAGAAGGTGTGTTGAACAGAACTTAACTTGTTGTACAGAACTTAAGGTGTGTTGCTATGTATTCCTGTGCAAGGAAAAGGGCTTTTTCTTGAATAGTCCTGGAAGGAATAGGTACAGTCTGGTCCCTGAAGCCTGAATGTCACTTTTTGTCCCTGAAGCCTGAATGCCACACCTACAGATGTGGTTTGTGCATGCAGAAATATATTGTAGTGATGTGGTGGGTTGACCTGCTAGACGCCCACCCAGCTGCTTACTTACAGAGCAGGGGAAGAAAATAGGATGAAAAATTCTGTGGGTTGAGATAAAGACAGGGAGATCCCTTACCATTTACCATCACAGGCAAAATAGACTCAACTTGTGGAAAAGTTATTAACTTAAAATAGACACAAAGACAAGTTAAAACAGTGCCTTCCCCCACACCCTCTTTTAACAAGCTCAACTTCACTCCTTTGTTCCCAACAGTTCCTTCTCCTCCCTGACGCGTGGCACAGGTGGATGGAGAATGGGAGTTGTGGTCAGTTCATAACAGCCTGCCTCTCTTGCTCCTTCCTCCTCACACTTTTCCTCTGCTCCAGCATGGGTGCCCCTCACAGGCTGCAGTTCCTTCAGGAAAAGCTCCTACAGAGTTTGTCCTCCAGGCTGCAGTGTCCTTCAGGACATGCTCAGCTGCTGTGGTGCAGGATCCTCCAGAGGCTGCAGCGTGAGCTCACACTACTGCTCTCCTCCTTCTTCTCGAACTGTGATATTCAGACTGCTGTTTCCATTCTCTTTTTTTTCCTCTCCTCTGCCGATCTGGCAATTTTACCCTTTCTTAAACATGTTTCCACAGAGGCACTGCCATCTGGGCTGATGGGCTCAGCTGTGTCCTGCAGTGGCTGTGTTGGAGCTGGCTAGAACTGGCTGTGTCTAGCACAGGACAGCTTCTGGTGTCTTCTCATCGAGGCCACCCCTGCAGCCTCTCCCCCCACTTGCTAAAAAAACTCCCAGTACTTTGGAAAATAGTTTTATGTAGGATTGATTGAGAAACAAATGCTATTTTTCGTATCACCACATTTTCACTTTAACCGATTTCCTTCAAAATTGTGTATAGTTGTTTGTTCTGTCTTTTTTAATTGTTGGTTTGAGAATTATTATTCTGAAGTTTTATTTTCCTGACAACTTTTGATATATGGGTTCAGTCCACACCTAGAGCGAGCAGCCTCCAGGGTCTGGCTCTGAGCTGGAAAAGCCTGCATACAAACCTAGAGAAAATTTACTACAGTGACTTTGCAGAAGAAAGCATAAAATGCTAAGAATACTTTTCTCCCTGTTCATACTCTGTTGTAGACTAAGCACAACGTTCTTTCTTTAATTTAGATTTTCTTTAGGAATATGAAAATATCCATAAATTCTGATAAGTTTTGACGGAATGTTTTATGTGTCTACTGGAGTACACCATTTTCTCTTTCCCCTGTTAGGTAGCAGGGAGAGGTGTTACTGTTTCTGCCATTGACTTTATGGAAGGTGTCCAGCTGTGCAGCTTACAGAACCAAGCAGTGCGGATGGACCCTTCTCCCGTAGATGGTGCCATATGTATAGCATAGCAATAAGCTGTTATGATGTTGTTTCTCTTCAAGAGGTAGTGGCAGGGGCTCTGTTCTGCTCAGGGTTGCTGCACTCCCCAGATAATCCCTTGATTTCTATAAACTCCTTGCCGCAGCTTCAAGATGTCAAAAGCACTTTTTGCCTCAGAAGAAATGTGCTAATCATGGAAATGAGCCTGAAGTCAGTGGGTATGTTTATGCTGCGCATACTTCACTGGAATATAAAGATTCCAAATTACCTAACAGGCAAGAAGGAGTCTAGCTGTGAGAGTACAGAAGTCTAAGTTTAGCTTACCAACACACCAAATTATTTCAAGCTGTCTTGCCAAGCCTGGCAGTGTGCAGACTGCGACATACTTGAGCACCCAACAGTTGTCACTGCCTGTGAAGGACTGGACTTGATTAGTGGCTAATAAGGACTCCTAAATTTTAACTTATAAGGCTTTAGGAGATTAAGAAACTAATAAATATTAGGAAAACACTTGTGAGAGAGATCACCCAGCATGCTCAGTCACCTGGTAACTGGCATTTGTTACCATATGTCAGCAGTGTGTCAATTACGTTTACAGACTGATGAGGTGGTATCAGAGCTTTTAGTTGCTGTGCCCCAAAACCCTTTATCATTAGCTGCCTGTGAAGAAAAGTCCCCAAAAAAGACAAGAAATATTCAGCGTTAATAGTCCCTGTGGTCCCTGCATGCTAAGTTGAGTTGTTGGGTTTTTATTATTTTTTATCTATAGTAGATTTTATTCATAGTTTCCAAAATAACTTCTGAGATAATAACAACAAAATTCATGTAAAAGCCATAGTTCGGAACTGGGGGAGAGGCAAAGGGAGACTTGCTCATATTAACTTGAAATGAAATTATGATCACCATTCAGGTATACCTTTGGGCCTGTTTAAAGTTATGATCAGGATTGCTGATCAGCAGAAGTATCTCAACAGTATATCTAACAGTTAGATTTGGTAAGGAGGACATGACCTTGAGTGCAGCCAGAGCCAAACCATTAGGCAGGTGTCTGGTACAGACCCCAAGGTTCTGCTAAAGGCATGCACAATAAGCTAACCTTTTGGCAGTTGACCTTGGTCTTGCACACGGAATCTGAATCACCACTGGAAAGATTAGGAGTCTGTTGAATGAGTAAGATTGACTGTAATTGATTTAATATATATAATGTTCCTAGGCTTCCAGGGCAAAGATAAGTTGCTGTGGAGAGCTAAATTAAAGAAAGAGCTGGAAGTTGTCTCATCAGGAAGTATCTGTAGAAAGCAGCTGCATGAGAGAAGCTATTCTTATATATGCTAACGTCCTCTAAGCTTTACTGAGCATGCTAAGAGAAGTAATATGAAGCATAAATCCCATTTACATCTCAATGGGAAAGTGTTCCTGTCAACCCCCACACTGCATTACCCCATCCCAGTATGCAGCAGGAGAAAGTTAAAGCATACGTTGGAAAGTGAAATGATGAGACCCTCTATATTACCTTGAACATCCTCAGTTGTAACTGTAACCACTGACAAACACTGGAAGTGGGAACTACAGGAGACTCATCCTCAAAAACTTTCACTGCCACGTTTGTAGGTAGTGAACGGTCTAAACAAAACTATAGAAATGGAGTATTTCAGTAAGGTGCCTCTTCTATCTGGACACCATCAGTGGCAAGTAAGGAAAGAAAAAAAGAAAAAAAAAACCTTTTCTGACCTCAAGCATTTTGTTTCAATTGCACAGAAAGACTATAAGCAAAGACAGCTAATATAAGACTAACTTGCTAGTGTGGGAAAATAATAGGATTATCTTACCAACATGCTTATGCAGAATAACCCTGGAACCTGTTCATGACAACAAAGCCACAAAGCCTTAGATTACAGGCAGGTAGGTTAAGATCACCATCCTGCATATTTAAGGGGTTAGACCTGGCTGCAGATATTAAGCTAGTGGTATTTCCCTCTTCTGAAAAAAAAAAAAAAAAAAAAAAAAAAAGAAAGAAAGAAATGTGCTGGCAAAGACTGTGTCAGCAAGAATCCTTGTACATGAAATGTTCCTAGCCATGAAGCCTGGTCTGCTACAGAAAGCCATCTGGAGACAGGCAGAGCTGATTTTCAGCAACCTTCTTTAGTTACTCCACAGCACAGGCTCTTGAGGCTGTGAGGATGGATCCCAGTATGGATGCTTCAGGACAGTGCTGTATCTTACCCTAACACCCCACACCTGCAGTCACCAAGGGAAAAAATAACCCAGTTGAGGGCAAGAGTTTGGATTGTTATCCCTTCAGATAATAGTAGAGTTTCATCTGTAGGTTTCATCCCACAGTCTTGGTCAGAGAATGAGACCCGTAAGCGCGAAACACACACTGAGAACCTGGACACACAGTCCCAGACATGGCCAAAAACTGCCCCTGGAGCATGCAAAGTGACCTGTCTACTAAACCACGTGTGGCTGTACAGTATATATACCATGTTGTACCTTGCCATGTTAGTGCATGGCAATAAAAGAATTAGTGCAGAAACCCATGGACTATTGTTGGGCTGTCTGCAAGGCCTCCACAAGTACTCACAGAACAGCCTGGTAAAGGCTGTGTAAATATAGCAAATCATTTTCTGAAGCTGGAGGGGAGTAGTTGTGATATACTGTCTCCTACAGGATTAGGGCCTGAAGGCGAACTATGAGTGTTAGAGATTCTTGGCTTTGTTTCAGTGAAGCACCTGGAAGCTTGGTTGCATATATTGTCACTTCTCCAACCGGGTAGGAGGCTCATAAAAATAGGTTTCCTTTAAAAATATTTCATAGTTCCAGATCCCAGGCAAAGTTGTCATTCCCAGATGTCCTGCTGTGCTTGTTATTCCTGCTTTTAGCACGAATTTACTCTTGGAAATGGCATGATGAGTACAAGTTTAAAAAGGAGGATGAAGAAGAGAGAGAAGCAAAGGCAAGCGTTAGATTTCTCAAATCAGGTTTTATGTCAAGGAGCACTTTCTCTAATCAATTCATTAACTTGTAGTGTTTTCAGCTGACCTGAGGTATTCTTTGCTTATTATATAGAGACTTTATGGACCAATGTGATTAGATTAAAAGTAGTTTGTGAATCTGAGTTAGTTTTCAAAGGCACTCAAATACAAATCAGGAATAAGATAAAATTGACATGAGAATGAGACAGATTTTTTCATTTACACTCAAGTCGCAGGATTATATTTTGGGAGCAGAAGGAAAATACAAACCAGTAAATTGTATATGCTGCTTAGATATTGAATTGCTCTCCTCAAAGTTAAATAAATTTTACATGTTTGGAAGAGCTATAATGCAAAGGCAGAGGTGTCAGCAGGATACAATTAAGTTGTGATTGTCAAGCAGAGATGTAGTATGGAAAGCCCAGTCTGTTATGAGCAATTCTATTTGGATTACTCTTGAACAAAACATTTCAGTCAGATTTCTCACAAATACCATTGAGGAGAACTTCATTAGCACTCCTGTAGCTATTTGAGCTTGTTTCCCTGAAATAATGTCACATTTGTAAATGTATCCAGCTCTGTATACATTCTCTTTTCCCTTTGTTTGCTTTCACTTGTGAAAGTCATGTTAGTGGCTTTTATCTTCTCTTTAATGAGCTGTAGTTTGTTGTGGTTTATTATGAATTATATTTACAGTACCAATACATACATGCTACACTCTCAAAATGAAAGAACATCTCTCATATGGAGAAATGACTTATTTCCAGGGAAAGACGTTATTGTTCAATCAAGGCAATTCTGCTCTGCGTTTCCAAATAGGAAGTGCATTATCTCAAGGACATCTGAAAATCTTTTGTGATTGTGAAGTTGTCATTCCTTCATACAGTTAATACAATTAAGTAATGCTAAACTGTTAACAGAAAAAAAAAAAAAAGAAAAAGAAAAAAAAAAGAAAAAAGAAAAAAGAAAAAAAAAAAGAAAAAAGAAAAAAGAAAAAAGAAAAAAGAAAAAAAGAAAAAAGAAAAAAGAAAAAAGAAAAAAATATATATATTAAATTGCCTTTTTCACTCAGAACAGATTCTAACTGATTCCTAACAGAAAGTTGTGCTAATACAGTGTTTTACTGGCTATTCCCACTATTGAGACTATTGTTTGTAGGCTAAACTACAAAGTAGGTACTCTCTCAATTAGTTGTTATTCAGATTTTTTCAGGTGTACATTTTAGAAACAAACAGAAGCATCACTTGCCTCATGTAATATATGAAGTAAACTTTTTCCTGTTCAAAGCCAGTGTTTCTTTCCTCTTCAGCGCAGAACTAAAGAGATCAAATCACATCCTGTGGAAACAAATTGAAGGTTCAATGTTTCACAAGGCCAGTTTAGGAATTTGTGTTTTCCTGGACTTTTAATAGTCTGTAATGGTTGAGTATATACTTTTTGAGTATATATTCACTGAGAATGGATAGTTAATCTTGATTTCCAAAATTAAGACCCTTAATACAAGACTCTGAAATATGAGACTGTGAAAGACACCAGAAAGCTGAGCTCGTGCCTGAAGAGTCACCGCTGAGCTTGAAAGGAAATCTGGTGCTTGTTCTTTATGAACTTGGACTCCACAAAGCTGACTCCAGTCTTGTCTGCTCATTTCTGAATGGCAAGTAAGCATTCCCAACTGCTGAAGTTAAACCATCTCCTTTGTCACAAATTATTTGTCTTCCCTTACAACTATTGAAAATCCTGTCCTTTTTTCCTGATGCCATTTTAGTGCCTTTAAAGTTTTGTTTTGATAGTAATTATTTTGAAATATGGACAGGGAGATTTCTATGAACACATGCTTTAAAAGACATTGATATGTTCTAATTAATTAATTATCCATTCAGTTCTACGGTAATTCAGTTTATTGCTAACCATTCCCACTGAATTGTTTATATTATTAAATTTATTTATTAGCAAATGTGCCTTATTTTTAAATTATTTTTCTCATTATTAATATTATAAAATTTTAATAATTATTTAGTGCTTGGTCTCATTAATAAAGAAAAATGGATGGTGCCCATGAAGCATTTAGTCTTATCTTAACTCTATATCTCTAACACCATTATCACAATAGCGCAAGAGTAGATACATAATACTTTAAGCTGTATTTCTTTCCTTTTGTGCATTCCCTTGTCACCATTTCCCTCCTGCATTATGTCAGTATCCCTGAGTTTGTTCTGTAAAAGCCAAGGATGTTTCCCTATTAATGACTATTTAAATAACTGACTTACCTTGCTATTGTACTTGCCTCTTTCTGTCACAGAAAATGACTGTGAATTAATTAGCATTAGAACATTAGAAATTCCTATGAATTTTAACATTTTATCTGGAACATTCTGTGCGCATTAATGAATGATTTTACACCTCCTAATGCAAAACTGATGATATCTGTACTAACCTCTGGGGGAGCATGTGAGGTCATTACAGTTAGATTTGCAAAGAAAATATATGGATTTCTCTCTCACATTATTATTTTCTGTGCTGATAATGCTATTTTTGAGCTCTTGCTCAGACTGGTTCAATTGTATTGAAAGATTCTCTTATCCTTTATCCTATTTATCTACTTTTCCAAACTTAATTTCATAAGGGAAATGAACTGTGTTTTTTCAGAAATACTTAAAGCATTCCTACAGGAACACAAGAATCTACATTTTCAGGTGTTAATGTTTCTCCAGAGATAATGGTCACTGAAAGGCAGCCCAGCATGAAAAGCAAATGTACACATCAGAAATGAAAATACAATTTATACCATGTCTCCTTTCTGTCTTACTCGTTGATTGCTTATTCTTGGTGTGAAGGAGGATTCCAGAGTAATGTTAGTGTTTTGGCATACAGACATCTATGTAGGAAGAAGAATGACGATGTTTTATGGAATCCTAAGTATGTTTTGTAGTACTGCTTACATTTTTATAATCTTATTTTTTTAAAAAGGCTTTTTAAATTCATGGATTCATAGGAGCTCACAACATAATTAGCGCCCTGCCAGTGACTGAGGGAGAAACATTGGCAAAAGCAATCCCTCCTGAAAGCAATGAACCCCTGCATACTACTTACTGAGCAAAATCTTACTGGGTTAAGCCAGGTGGATAGTTTAAATAAATAAACTTTTTTCTTTCCTTCAGAATTAGGCATCGTTTCCATAATCTACATTTTTCTGGTTTATTTTTGTTTTTTTTCAGAAGTGAAGGGTAATATATATGTGGGTTTAGGTTTACTATTTATTTATAAAATATGCATAAAATTTATAATATTTAAGTATTATATTCTTGATAGTTAGTTGCTAAAGAAAGCTATTGGAGAGGGTAGAAAACTACTGTGCATACACATCCAAAGGTTGTTGAAATGATTAAACAGCTTTTAACAGCAGACAAAAGAAATGTTTTCTTCATTTCAGTTTTATTTAATTCACTAATTAGCTCAAAGTTAAGGAACTACTTAGAAATCAAGTAAGCTGAAATGTCATTATCTTTTATGGTCTATGAATTCATTCATTAACTGTTTATAAAATTTGCTCTGTTAATAAACCAGTTTTAAGTATAAAATAAGCTTGATACATTTTTTCTCCGTATACAGCATATTCATCAAAATTTTATTTGAATAATAAATACATTTCAAAGGCTGAGTTTCTGCATTTTGATTGAATTTTCATTTCCATCCAAAGCATTCATATAGGTCCTAAGAAATAAAAAATAATAATCTAGTAAAGAAGAATTATTCCTTTCAACAGAATGCTATATGAGTTAAGCATCTGAATAATTTGTAGAACTATATCACCACTTAAATGGGAACGTAACGTGTATTTTTGGTTACGGAATTGTCACTTCTGAATGTAAGTAACAGATTAGTTTAAAAATTAGATTCAGTTGCAAAGCAACTTTTTTTTTTTTTTTTTTTTACTTACCAACTGCAGTCAAACTCACTTTAGGAAAAATGAATAATACACACCCAAAATAAGTACAGAATGGTTTTTGTAAAAATAAATATTTCACTATTTTTGTATTTTCAAGTGAATAGGAGTTATTATTATGAAAATAAGATTGAAAATCTCATGAGGAATATTTTTGTATTGAATACTTTTTAGAAAAAATATTTGACAGGCATTTCAGAAACATTTTAATCCAGGGCCTTATAAATAGGCGATTCTGTGATATATGGGAGATACAAGGGCTATATGAACATTAATTCATAACTCTTTACTAATTAAATCTGTACTCAGAATTTTAATTCAGTAGAAAATTCCAACATTTCTAAAATTAATTTGACCTCCAATTGGAGAAAATGAAGTTTTGACACTTTCTACGTATTAAAATTCTGTTAAAATGTGGTGAAAATATCAAAATAGGCGTCTTTTTTTTCTCTCAGCAAAAGGTAATTAAACTTTGATATAACAGGAGTTACGTTAATTAAATAAGATTTAGATATATGCTTACATTTTTATTAATTTAGTATACTGTATATGGAACTGTAATTAAAAAGTAATTAATGATTAATAATTAGTTAGGCTTGGTTGCTTTATATGGAACTTCTTTAATGACTTACTAAAATCAGGATAATCATATTCTTTAATACAATAACCATAGCAGATTCTGTTAAATCGCACAGTTGACAGTTACCCATTTCTGACTTGGTCAAAATTGTGAATTAATGAATTTGTTTCAAACATAAAATTGCCAAGGAAGCATTTCAGAGTATAGTTTGCTAGCTACTCATGTTTGTGTGTATCTAACATGCCAGGGTGCTTGTAAGGGCAATGAAATCTCAGTAATAGAGGTCCACTTCTCATTTCTGGTTGAGCTGAAGGAGAAGGACGAGATTTTACAACCTGAGTAGCAAAGAGTGCATTTAAACCCGCAAGGATGTCACTGGTTTCAACCAAGTGCTGACATACTCATTATGCCTTAACTGCATCTCCTGTTTCCTCCTAGGTCTTACTGCTGCAGCATCTCTTGTATCCCTGGCTTGGGCTTTGGCTTCCTACCAGAAGGCTCTCCGTGACTCCCGTGATGACAAGAAACCCATCAGTTATATGGCTGTTATAATCCAGTTTTGCTGGCATTTCTTCACCATTGCAGCAAGGGTCATTACTTTTGCTCTGTTTGCCTCGGTTTTCCAGCTGTACTTTGGGATCTTCATCGTGCTCCACTGGTGCATCATGACCTTCTGGATCGTCCACTGCGAGACAGAGTTTTGCATCACCAAATGGGAGGAGATAGTTTTCGACATGGTTGTTGGGATAATCTATATCTTCAGCTGGTTCAATGTCAAGGAAGGAAGGACACGCTGTAGGCTTTTCATTTACTATTTTGTGATCCTTTTGGAAAACACCGCCTTGAGTGCTCTCTGGTATCTGTACAAGGCTCCACCAATCTCTGATGCATTTGCCATACCAGCACTGTGCGTAGTGTTCAGCAGCTTTTTAACAGGCATTGTTTTTATGCTAATGTACTATGCCTTCTTTCATCCCAACGGACCAAGGTTTGGGCAGTCGCCAAGCTGTGCTTGCGAGGACCCTGCAGCTGCCTTCACCCTACCCACAGAAGTGGCAACTAACACTCTTCGGTCCATCTCCAACAACCGGAGTGTCACAAGTGAGCGGGATCAAAAATTTGCGGAGCGGGATGGGTGTGTGCCTGTGTTTCAGGTGAGACCCACTGCACCGTCCACACCTTCATCCCGGCCACCAAGGATTGAGGAGTCGGTCATTAAAATCGACCTGTTCAGGAACAGGTACCCAGCCTGGGAGAGACACGTGTTGGACAGAAGCCTGAGGAAGGCGATCTTAGCATTTGAATGTTCCCCTGCTCCTCCACGGCTACAGTATAAAGATGATGCCCTCATCCAGGAGCGCTTGGAATATGAAACCACATTATAAATGAAACAAAAACACAGCTTGAAGAAGCTCTGGCATTACAGTCCCAGTTAAGGGTTGACAGTAGGGCTGTAGGGATAACTAAACTGCATACTACAATTAGAGCAGCAAGCTGTAGTGTTCTTAGTCTGGCTACCATCATGATTATCATTTGATCCACTGTGTGCAGTCTGTCTGCAGAACACTGGTACAGCAGCATCACCTGAAAACCTCAAAAACCAACCAAACAAAAAACACTGACCCACACATAGAGATCGGTTACTCCAGCTGGGAAAACTCACCCATGAGTCATTGCTGCTACGAAACTCTGACTGCACAGTACTTACAAGCAAACCAATAGGGAGGCTCTGACCAGAGCTTTCAACTTTAGCCAGTAGTGCATTTTATTTTAGAAATGAATGATTGATATTTGCATAATCAATGGCAAAAACAAACAAACAAACAAACAAAAACTTTTCAAAAATAACAAAACTGTAGCATGCAATGTTGCTGTCATTAAAACTGGTTTCTGGGAAAAAATAGGAGCATAATAGTCTTCAACATCCCATAAATACACTATTCAGGTTAGAATAGGTTTGCAAAATAGTTCTTAATTAAAAAGATACATCATCATCTTTGTAAGGTTATAAATGGAAAATAAACTAAATTCTGATTAATTAGCTCATAAACATTGACACCACCAGAACTGTTTGTTTTCTGTGGAATATCAAAGTCTTTCTAACTGCAATTTAAGTTCTTTATGTTGCTTTCAACAGAAATCCTATGCAGCTCACTTATGGTTTTCAGGAGAAATAAGGAGCTCTAGCACGTAGTGACGTAAATTAAATGATAATCATGATTCAGTGTTCAATTTGCAAAAAATATATATATATGTAAAAGAACAGGGAAGTATAGTTTTCATATTCTAAACTTTTTGAAGGACCCCATTCAGATATTTCGGAAGAAACCACAAGGAGATGAATACACTGAAACTTCTTTCTGTTTCAAGACTGTGAATGCATGATTCAGTGTGTGAATGTATGCAGGGGTGACAAGAGACTGTGACATGCCATACCCTTCTAGTGCCAAACATTGTATAACTGCAAGACTGATATTGCCTGAGGGACAGATAACAAGTGGCACGAGCCCTACGAGACCAAGAAGCAGGAAAGAGAGATCCAGTTCTCAACGTGTAGAGACAGCTCTGTTTATTCCCACCCAAGGTGAAAGTGATGTCTTTTAAAGGCTTTCAGCCACGTCTTAGTAAGTATATTCAGTGAAGTATAATATAACCAAGCTATGTGGAAGACCCTCTTCTGCCTGTTCAAGACTTGTTTCCAGATATGTCTAAAAATTACATTGAATCTCTTGTAATAGAGTGCTTCTGCTGCAAGCTTTTGGGTTTTAAATACCTCCCTAAATCTAGTCAATGGTATCCTTTATGTTAAAAGTATCCCCTGATGGTGCTTTCAGATGCATTAAAGGTGCAAGTCAAAATTTGATAGTATTTTTTTTAAAGCTGGTGCAGAGTGAAAAACTCATGAATTATTTCAATATTTTTGTAAAGTAAAAATATGATATAAAAAGGTTACTTTTTATAAACCTCAAATCTTTTAATACATTTCATTCTCTTTATAGCTTAGATTTTAAGAATTGGTCCATGAATTTTATCACCTAGCTTCTGCAGGTTGATACAAACCTGGTTTTCACATTATGGATTTGTTTTGCAGTGTAATGCCATATGAAAGCCTACATGGGTACTTTTAGAAAACTCCATAAACTGTGGATCCTGCTTCTAATGAAAGTGGCTTGTAAAGACACCAAGCAATTCCCATAAGAAACAATTTGCTATAACTATTTCCATCCGTTTTAGGAAATCGAAGCAGAACTGAAGAGTTACTGTTTTAAATGGCATTGTCAGGATGGAGAAGACCTGATGGTTGGTATTTTAATCTTCACTGTCAAGTATATTCAGTGTAGTCACTGCTGTATATGCTGCTGGGTAAATTTCAGTCTTTCCTGTTATTAATATTTGTACTATGAAAGAGCAGAGGTTGCACACCTTTGTTTATTTGTATGCGTTCAATTAGCCATTTTTAATGTTGACTTTTTTATTAGTGAAATGTTCAATATCTGTTGATCTTTGCTGGGGCAAGTTCCTCAAAACAAAACATCTGTAGAAGTGCAGAAACCTGCAAGCCTGAAGGAACTTTGTGCAGATCAGAAAACACCCGTCTTTGAAGGGTTTCTTAGGTATTTTCGAACTAAGCAGTGGCCAGCTGCCTCTATAATCACTTTTAAATAAAATAATTCTTTGATAGTTCAAACCCCAGCTTTGTACAAAGTGATTGCCCTTCTCATCATGCAGATGTGTTTGATTGTACAGAGAAAAGCTCTCCTGTTTTGTCAAAAAAAAAATAATAATTTACCACTGCAAGGACTGTTAAAAAATATTTGGGGAGCAAACCCCTTGTCCAGACAAATTCGGTAGAACCTTCACTCCAGAATCCAGTGCTGGGTCACACAAAGAAATTGCCCTTTTCCTTTGCAAACAAGGCAAATTGTAGGCTTTGTAATCCAAGATGTGAGGGTTGCTTTTGGAAACCATTCTATAAGTTTGCTACTTCTTTAGTAATTAGGAATGCTAACATGAGTGAGGCACCATGGGCAGTGCTCTCACTCCACATGGGCTCTTGTGTCCCTGTGGTACCTCCTGGGGAGAGGGGCAACATCACAGCTACCAGCAAGCCTTGTCCTCTTCTGATGTCCTTCTCATCCTGTCTCACTGTTCCTTGGAGCTGTAAGCCCTTTGGTTGGGGCTAACAGAACTAAAGAAACATTGCTTAATGCCGAATTTAAAGGGTTACAGTCTGGAACAGTGCTTGCACTGCACGGTTTCTGAAGGTTTGTGGTGTTTTTGTTTGGTTTTCTCTCATTTGGTTTTGGAAGGAAGGACACCAAGGCATTATTGGTTCATTTGTTTGTTAATATCTACCATTTACTTTCCTTACCCTCCCATCATTTTATATTTTTTTTATTTTTTTGGTAATGCTTGTAAATTTATCTCAAGCAAACTACTGCAGGTTGTGAGTGCACGGCGCCGCACGTGGCAGTACATATACAGTGACAGTACACATACACAGTGGCAGTACGCATACACAGTGGCAGTACACATACACAGCTTGTCTTCTGAATGCAGTCTGCAAGGGGGAGAATTCATTTTATACAGAGTCAAAAATCCGTTCTCCAAAATCTTGCTATGTTATGTTCGTAATGCCAGTGATACTTGCGCTGAGAACAGGACGGCCATTGTAATCTTAATGCTCAGATGACTATGTGGATAGTTTCCTAATTTGCTTTGCTGTGAACAGTCACCTTAAAGGCTGTAAGAATTTTTATAGAGCTTGCCAAGATTAAACATAGTCCACACTGAAATCCCATGATGGCCTTATGGACAGTTAATAATCAATATGCACTATTCTTTTTAACGCAGACAATTTTAAGGTCTATCAATAAAGTTCAATTAAGACAGCAATAGCAAAAAATAAAAAATAAAAATTAACTTCTGTTTTTGAAATAATGAAAAAAAAAATCAGGTCTTTTAAATTCCATTACAGATTAACAGGAAAATTAAAAAAATCATAATTACATTCTGGTAAATAAAAGCAATCACATCTCTTTGCTAGAAGCAAATATCATGTAAGCATTGTCCTAATGAACCAAAAAAATTTGCCAGCAAATCTGAAGGTAACTTATGTGATTAAAGACTTGGTCCTAAAATTTTGAGAGCTGTGAATTTTTATGCCAAAAAAAAAAAAAAAAGGAAAAAAAAAAGATAAAAGGCAATTTAAGTAGTAGTTACTACTCTAATTACGTAAAGGAGACATAATGCATACCCATGTTCATTCAGAAAACATATAATAAAATGTAAAAACTTTTTGTCTTATTTTAAAAGAAGTGTTATTTGTTCTATATTAAGATAATCTTTTTTAAAGAGTTATTTGAAAATATGTGCAATACTTTTTTTTAATGCGGTTTTAATAATGAAAAAAAAACCTCATTTCCACTTTTGTTTGTCAGTCAAAATATGCTTCTTGTGCTAGAACAGTGTTTCTGTGCTTGGGTTATTTGGGCTTGATGTCATATAAATGCTATTGTCATTGGCAAATCAACAAATTTTCTATTAATTAACTTCTATAGCACTGGGATTAGAGAAAATTTTCCTTCTAAAATTAAATGTTAGGCCTCAGCTGCCTGATTTTGTAAAATTTTAAGCAGAGGAGGAAAATTAAAAATGTTTTGGAGCTGCGATTTTTAATATATGAACTGTTAAACACTTTTTGTTTTTAATATATGATAGTCTCATCAATATATCATTATATCTCCAAAAGAGCAATTCATGAGTGGTGTTCAAACTGAAATTGCTGCTACTTTTCGAAAGGGTCTCCCAATCACTCTAAAAACCAACATGTTCATTTACTTTTTATTGGCCCACAAATATCCACAACTAGCCTGTTGTATTTTTAGAACAGTACATTACAAAATTTTAAGTATTTGTGACTTGAACATACAATTCCTTAGAAGCCTTAAAAATGGCACTGTACTGAGTTTTAGTTGGCTCTGCCAGTGATTCAGCTCCCAAAACCACCGTCCTTTTTCTGCTCAGCCCCTGAAGTCGTGTAATCCAGAGTGACTGAGATGCTGTGATTTAACTCTGCACCCCCTGCACTGCCTGCGCAATGCCAAGGAAAAGACCCCAGCAGGTTGCTGTGGTCCTACTGCTGCCTCTCTTGCTCCTGTGCGTGGTGGGAAGCAGACTAAATTGCATTTGTGCATCCAGCTAAACAAGCGTAGTTAGGTTGAGGCCCTACAAGGGTTGCGTGATGAAAATAATCACAACATGTGTCCATGAATTTACAAGCTCAACACTGTAATTACTAATTCTGCAGTGTAACAATGCAGAATGTGGGAAGAATTGTCTAAATACACAATAAGCCATTTAATTTTGCTAATTGTAGCAATTAGACTAGCTTGCATGAAGCCTGTGCTCTCAGCAGAAAGCCAAATGGAGTAAGTGGCAAGCAGCCATTTATGTACCAGAGACATTATGTTATGAAACCCTCCCTTGATTGTTTATAGAGCTAGGTCTTTTCATTACAGCATTGAATCCATTCCTCTTTATTCTGATAAAACAGATAAAGTTCAAAATGATAATAGATTCTTTTAAATCTGGGAATTAAAAAAAAAAAAAAAAGCATCAGATTACTGCAATTCACATGTAGTGATTTTTTGAAATACATTCAGTCGTCATTTCCACTTGGCTTCAGATTGCTAAGTGATCTGCATCCAAGATGATTTCTCACAGCTGGTATGAGCAGACTTCGTAATGGGAGAGATGGGGATGACCTCACAAGGCCTTGCTCACACAAGGTTAGAGGAATAGTGTCGCTGATTTACAGATCACTTGCAAAACTTTTTTAGCATGTGAGCAGTCCACTGGGATCATCTGTAAGCCTGTTTTACCATACTGACCTCACTGCAGGTGTTTGGTGGGATTTCTTCACTTTCACACTGATATGACCATGAGAAAAAAATACAAGTGAATAATTGCACATACACTAAGCAGTGCTACTGCAGCATGAATCAAAACATTTCTTCTTTTCTCCTCCTTAGTTCAAACATTTATGAATATATCCATTTTGACTGAGTTGCCATTGTGTGATCCTTTTAAGGACACTGAGAAATGTCTATGAAACCACAGTTGTTTCCAATGATCCTTATACAAACCAACTACTGACCAGCACCTTCATTAAAAGGAACGTTTCCTAAACACATAAGCTTGGCTCCTGTACTTACATTTTGTTCTGAGTGCTTAGCATCTAATTCTTATGCAGAGAGTCATATATACTCGTTAGTAAGCCATGTGCCTACTCTGAATCCTGGAGCAAATAGGACAGATACACAAAATGCAGGGGAAAAAAAGCCCTCTTCAGCACATTTAGGGGGTGATTTGCATATGCTACAGATGTAAGAGAGGATCTTGCATATAATTTCAATAGAGTTATAGGTGCTGTATGAATTGATAGATATTTGCAAGAAATTGTGAGATAAGTGGCCAGCCAAGATTAAGGTCAAATCTAAACCTCTACATGCAGGGCACTGTAAGATAAAAACAACCAAAAAACTAAAACCTAACCAAAACTCTCATTTCCAGGAATAGTTAAACTTAAAAATGCAATGGATTTGTCAATGAAACTACACGCTACATTCGTAGAAACAAAGATATGACTGCTATGGATACAAACATCTGTATCTGTAGATTTCAGCCTTGTATTTCATATAGCCTTGGAAGCAATTGCTTTTGTATTGTAGTTTTGGGCATGCCATAGCCCTAGGCATGCCATCAGCTTTTCTACATGAGGAGTCAGTTCTTCTATAGGCAAGGCCACATCCAATTCACCCATAAGTGATTTCCTCACCGTAGAAAAGCTGCTAATCAAATGTCTGGAAGAGCCTTCAGAGATGTAGTGTAGTGCTCGGGCAAGACGCAGGCTGTGTTTGGGTGTTTGAGCCCTCTGGTGGCAAGGGCTGGGTGTAGTCCCCCAGTCCCTCCCCAACCTCACGCACCAAAGAGCCCACAGAGAGGAAAACTACGTGCATGGGTTGGATGAAGCCACAGCACACGGGGAGCAGATAGCTGTGCCATACCCCCAGGAGTCAGTGCAGGCACATCAGCGGCCTCAAGTTAATGCTGTGATCCTCCAAACTGCAAGAACCAGAGCTCCTGATTTATTTATTTTTTCATGTGGAAGGTTCACGCACCTAAAATTTGGCTCCTGGCCTTGGTCAGAAACATCTTGGTCTTCACAGCTCAGCTCCTGTCTCCCACCTGTGCCCACCAGTATCCTTCGAGCTGGTATTCTTTGAGTTGGTTCTTCAAGCCTGTCATACCTGAAGGGCAGGGGTCCTCTGGGGTGCTATCAGATGGAGCTTTGCACAGGAACACTCACAAATGCTTTTC
The DNA here is from genome assembly GCF_013377495.2 of Cygnus atratus. Lineage (NCBI taxonomy): Eukaryota > Metazoa > Chordata > Aves > Anseriformes > Anatidae > Cygnus > Cygnus atratus. The sequence continues at coordinate 119,892,410 of NC_066363.1, forward strand.
CTGCAGTAGGCTTGGGGCAAGTAGAGACTGAGGGGAGAGCCAGGCTCAGTTATCTCTTCAGCTAGCAATGATTCATATCTCTATCTACTATCTCTCAGGGGAAGGCTATAGGGCTGCACACTACTGAGGAGAAGGGCATGCTCACTCCCTCTTGTGTTGAGGCTGTTCTCCCTCTTTGTGGAAAACTTAAAGGCTATGCTGTGCAATGTAGACATACTTCCAGTGCTTTGATGTATTCAGTCCCCTTAGTGTGGAGGACTCTGAAGTTGTTGCACATGTCCAGTGCCATTACCTGTCCAGCCAGAGTAACGTCTACAGCAAAAATTTTGGGCAGATGCAAAATCCCTCTGCTCACCTTCCAACCTGACCAAAAGCTGTATGAACATGGTTAGCACTGTGACAAAGCCTGAATCAATCAATACACGCTGCCTTCAGTCAGGTCTCTTAATGCGCTGTCTGCTACCCTGGCCACGTTCACCTGGTTTCTTGTGGAAGCTCAGGCAAACTTCATGTGTGCACCAGAGCTACACCACGTGGCCATCTCTGTAGCTTCCCGAGCCTGTGGTGCACTCTCCTTGTGATCCCATGTCTTTTGCAGAACAAAGTTCATTTTGGGCAGAGTAAAGGGCAAATTGGCTGTATGTAGTCTAGGGATGCATGTGGAGTAGACACAGCTTCTCTGGACAATACATATGAAATGAAGTAGTGTGCAAATTGCACAGGGTATGATGTACACAAGTAGTAAGATAAGTGTACACAGCTTGGAGCATGCTGTAAAGACTACTCTTTGTTACAGTGTTTGCTTTTCCCATAATAAAAATAATACCATCATGGCTCTTACCTGAGAGCAAATTTACAGTATCAGATGTGTTTACATATATATATACACACATGCAATATATATACATATGTGTTTATACTCATGTATGTATGTATATATTTGTGTGTATAGTTGTGACAATGAGTCCTGAGATTCTACTAGGATTTAATCGTATAGTTCATTTAAATTCTATAACTAAAGAAAAAACATCAGGAGCACCATCATCAAGGGGTAATCAAGTGATAAGTGCAAAAGGAAAAGCACATTATCGGAAAACACATTCCAGTCATTATTGAAAACAACTTTGAGATGCATTATGTCAGTAATTTAATGAAAAGTTGTGGAGGAAAAAGGTCTAATGCTATGTTTCATCATCTTAAATATTTTGGTAAAAGAATAGAGTAAAAAAAAAATAGAATTGTATCAAATAAATAAGGATTTGTCACAGTTAGTAGAGAAAAATAAAATCATATAGGTAAATGACAAAGGGACTGATTAACCCTTTGTTTCATTTAATGTTGGTTATATTTGTTTCACTGAGTATCAGTGTTATTGATGTCAGTAATTTATCAAGGAAATAACCTGTAATAAATCAGCATGGTTTACTTGAAATTTGACTAAAAACACTGAGAAGAGTGTTTGTTAGCCAGCATATATACAGTTTCCTGATACATGCTGTCAGAAGGACAGATTTGCTGGTTCATGGATTATGTACTGAAGATAAATTTCAGATGCATGCATTTGATGATAACAATACCTCTGTCAGTTTAACTGTACCATGAATGCACAAGAGCTATTTCTGAAATCCTAATTACTGTTGCTTTTTTTCAGTACGCATTCTGCATTATTATCTGTGTATCCCAGATTGTTTCTTAACTAATGTTTGATAAGAATTAATTTAACATTTTATAAAGCTGAGGAAAAGATTACTAGCCAGTTAACCAAAGGCTTTTGTTTTCAATTGTGTGATACACATAAACATTTTTTAAGCTTTAAAAAGGTGTAAAGCCCCAGTTCTGCAAATCCCTTGCTGAACACAAAAATAGTTCATTGGTCTTCATGAAAGCACGGGTTGTATTGAAGCTTAACTCCTGACCTAACCATCATTCAGGTATTCTGTCACTCATTCAGCATAGCACTTGGAAATGATCGTAACTTTCCCACAGGACCTGATTTATAGGCAGATACAAAACTAATCATGGTGGCTGTCTCAGACGAGTTCAGAAGTGGCCACTAATCACCCCCAACGTCATTCCAGCATCCCTGCTTTGGGACACACAGAGGCGATACCTCATGGAAGACATCCGTGGGATTGCCACGATGCTCTGGGCAGGGTTTAGCCTTCAGACAGCACCGCACACACAATGAGAAACCTTCACTTATCAGCAGAAAGGGAAACTGCCACCAGTTATAGCTGCGCAGTACCAGAATATGGTCACATATTTGTGGCTGCTATTGATTCCTCCTATTTCATTTTATTGGAACAGCTTGGAACTTGTCAAGCTTTCCTTGGGTTGATTTGCAGTTAATTAATTCAACAGACATTTTTAATCTCGCAAATTCGTGACTTGTAATACAGTAATCAAGCTCCCGTGAGCGTACGTTAATCAGCTGGGGGGGGAGAAAACCCTGGTTAGCTGCGTGCAGCGTGGTGCCCACACTGCAAAGGGACATCTACAAGAAAGGCAACATTGATCCCAGGTAAGCTCTCATCGTTCATCTAATGAATCATTCATCCATTTGATTTGTCTTGAATGAGCCAGGAGTTGTATTTAAGGAGGATTGCTGGGGCTGAGACAGCTCTAGGTACTGTTGGTGGGGATCGACAACTCCCCTTCTGGTCACCTGTTTTCTTACCAACCAAAGAGTCATTCTGCCCAACAGCAGCCCAGTTTCATTTCTGAAATGACCATACCTCTTGTGGAACAGTTTCTCCTGGAGACATGACTATATAAAAAACCATATAACACTAGGACACTAGAAACCAGGTGGAATGAATGGAGAAACTTTTTTTTTCTTCATTGCCTTTAACATACAAGTGGATTTTAGCTACTTTGATGTGAAGCAGAAGGGAAAAAAAAACTTAATGTCTGCAGAGGATGCACACATGCGTACATTAGCCGATGATTAATCAGTATGTACTTTTTTATTGTGGAAGCATATCCACTGGTAACCTCAGCAGGGAGATCAAGAAGACTTGAAAGCTAGGAAGTAAGTGATTCCTCTGGTCAGGGTTAAGAGGCGTTTCTGAAACACTGTGGAAAAGCTGCTCCTGTTGTTTCCGTGAATAAAGAGAGGAGCAGAGTCTTTCAACAGGAAAAAAAAAAATCAAACGCCAAAACACTTTTTATGGTGCAGTTACTCTTTTCTCTAGTAACGATGTTGGTTAAGAAAGCTCTAGGCATGTTACGTACTGTAACGTACGGGGAGACAGCGAAAGACACTTCATAGATATAACTGTTGCTATTGACAGGAGATGTTTATTAGCAATAAGATAAAAAAGTGTCTCGAAATAAGGCCTGAGAGACAAGGATTTTTTATGGTTGTTATGTCAATGATTGTTACATGTAGAGATCATAGATCTTTATAATAGCTTATAGGTCAAAGGATTTTTCTTTTTATCATTCTTTACAGAGGATAAATCTCAGATGACTTCCACAAAAAACATATCACATAAAACAGGCTCATAAGATGGGTTTTCTGTGTATGGAATATTGTATGCTCAGTGTTGTTCAAGTGCTTGTACATTTTTTCATGACCTCAGCTTCTAATGCAGTACATGCATAAGCTAATAGTGGATTCGCAAGTGCATCTTCCTTTAGCTCAGTAACTCCCCACATCAACTTGCTCATTCATGTACAGGTCAGGAGCACATATGTGGTGGGGAGAGAGGTGAGTGTGCACTTGTAAAGGTGCAGAGCAGATGAAAAATAAAGATGGAAACCAGTAGATGACATGGTAAAAGCCTTATAGTTAGGGAACAGCTGTGAATCTTTAGAGTAGGTGAGCCCTCATGGTATTTCTTCATGCTCAGGTATTCTGTCACTCAGCTCATCATGGAAATCACTGCTGAAGGACTTTCAACTGTATTATAAGTTATTATTTTTTGCTTGTTTAGAAGTAGAAACAGTATCACACTGACTCTCAACAGAAATCACTGTGGAGGCATCCATAAGCTTCATGCATGATCTGTAAGTGTAGCGCGTCATAACAATTCTGATTTCTTCAAAGATCCACTTAAACAAGTTTGCAAGATGTATTAGATATTGTTCTGATTTTCTTCCTTGCTTCCATTTTCTTCCTATGCTTATGCATGTCATATGCAAACCCCACTGCTGAGAGAAGATGACACTCAGGTTATAAAACAGATTATTTTTTTCTCATGTAGTAGTACAAAACACAAAAATTCATTTGCGTAACACCTAGCTATTGAGATGCACTCTATAATTAGAGAAGGAAAAGCAAGTTAATCGTGCAAATATTGAATTCATTTTAGCCAGTGCAAAACAGGAAAAAAAATAAAGATAGCTGTCATATTTTGCTGTTTGACTCATCTTGCTTCATAATTCCAAAAGCTGTGGTATATGCCCATAATAACCTGAAATTGAATATTCCTTGTTTCTGAGGTACTGGCAGAACAGCCACTAAGTGGTGAGCCCATTAGATTAGCAGGCACAGATCTCCTAGCAAGCACAGATCCACTGTGTTTCTTCTTTAACCGGACTGCAGTTCCTTTAAATCAATGGGAATTGATTCTCAAGGGCACAAACTGTCCTCTGTGTAATTTGTTCTACATGATGGGACAGATATTTTGCTGTCTATTCTTTGAGTTGTGTATTATTAACAAGCTAATGTTTATTCTAACAAATGTGCATCACTGTATTTTCCTGCAGGTGCCTTTCCATGTATAAGGCTATCTCAGCAATGGAAGCTGGCTCTCTTCTTGTTCCCATTATCATTACCTGCATCTTTAATCAAATGCTAATTTAACAATTGTTTGTCATGCTGCAGATCCATGCAAAGCCCAGTCTGACTTCTGGATTTGACCCAGAGCATTAGCAAATGGGAGAGTCATCTTCTCACTGCAAGCATTGGACATGGATACCACTGAGATGCAATAAACAAAGTTCCTTAATGTGCTGATTTTACAGCAATTTTCCAGGGTGCAGTTGTGCTTTAAAACTTTGTGCAGCTCTCTGCAATCTTCTTTTATTTCAAAATAAATAAATAAATACATAAAACAAAACCAAAAGACACAGCAGCAACAACCTCCCCCCCCCCCAAAAAAAAAGAAAAAAAAAAGAAATTGATACACACACACATAAAAACAAACAAACAAACAAAAATCTTTAATTGCTCTTCCTCATTGTATATTGTTCTTATGGAATTTGCTATGTGTGAGGAGAATGTTAGTTAATTCACATCGGAACAGCCTTTCCTCTCTACACATTCCAAATGGATTCTTACAAAAACCATTAATAAACCCAGTAGCAATTAAAGAGCCTATTCTCCAGTCATTATATGAAAATGTACAGTCAGGTAAGGCTAACTAATTTGTACATGCTTCCACCTTTCATCTCTTAAGGTACACAGCTCAAAGTTTGTTCTTCAGATCATCAGCCCCTCATTAGAAAAACTAGTGAGCCTTGCAAAGCAATTTCATGTGAGACAAATGATCCTAGAAGACTCAGACTTGGTAACAGTTGTACAGTTGTGCTTACAAAACCTCTTGAATGGTCTACAGCTAAGCAAAAAATAAATAAATAAAACCACCACCAACAACAACAAAAGGCACTCTCAAAGGACTGATAAAGAAATTCTGCCTGGTGAACATATCAATAAGTCATACTTACACCAGCACATTGGACAGGAGCATTCATTATACTGTGATTTGCCTTGATTATAGACAGTTTATAGTCATAAAGGGCTTGCTAGAAGGTCCTCTATAGCAAATAGATGCTTTCACCTTTAACAGACTCCAATAAGCCCCAGGAGTAAGCATGTGTGCATTTTGCTTTTAAATTTCACAATGCCTATCCAGATGACATTTATTTTTAAGGAATCTCTTCAGTCACTATTTTACAGCTCACTTGTACTCCACTACCAAGTGAAGTGTCAGTCATTGTCCATGCAATTCTGATTAGGCTAAGTCAAAGAAAATGTCTGGGGAGGGAATATCAGGCTTTGTATTAAAAAATAGTCCACTGGAAATAATAATAAAGCATTTCTAGGTCTTCCAATTCCGTGAGTCACTGGATGAGTCCAAAACACCTGGCTGGGTTCCGGAATAAATTTAAATAGCTGTTTAAATTTTCAGATGTCTTATTAAGGTACTAATAATATTTTAATATTTTATATGAAAAAAAGTATCCTTCAAAGTACACGTTTCAATTTCAAGAAAAATCCATATGTCCCTAAAGCCTAAGTCATTGGGCTTTCAGGCAGCAGGGGAAAAAGTGACAAGCTGGGGAGGCAAAATTTTAATCTAAGCTCAGGCAAGAGTCCCCCTGGTCTGCCCACCAGTCTGCCACGCCAGCCCTTCCCAACACTTGTGTGTCCTACCTTTCACCACTGACACCAGTGAAAATTGATCTAGCACTTGGATCCTGATCAACCCCATCTCAGACCTCAGTGCTGGATCCCACAAGGCAGGGACAGAGGCACCTCAATGACAAGAGGGTAGGGTCAGGCAGGTACAGGCAGATCCTCTTTCATTCCAGTTTCTCCAGTGGCTGCCACTGACCCAGCTGAACTGGTGATGGGGAGAGGGTCTGCCTCTTCCTGGCACAGACGCTGCCTTCGAGTGCTGAGACTTGTGGGTGGTGTTTGTAGCCTACCACTGTGAAAAGGAAAGGCAGCGAATAAAAGTTATAAAGCAGTGAAGGATTAGATGAAGAATTAAATACAAAAACACTGAAACATCAAGCTGGATGCCTAGTCCTTAGAGGTTAGCGCTAAGAACAGAAACAAGTTTATTAGCTGGTGCAATGCGGTCCTCAAAGATGCCAGTTGCAGTTTTCTGCCCTTTGTAGATTGATATGCAGAGGGAAAAACAAAGGATTCCCTTTACTGTTGTTTCACATGAGGAAAAACATTTTTCCAGCTGTTTCAAAGGTGTGCCTTTTAGCATCTTGGGTTTTATGAAGGCCTGAAAAACACTTCTCTCCCCTCCAAAATTAGGCTATCTTTTTCTGCTTAGGTTTACATAAAACAATAAAGCCTTGCCTTCTCTGAGAAACTGAGATTCCCACAATCCCCCTCCCTCCCCTCTTCCCACTCCCTAAAAAAATATAACTGAGTAACTGAGCAGGAGAGGAGCCCCTGACAAGCATTTTGGGGGAAGCTGCAATACCACACTGCCCCAAGAAGTCTTGCTGCACTCCAGTGCTCTAGTTTTCCCCTTAGTTCTGTGACAAAAGTAGGAAAAATTAAAGGCCATGATGTGCAGAGTGTGCAAGGTACACTCTGGCAACACATTGGTAACTACCAGTGGCTTTACTCTGCCATCTTAGTTTTTAGGTTCAACACACTTTGAACATCAGTGATTCCTCATTTTGGGCACCAGAAATGAAGTTGGGAAAAACCACACATTACTTTTGAAAATCATCATCAAAATACAGGAAGATTAGAAACTAAAATCAAGAAAGAAAGAAAATACTTTTAAAAAGAGCTTCAGGATTTCCTTTTTTAATAGAACACAAACATTAAAGGCGGCGTGGATACATTTCTCTCTTTTATAAGTTATTAAAAAAAAAAAGATATACACACATTTCAGAAGTATAAACCTTATGTTTTCATAGGCCGATCACAAAAATAAAAAATAAAAATAAGTTTTTGATGCTCCTTTCTGTGATTTTCTCAAAGTCAGGTGCCAAGAGCAGAATTCATGACTCCAAATTGCATGTGCCAGTGTTGTTGCAGGGATCAGCAGCGGGATCCAACAGCAGGGCGTACAAGAACCAGCACAATGCACATTTGATAAGGGGATGAATTAATTAGGTGGCCACTATTGACAAGAAGAACATATCTCCAACTTGGCCTGTCTCCTAGAAATAGGCTTATTTGTGAAATTCATTTCCAGAGCCTGCAGTCTCCTCTTGTGCTTGCAGACAAGCTCTGCATTTAGGTAGAGAAAGCTGCCTCGCTCGTGTGGTCAGGCAGGAGTTGGAAGGGAAAGCCAGGGTTGTCTCTGTGCCAGAGCTGTTGGCCAGAGCTTCAGGACCAAGGTGCAGGCCCAAATCCCTGCTCATCCTGGGTAGATTCAAGCTAACACTTCCTCAGAGAGTCTCCTGGCTGCAGGAGGGAGGTCACCAGCCCTCTTGCCAGATAAGAAAAGGCCACCATGCCTCCTGATAGGCAGTAGTGCTGGGTGAGTGTGGGGAGGTCCAAGGGGAGATACTCTGTGGTCCAAGGTGCAGGCTGATCTTCTCTTCGGGGAGCATGGTGCATGGGACAGTGCAACTGGGTGGCCCCATTGCTCTGCCTTGCCACCTGCTTGGGCTGGGTTTTACATAGAATGTGCTGGAACATTGGCAGAGGGGATCCCTATCACATGTGTATGTCCCCTGCAGATTCAGACATGTGGGAACATCCCAGGCATGCCTCCAGAACATCTATCCTATCAGTCCCCACAAGATGTAGGCACGGGACCCCTGGGCCTGTAACTCTCGGGTGGCCTCAGTGGAGGATGGGTGCGTAGAAGTTCACTCAAGCTGAGATGGTGGTGTCTTTGGGCACAGGCAGTGATGCATCTTCAGGCACTCGTGATGTATATCTGCCTTTCAGGAGCTGCAGTCCCAGAGGTAGACCAGATCTTATGTGATGCCTGATAAAAAGTAAATGACTTCCTAACAATACAAAAAGCCTGTAAAAAAAAATGCACATGCAAATAGACTCAAATACTTGAAATTCAAATTCCAGTAGTATATTCCATGTTCATTCCTATGTTATTATTACTAAAATCATTTTCTTGTTTTGTTCAGAAATCATAAAGACTCCTGCTTGGCTTTAAGTTGTTGCATGATATAAAATTAATTCCAAATGGGTGGATTTTTACTGTATATGTCCTGGATTTAAGTTTTCAGTTATTTTTCGTAAATACGTTTTACATCTAACTACCTCAGCTGCCTTTTGTTTTGTTTTGGCACATAAAAAGTCATGCACTTTCTAGATTTGGGGATTTTGGGGGGAGGAGTTCTTTCCATTTTGAATAACCAGGTTTAAAGCCATGCTGATCAATTTATAGAGGAGAACAACTTAACAAGACATAATTATTGACAGTTGCAGAACATACATTTTATTTTTAGGTTCTGTTGGGGTATAGTTTAATGAAAAACACCATAAGCTGCTTATTAATTTGCCTTAAAAAATGTGTGCTCTTTCCTATTCAAGTTGTGTTAACTAACTCTTATCTTGTACACAATTTATGTGACAACAACTAACGTAACAGTTGGCAGATAAACAGCAAATCGAACAGAATGGACCAATAGTTTCTCAGTTCTCTGTTGTAAACTGTTGCATTATACACTGATTGTGCTAAAATAATTGTTACTGTGCTTATACTCCTTAGTCACCGTTGCGGAAATGAAGTTATGGAAGATCACATTTGTGTTTATGGAGCAGTGTAGATATCCCCCCAGTACAAGCACAGTGACTTGAGGTGAATGATAATCATTGCTGAACTTGTGCTTTGACTTGTAAACATTGTAAAAATGTATTTGGTATTTTATTTGAAATGAAGAATCAAAATAGTTATTAAAAAAATCTTCCTGTAAATATATATATTCTGATTCCATGTATACAAACATTCCTTTAGAGTTCAGATTGTGAAGAGTGTCTTTATTGGCTAGAGACCGCTGTCTCCCTGGCAGAGGTTACATGTGCTATAGTAAAGAACACAGTGTGTGAAGTATTTGATGTACTGCAGTACCATAGTTCTTTTGGTCTGTTAAGTAAGTTGCAATTTGTGATGAAATGAAGTTGAAAGTAGTGCTTCATACTAACAAATTTCCTTGGTTACAACTTGATTTTTCTTGTAAAACTTAAAAGGAAAACTTGAAAATTTTATATATTTGGATTTTGTAGATTTTTTTTATTTTATTGCAACACAAGGTACCAAAATCATTAAATAAAGTACACTGTGGTCATTTTACCATGGCTCTAGAGTCTTTCTTAAAACTCTTCTACCATGGTGGGTCAGCGAATGATGCCATCTTTTGAGCTTCTGACATTATCAAACAAGAGCAAAGCTGGCCCTGCTTTGACTAGGGGTTGGGCCAGATGATCTCCAGAGACCCTTCCCTCCATTAATTATTCTATGATATGAGCCACACTGTCACAGGAGCACTATCCCTAAGCACAGGAGTGGTGCGAGCAGCTCCCAGGCTACCCCTGGGACCTGTGGAAGACTTGACAGCTCCCTGTGAGACTTAGACAATCTTACTGGTGTTGTCACAGCAGGGAGCTTGAGGAACCACCAGACACCCCAATGGCCACCTCACCCAGAGCAGGGTGCTCCGGCCACTGAGGTCAGGGCCCTGAATGGTGTTTCAAAGGAAGACCTCCCAAAAAGCTGCCCTTGCCCAGCGAGCAGGCCAGCAGGCCCTCCCTTCTCCTTGGCCCTCAAGGCCTAAGTGCTCTCCAGCATGGGGCCAGACTCCCTGGCTGATCCCTGGGGGTCCACAGCACCATGGAGAGAGAAGCAAGAGGAGCCTGACCCTGCTGCTGGACAGTGGGGGTGCTCCCTAGGCAAGGGGAAGAGTTCTGGACTCTGCTTTTGGGGTTCTTGTAACATTTCAACCACAATGAATACAGAAAGAGTGAACAGTGCAGAAAGCCAGGACAGAAACCCCTCCATTACTTGAGAAGGCCACTGCTCACAGAGAACAGGAGATGGTGCTCTGTTGCTTTTATTCTCCTTTCAGACTCCTGAAAGCATCGCTGTTTACTATGCAGTGAGCCGGATAGGGTGATGGGCAAGGGAGAGGTGGGCCTTGGGCCTCACCCAGCCTTGTCCTTAGTATGGTAATTGGGAAAACACCAGAGAAGAAGCAACTTCCTTGATCTTCCTCTGTTCAAACCCCCTAGGGTTGAGGAGGGTTTAGTTTCTTCTACTCCTGCCTCCTGCACAAGTGCTTTAATTACTAGATTATTACACAAGTTGTTCTGACTTTGCCTGCACTACCAATGGTCTTAACAGTCCTCTTGGACTTCATTGCCACATTCAGGTGTGCAATGTCACCCCAGGCAGCACCTGGAGTTTGTGCAACAAAGGACAGCACCCAGATCTCTCAGCCTTTCTGTCCCTTAGCCATGCTCCCACTCCTTAGATGCTTCTTGTTGGCCTCTCTTAGGTGACCAAGAAAGGGAGACCAGGGGAAAACAACCCACCAAGCAGCAACTAATAATTAGCGTGAGTTCAAAGAGAGGAAACATATATGTATGTAAATATATATGTTGAGTAACTGAATTTGACAGACAGCACATGGTGATTGCATGTGACTGATGGATTCTTCGAGGTTTTGTTTTTCACATATATCTTGTAGCTTGGCAAAGTGCAACAGGGAAGCAGCAGCCCAGCAACACAAATGGTAACTGTCACAGGAGTCCTAGATCCTCTGTCCCTGTAACTCTGTGACTCCCCACCAAAGAAACCAGTAGAATCCAGAAAGAAAGAAGCTCATAAAAAATTTCTTAACTAATCATGTGAACCAGGGGGCAGAAGACATCAAAACCACAGTCTTGAGCCCTGTAAAGTCATTTGATGACACCCCATAAGTATATAATTCATGAGGTGAAAAAGCATTAAGTGGGTGGGTAGCTGCCATGGTGTGGGACTAGTTACCTTGGGGTAAAAGCCTTGGGATTTACTTGACATGTTTCTAGGCAAACTATTAACCTCTCAGGCAAAAGTCTCCTCCAGAATGTTTTAAATGTAGACTTTCCACATGAGAGAAGCAAAGCAAATTCTTTCTGAGCTAAGCAAAGATAGTAGATATTTTAAATAGATTCTTAACGAAGGAAAGAAACAGAGAAAAAATTGCAAGTTGCTTGAACGGTGCTTATTCAGAACAGTTGTCACCTCTCCTGCCTTCGAAGAGGAAAGAAATGGCTATGGTTCCTGTAGAAAAACATGCTCAAACAAACAAACAAACAAACAAAACACTAAATATAGGGACTTGGTAACAACAACAACAAAAAATGCCTAGGCAAAATTATCCAAGAATGTTTTTTTCTCCTACTTTACTTAGTTCATATGAGCCGTATTAACTACTCATAAAGTACCCAGAGACCTACGTGTATGGGAAGGAGCTGTGCCTTCCTACCACCACAATGGGAATCTTGGAAAGCCCAACAAGAGATGGAGAGTTCTTCTTCTCCTGTATACTGCACAGGGACAAAATGCATTTATTCAGTGACTTCTGTGCTATATACTTGAGGCAGGAAAGTACTTATACTGTATAATATTTTTGCTGTGGGAGTACTTCAGACCCAGGGTCAAGCACAGAACCACAAGTGAACTTGATGTAAAGATGGGTCGGAAACTTGCTGTCTGGCATGTTTTGGGGCTAGTGAGCTCTAATGTACACTACACTCTTAAGTAGGTTGTTCACACAGTAATACCTATTTAAACTAGTTTACACTAATGTTATTCTTTTATGCTCACCAGTGCTTCTTTTCACTGTGAAAGGGGGAAGAGAACTCAATTTACTGACAAAAACATAGCTCCAGAGCATGTAGAGCCAGACAGACCAGACAGGCATCTTTTACCTCTGTGCCATTGCATTCATCTTGCACGCTGGACCATGCATATCGTAGACTTCATGTTTGTTCCTAAGCAGTAGGCTTTTCCAAGATAGAAAGATTTCTCATTCACAGGCTACACACAAAACTAAAGACAAAGGGATGCTCGTACTTAGTGGGTCTTCCAATAACCAAGCCATTTATTTTCAGTTGGGTTCTTGTTAAGTGCTGTGAGCATAAACTGTACTGCCATGAGCACATCAATAAGCATGGGAAGTGTTTCCCACTGCTGTGTGAATGCCACAGGCACTCACAGGACTGGCATTATTAACCAAGTAGACCAGCTTAGAGAGGGAAAGATCAATGATAATGTCCCAAAGTATGGAGAGATAAGCCTAAGTACTTTAGCTTTATAAATAAATTGAAATTGAGCTAATGGATTATTACGGCTCCTGCAGTTCATCTCCAAACTATCTCATAGTTTTAAGCAAGTTAATCTTGTATTGACCTTCAATTTCCTGTGTCTGTAAAGTTCATAGGAGTCCCAATTTGGAATTTGATCAACTCCATTGTTGGAAGCAGAAATCAATAAAAAAGGGGAAAGTTGTCTGAGCAGTGGCTTGGTGCCAGAAGCATCTGCCTTTACTGCAGGTTGTCTCTGTCTCCAGCTTAGTCCATTATTGAGTCTCTTGTCTTGCACAGTGCTCTGCAGGGATGCTTGTTTCCACCTGGAATCAGCAACAAAAAAGGTCACTGGGCAATGATGTCTGTCTGCAGGAAAGAAGGTTTAGCTGGAGCTTACCCTGGTGTTATAGAGGGTGGTCAGGGCCTGCAGTTCTGGTCCTCTCAGATGGGATCCAGCAATGCTCAGTAGCTCTGAAAAATGTGGCCATTGTTTTTCAAACTGAATATCCAAAGCATCTCAATGTACAGTGGCATTAGAAGATGCTTTTGGAGAAATAAGCTTTGACTCCTGCATCCACCAGCTGCATTTTCTTGATGAGACAACTTGTGTCTCCCTGTAAAAGAAGACGTTGTCATGAATAATGAGCTAATTTTGAAACATGCTCTGAAGCAAATTCTACCAAGTAAGTAATTGTGCTGTTCCCCCGATATCTGTGCACCATTCTAGCTTTGTCTTGGCTGCCTAGATTACAGACAGTGTTAATTTTCTCACTCTGCTACTCAACAGCAAACTAGCTATTTCACAACTTGTACTTACGTGAGAGTTACAGGGAACATCTGGAGGCTCCCCTTAGATGGATCAGGCAGCATTATGCAATTCACCCTGTCCTTATTGCATTGCTTGTTCTTAACAATCTTTTTTGTAACTTTTCCAAGGGTCTCCCTGTAAGGCTTTCTCTTTTTTGTTTGTTTGTTCATTCCTTTATTTTAAAGGCCTGTTTGTCTCCGGTATTTGCTTTTTTGTGTGTTTTTCTTTGGGGATTTGCTTTTGCTTGGGGCTGCTTGCCATCTGTAGTGTCTATGTTTCAAACACTGTCACCTTCTCATGATGATTCAGATTCCAGCGGGCTGTGCCAGTGCAGCAGTGGGAGAGGTTACGTTGTACCTGTGTGGTACTTCATCAGAGGTCTCATGTCCTCAGCTGTGTCCTACCAATGTCCTGATAAAGGCAGGAAACTTAATCCCCAGAACAACTTCTCTGACTGGTTAGAGTAGTGTCATCTTTTGCCTCCAGTTTCTTCCCGGGATCCATTGTGCTGACTTGCAATTTCTTTGACTTTTATGTGTCACTCCACTTCGCCCATATTTTCAAATCTAAAAAACAAACAAACAAAAATAAAATTAGAAATGAGGACTCTCTGCTGGCCCATAATGGGCTAGAACACTCACTGTTTCTGTAGAGGCATTTTAAGCCTGCATAGGAATGTAAATAATTGCTGTGTGCTTAAACGCCGTTATAGCCTAAAGCATATAGCATACCTTAAGGGTAACCCTCAATCAACATCTCCAAATATCATACCCGTGTGAGCAGCATACTCAGTGCAGGCTTTTATGAGCTTGTAAAGGAAAAATGATGTTGAAGTTTAAGTTAAGTCTTATGGTATAAAGGAGGAAATGGGCTGTTTTGTCTCCGGTGAGAAGCCCTGGTGCCCATGCAGGGGTTACAGCTCTGGGGGAGAAGGAGCTCTGCCCCAACCAACAGCTGGCAGGAGAGTGTTGGCAATTAAGAAGAAACATGCCTTACAGTCATATCTTTCTAAAGCATGAGCTGCTGTGTGTGACTTGTAGCTAATAATTAATCAAGTTTTAGATGAGCTTTTGCTTTAATATCTGATCCACCTGATCTTTAAAGCTATAACTATCCAACGCTATTCTATTTCTGTATTGGTAGTAGATTTTTATATTTGAACACATCACCTTATCCCAAATTGTTACTCTGTGGTAGCAAGATATGAGGCTGGATGATGCTTTCCCCCAGATTTCAGTGATAATGTCTTCTTCAACACCCTACTGGGACAGGATTTCATTAAAGTGACATATTAATCTAGCATGGAAAATAATTCTTCTTCCCTGTAGAGCATCTCTGTGAGGCTTTTTTACAGAAAGAATTAAAAAACAAAACTTGTCTTCAGTTTCCCTGTATAGATTGCTAGGATAAGACTGCTGCATGGTCTGTGTGTGTCTTATCTGTTACACAACCCCATGGAATTGCAAAAGGGCAAGTCTTCTTGCCAGACTTTTTACCCATGATCTGAAGCAGTCCTCACCAGCGCGTGCCTTGGTTTACATGGCAATATGGACAGATGATCTGATCTGCTCTGGTGTGGCACATCCCCTCCGAGCTGTGGCTGAGAAGTCACTGCACTCTATTTCCAATCAGTTATGGCATTTCGCTGGTAGTGCAAACAAGTGGTACACTAGAAACCTCAATTTTAACATCTTTTAATATTGTTTTAAATACAGATCTCACACAACCTTTTACTTAATTAACTTTTCTTGCATAGATAATTCATTTCACCAGCATACTATGCCACAGGATGCTTCTTCCTGTGCATAGAGATAATATGCTCTGTTTCTATTTCTGCCTGAAGCAGAATTAAAGTAGGAAGGGAAGCGTTTGGTAGCACTTTTATCCTTTGGAGTACTTTTTCTTGTGTGCACCCATGCAACATATTTTGAGATCACAGCTCTCACATTTCCTAAAGGAAGAGGAAGAAAAAACAGGGCAGCCTTAGAGAAAAACAAAAAATCTTGGAAGAACATAAAAGCCTTGTGTTCATTACAGTTTGCCTTGAAGAATTTATCTGACGTTTCTCTGAAAGTTGAGTTATCAGAAGCAATAATTTGCTCTGCATTATCTACTACCTCGATTCAAAAGAAGTTCTGAAGAGGTGTCATTTGAATTCACACAGGAAGCCAGATCTCTTAATAGATGATCTACTTCTTATTAAGGCATCTGGTGCAGTGGGAAGAAAGCAGAGAAGCTTCTGGTCTCAGGATCTTTTTGCTATTTCTCTTACAAACGCCTCGAGTTATAGGACAAATATGCAAAGACAGTGCCTAGAGATGAAGGTGTAAGTGTCCAGATCAGACCATACAAAAGGAGAAGCAGCGAGGAGACACAGCTGGACAGGCGTAGCAGGGAGGCCAAGAAACGGAGCTGGGCACCGTCAGCTGCTGCCTACCCCTGCACAGGCAGTGTGCCGTGTCCTGGCACTTCCCAGGTCCTGCATGTCCAGCTTTTAAGCAGAAGCTGCAAAGAGGGCCCTTTGGTGCTGGCGTTTTTCAGTCCACATCAGGCTGCGTGAATAGCTTTCCTCCTGTGTGCCAGTTTGCATCGCCGCTGTTTTACCTGGTATGCAGCCCTGACCTGAGCTCTTCCTGCATGCTGCCAGGACATGAACATAGGATTTGGTATTAAAGCCCAAAGCTCAGCTGAAGTATTCAGAGGAATAACTTCTGCTTCAGCAGTGTGGTTTCCCACCCGTGCCAAGGCAGCAATGCTTTTAAATTCTCATGACCTCATTGTTTCTGACATTAGGAACGCTGGCTGCAAACTTTCAGCCAGTATGCCTGGGGGAGGAGAGGGAAGAAAAAAACAGCCAAAATGTTTGCAAATCATCCCGTTTCATACTGTAAACTTCCCCATGCAAAGATCCCTCCATTGTTTGCCCCTGGATGCCTGCAAAAGTGATGCAATGTTGTGTTTTTCCATGCTAGGAGTTATTGCTTCTGTATTTGCAAGTGTGAAAGAAGCACCCAAGGGGCAAAGGACATTGAGGATCAGGCATATAAAACAAGTTTTCCGTTCATCTTAAAAAGGGGGCACAACTGCACTATCTGAGCATCACTGAGCCATCTTGCATTTTGACAGTTTTTCAAAATTAAGAAAACCTGCCTTGCTAAATATTAATCCATTTCTGTGCTGGGGACAGCAGAAATTGGTGAGGGGCAGCACTGCTCACTGAGCTAAGAGGCAAAACGGATGTGAGGGGAAAAAAAAAAAGAAAAAAGAAAAGAAGAAAATAACTCAGGAGAATAGGAGGATCAAGAGTTTCCATTTTTGATGTGTTCTTGTAATGTCAGTGGATTCTTGCGAGAAATTGACCTTCAGGTTTTTCTGCTGAAATAAAAGGTGAATCCAGCACACGCACAGAACCGTATGGGATCCCAGGAAAGGAAACTTGGCTCACCAGCATATGAATTACATGGAGCCAGTCGTATTTTCTCCATTGGATTTATTTATTTCAGAGAGCTGCCATCACCTGCTGAACATCTTCAATTTGACTTTGCCCCACCCCAGCGACGGCATTTACATTGGGATGAATCACCTCCACCTTCCGATGCATCCTACCAATGCTTAGCCAAATACCTTTTCTTCTCCCCAGTTGCAAAATAGTTGCTGTTCCCAGTAACTTAATGTTAAATCTGATTCAATTTGATGGAAGCACATTCTCATTCTGTCCCAGAAAACTGATACTACAGGCTCATGCGTTTTCCTTCTTCGTGTCTCCTTTGCCATCTCTTGCTTGGCACCTCCCTGGAAAGCATAAGTGACTGGTGAAACAGGACAGCTTGCCAAGGAGATAAAACTCCTTTGAAGGACAACCTTCACAAAAGAGTATCAGTCTTTTTCAAGAGATCCCCCCTCTCTGGGTGAAATTCCATCAGGAGCCAACAGTCCCTTATATCTGAGTGTCTGTTTCCCTCATTGTTGAGCCTGCTGTTCCTCTGTATGAACCTGCCGTTCCTCTGTATGTTACTTTGGTGCTCAGGAAGACCATATTGCAAATATTTGTACTTTGGGACCTGAGCATTTCAGGCTTTATTTGTCCTGATGCGAGCATGCTGCCGACATGGATGCTGTCCATTTTAGACACTGGAAATGGGGCCCAAATCCTCAGAGGTGCAACCTCCCAGTTGATGAAAACATTCCTAAAGACTTAGTTCCTACACTTACAGTAATGTGCCTGATAATCCAGGAACCATTATTTGCTTGCTGTCATGGTATGGCCCATGTTTTGCTGTTTGAAGAGATGGTCTGTTAAAAATCAACACATCTACAGAAACTACTTAGTCCACAAGCTAATAAAAAATGATTAAGCAAAACAATGACAAAGCAAGCAGGAAAGATATCATCTTGACATTCTCAAAAGTAGCAGGTGGATTGAATAATAATGGTCTGCTATTTGTCTTGCAACAGTAGCTAAAGTAGGTCCCACGTTCCTGTTTATACAGATGAAACAGGGAATCACGCGTGCACACGCACACACACATATGCTGCTGCGTAAGTAATAAGATTAGATAGTATCTGGTCATGTAGCCATTAATAGTCAGAAGATGTTAAGAGGTAAGAAACTATAAAAAAAGACTGATTAATGCACTGCATTGGCTATTTTCTGTCTGCCTTTTTCAGCTGACTCTCTATTCCCATTACCCTTCTCAGTGCTTTTCTGGGCACTGGTGGGTGCTTAGCCACCTACACGCTGAGCTCCGCTTACCTTTGTGCAGACAGCAACAAAATCAATTTTCCAATTTTAAATGTTTGCCAAACTGTACATCCACTGTGCCATGAGGAAAGCACTGAAAAACTAAATAATGAGGCACCGTGCATGGAGCAACCAAAGCGAGCTGAAACTGGTGTGTTCAGCCTAACTTAGGTCCACGTGCAGCCCAGATGCTCCACCAGAAGGGCTGAATAATTTACGTAGTATAAGAGCATCTGTCAGTTCATCTATCAAAGCTGCTGTGCAGAAGCCTTATTACCTCCCAGAAGTGGCGTTTGTGGATGCTGTATGTATGACAGAAGATACCAGAGGCTCTATATAATGCTTTTTCACTTGTCAG
This sequence comes from Cygnus atratus, assembly GCF_013377495.2. Taxonomy (NCBI): domain Eukaryota; kingdom Metazoa; phylum Chordata; class Aves; order Anseriformes; family Anatidae; genus Cygnus; species Cygnus atratus. Next base: position 119,911,284 of record NC_066363.1, read on the forward strand.
AACAGCAGCTTTCCCTTGTAAGGTTTGCTCTGTATGGAGATCTTAAAGGTGGTGGTGGGGTGTGCACAAACAAAGACCAGAATTTAACTAAATTATCTCCTCAGCTGTAATTTCTAGCATCTGTTCAGCTGTACCTGAGCCAGCCCTGGGCCAAGCAAGATACTTGAGGGTACTCGAGCCACTGAGCATGGGGTGGCCAGGCCTTCTCCTGAGGCTGCTCCTTCCAAAATCCCCCCTGCCACGGCTCAACTCAGATGGCAAGTTCAGTCTTGAAAATAACCCCAGATCTGCTATGTTTCTGTGCCAGCAGAAGGTTTTTGCAAGGAGGAAAAGGGGCCAGGCTGCTTTATTTCTCTAAATGTGACTCAAGATTATCCAGAATTAGAATTCCAAAGCCAGTTTGGGGTTTGGGTGTGCTTGTTTCATATTTCTCATTCACAGCCTTTAGAGATTGAGCCAAGTTGCAGAAGCCTTTTCCCTCAAGCTTGTTCTCACAAAGCAAGTTCAACATGCCAAAAACTCTGTCTGGAATGTGGAAATCTACAGCGGAAAAAAAATCGACCACACAAGCCTTCAGCTGCTGTGCCAGCTGGTTAAGAATCAATCCAATGGACGACAGCCACAAAAGAAAATGAATACATTTCAGAAGGGACAGGGCACTTTTAAAGTTTTGGTGGATCCACGATGAAAGTAGTTTTCATACCATAAGGTATGAAATCTGACCATTAAAGACGTGTCTGGAGAACTGGCGGCTCCATCACAGCAGCTGGAATAGGAGTTCAGAAGCGTTTCTAGGTATCTTTGGTGGACTTCAAAGAGATCAAAAAGAGAACTAACAAATACCCGTTGGGCTCCATACTTCTCTTCCTGCCTATGTAGTAACTAAAGAAGCAACTAAAGAAGCACTGGAACTGCTCTGGGCACAGCACAGACCCAGCTGTACGAAACCAGTACTGGGAAAAAAAAAGAAGAGTAAAAACCAGCCTGGGATACATGAAGATCAGGTATATCTGCAGCAGGAATCACCCCAATTCACCTGCTACAAATTCCCTGTAAAGATGACATGAAATTAGGAATTCCTGACCACCCTGATGTTTAGTAAATTGTTTCTTGTTAAAAGGAACTAGGTAAAAATAGTTTAATTTCTTGCCTTGCAACTTTAATGCTTTTTAATATATGTTTTTAAACTTAAGATTTTCTCTATTTTATTAGAACTTTGGCACCTCTTGTTTCCAGAGCATGCAATGAAATTAGCTAGCAAACAGGAGCCAAATGTAATTTGAAGAACCATGCTGCACTTTCTCCAGTTATAGTAAGTGGTATGGACAGTCTTGCTGTCAGACTCCTTTTAGCTGATTTGTTTTACTGTGTGTTAGGCAGAAGTACTCAAAAGAAATTTAAAGTGGTCTTGCTCACATGTGGTGACTGTAACACAAGGCCTGGTAGAGTAGGTTCGTTTCTATAACAGCTGACTCAATTTCATAGTTGGGAGAGAAGTATTGCACCTACTTTATATGTGCATAAGTAAGCTTTTTTGTTTAAGAAAAATTCTCCCTCCAGTTCATTACACTTTTGTAATCAATTTTTTGACACGGAGAGATCACTATAACAATTAAACAATGTTTCAGGAGGCAACGTCTGATATTATCACTCAATGTATGTAGTGACCAAAAGCCAAGATATTAATAGTCTGTTATTAACAGTCTGTGCAAAACAAAATTATTTAAGGAAAGCAAACAAGCAAATACTGTGAATAACCCATGAGGAGAAGAATAATTTGCTTTGAGACCACCATCCATTTTGGCTAGTCCTGAACGTTAAATATATATATATATATATATATATATATATATATATATATAAATAAATAAAAGGGCATTAGCATCATTGGTCTGTATTGTCAAAGACCTTTGTAGAAATGAGGTGAATAGAACTAAGAAAATAAGTGGCATCATATAGTCTCATGAAGTTTCAGCAGAAAGGTTTAGGAGCATTATCTTTCTTAATATGCATCTCCCATGCTATTACGCTCATGCAGCAGTTCTAAGCACATTTACTTTTGGCACCCTGTTGGTTCGACAGGCTTAATAGGGATTAAGCACTGCAGAGCTAACAAGTTAAGTGTCACCATAACTGTATCTTTCTCTTCAGAGTAACAGGATGAAGCAACATAATGGTATACTTGTGCAGCAAACCCAATAGAAGATGAATCGCACAATTGTGTTGACAATGCTGATTAACTGCTCTAGCTTGCATTTCAGTGATTAATTTCATATGAAAGCATCCTAATAATAGATGGCCAGGCTGAGCTCTGCTTTTACACAACAGGACAGTAAATTGGCCAGTAGGAGGTTTGTTATCTTGCTGAGAGATAATGACAAATACCTATCAGTACAGCAGCAACTCTATTCCTACTTCCAAACAACCTAAAAATGCACATCCTGGTTATGCTGTTTGCACGGAGAAATCTGGAAAGTCTTCAGCATATCCAAAGGCTAATCATGTAATCAGTGGTCTAGTCTAATGCTGTGAAAATTTCCTTTAAGTACTTCTGCCTAACACGCAGTAAACCAAATCAGCTAAAAGTAGTTTGTAATCCTGTTTGTGTAAGTCTCCAGATCTGTCCCCCCCTCCTTCTCAACAAAATTGGGTGTGCAGATGATTATCTACCCTACTTGCACAAATAAATCCTATTAGTCAGTATTTATGACTTATTTCTTATTGTGGAATCTTAAATGTAATCACGGTGGTATTGCAGTGCCTCTTAAGGCCTCCTACTACATTGATTACAACTATTAAAACTCAGACCTTGTTCCTTATGGGATTTTTGTCCTGTTTTCCACTGTTGCCTCAATTACTTTCCCTTTAATTCATTCCTTTTTGGTCTTTGATCCTTCCACCCCTTATTCAAGCACTAGGCAGGAAGAACTTTTCAAGGGTATTACGTACGTAAAGGTTCAGCAGGACAGGCCATGTATAATTTCATTTAGTTTAAACACAACACAAAACCTCAGAAACCTGTTCCAACTGTCAATTTTATTTGAAAGGTGTCTTCTATACAATTTTATATATAGAAATAAATATGAAAGGCCTATACAAGTACAAACACTTAAAGAGTCGCAATACTGCCCTTCATTTTTCATACTCATCTTTCAATACTTCAAGGGACAAAAATTGCATCAAATATCCCACATTTAGCAAAATAAATTTTACAAAATCTCAGATCACAAAAAGGTCTGTTCACGCTTACTGGAAACTTTTAAACCGAGTTTTCTTTTACATACAGACAACCTCAACACTCAATTACATTCAGCTGCCTTTGAGAATTTCATAACACAGACTGATTTACATTTTCCTCAAGATAGATATCAAAAACAAAAGTCATACCTATGTCGCACTCCAACGTGGCAACTTGACATTATCAGTTTTAATGATATTACTGTTTGAACACAATATTTTTGAAATACATTCTGATAAATTTAAAGGACAATCTTGCCTTCAAATAAAAACTGTGATACTTTTTAAAACTTCAGAATGGGCATTTGCTTTGGCGCAACATGATTCTTCATGAAGCTTTAAAAAAATTAATTCAGCACCACATAAAAGGCTTTTGATATAAAGCAACAACATTATAAAATAAGAAAGCTTTTTGGGTTTTTCAAACCACGATTTATCACTGTATGGGAAAGAGTCTATATTATTCTAATATGGGGTATCCTCCAGATGCAGTTATGCAATCCCACTGATTTTCACAGTTTAAAAAGAGTATAAACCAATGCACATACTTAATTGTTTGGGGTAATGGATATTTATTTGAATACAACTGCTCTTTTAAAAAGTTGGGGGTTGTCTTCTTTACTTTAAGGAAAAAAAAAAAGTCAAAAAAGGTCAAAACCCAACACTATTGAAAGTAGACCACATAATATAAAAAAAACTCTTTTACCCTTTCTTAGGGAATTTGTCCTCATTCCAAAACAAATTAGTATCTGAGAACTCTTTAAAGAGCTGTAGATTAAGCTTGCTGGCAATCAAAGGAAATATTTCAGATATTTCCTATTGGGATAATAAAAGTGTAGGCTTTAGTTCAGTGAAGAAAAAAAGTAACTTACTGTAAGTGCACAAAAGCCCAACCCTACAACTTCCTCCTGTTCATTCAATTGTTTTTACTTGAGGGAAGTACATATTAAATCAGGGTTGAGAGGGATTTTCTAAGTCACATAAAAACTACGTTTGAAGAATGTGGAGGTTTAACAGTTTACATGTATACTATATATATATATATATACACACACACACACAGTTTTTCAAAAGAACCATCACTTTTTAAAGGAGTGTTGTATTATTTTTTTCTTTCCTTTATTATAAAGCGTTCTGGGCTTGTGTTACTAAATAGTACCCTCATTTCCATTTCTTAAACTTTAAGTGCTTGGTTCATTCATTTGAAGGAGAATTTGCACATTCAGAATCACTGTGAAGTATACAGGACAACGCTGTACTTGAGGGTAAATATCCATTAAGGCTCAGCTTGGAATAGCAGCCATGCTGTCATGTTGTGATTCGCTCCACATCAGACTGGTTTCCGTAACAAACCTGCTTAGTTCACTGCAGTTCTTTTCTCTAATCTCTACTCATTGCTTTCTGAGCAAACCCAGTAAAACCGAACAGTTTTCACTGCAGGTTTTACAGGCACAGCTAGAGGTTCTTCAGGCCACAGAAGGTTAACTGCTACTGTCAGCAATAGGTTTGTCAGCAGCATGAAAGCAATAACCTAGAGAAAGTTTTAATAAATGCTGTAGAGTTAATCTGGCCTATAAAACTTATTTGCTGTGATGATGATTAAGACAGTAAGACCCTAGCTGTCCTGGGTCTAACGTCCAGATTAAAGCAGCAACCATAGGTGATGCGGGAAAAAAAAAAAAAAAAAAAGGAAAAACAAAGATGAGACTATGAACAGAAAGACTTTAAGTGTCATTTTTGCATAAACACTTTCAACATAGGAATGCATTTATCAAAAGTTAAATCATTTGTAATGGGGCAAACAAAGTTTGGGCTCCTCAGCCCAATATTGGACAAGGGAAAGAGCAAAGGAAAGCGTCTTATATCTTAGAATATACAGCAGTATCATTAGGACAGTATTTAAAAAACTATGATTAGAAGAATGAGTAAGTCATATTTATGACTTTAAGAATATTGTAACTAAATAGTAGCTTACTCAGAAGACCTTAGTCTTCTTTCTGTCGCGTTTGAAATCGTTCCATTAAAGCCCTACATATATTTCCTGGTATTTTCTGATGTTTTTCTATTAGGGCCTGGAGTGCTGCTTTTGTCTGTAAGGAAAGAGAAAAGGGTTGGGTCAAATTAAGTCATCTTTATGTTGTTCACACATGAACACCATTTCTAGGCTCTTTTTCATCCTTTCAAATATTGGAGAACTATTGCAATTACAAAATACTATTTTTTCCGTTATTAAGCCCACATGATTTGTCTGTGGGATCACTACCAAGAAACAAACTAGCAAACTAGTATCTTTCATCTGTGTTAGCTGTGTTCACAAGCTCTGTTAGTGATACGCAATAGTAAAATGGTGATGGAGTAAGCTAGCAGAGACATAGATCTATAAAGCATGTCAGTACCTGTATACTGTACTGCAACTCAAACTTCTGTCTATGCCCAGGTTTGCATCAGTAACACTTGGTATGCAAGAATTTTGCTTCTACACAGGATCAGAAGCATCACTGGAAACACAATTGTGACCCATCTAAGTACATTTGGCTTTTACAAAATAATTATCCCTGCATCCAAGTCCCCGAAAGGAACTGGTCCAGCAAAGCATGCTTAGATCAAACCTAAATAACTGCATATGACCACATTATTCGCTTGCACGCAAAAATGTAGCAGGCCCAGAAGTTAATAACAGCCATTCTATTATATAATACCTGTATTAGGAACATTGAAAAGCAGTAATACACAAAAGCTATGGTGAAGACACACAGCAACTTTCCTGTTCTGTCTACAGAAGCACAGACTATTAACCTCTTAAGGCACGAGACAGAACAGAGACCTGTTGCTTTTGCAGATTGTTGGTCAACCAGGGGAAGAGATATTCTTGGTACAAGCTCTCACTGTTCCTGTGAAGTAAGTGATCAATTGCTAAGTCCTGGGAGCAGGTCCCTGTCCATGTCCTAAATGTCCTTACAGGAGTAAAGCTTCTATTAAGCTCACTATTTTTTTTTTTTTGCTATACATAATGGGAAAACGAATACCATACCATAGTCTGAAACATGAGATGAAGCACATTACAATCACTGTGGGATTCTAGGGGATTCATATTCCATGGGTTCTATCTAGCAGAATGCACCCTTAAGGCAGAAGGAAGTGAGGGTGTGTACAAATGTAAGATTCCAAAGCATGGCTGAAAGTCACTTAAACACACCTATTTGCTTCTGCAAACCAACAGTGCTGAGGCTCTGTCAGACTGAACCCCCAAAAGAAGCACTCAGTTTGCCATAAACAGGGCATAAGATAATGCAGATAAACATTTCAAGAAGTCATTTTGCAGTGATCTAATGAGAGGATAAGCAGGTGATGACAGAAAACTGAACTGACACCTGCATTGTCAAAAATAAAGATCTTTCAGATGAAGTTTTTAGAACGCTAAACATGACCCCCTGTGAAGCTTTCAAAACGGCTGGTTCAGTGCCCTCAATCTGACTGCTTCACGCACGTTTTATATCTGCGCTGTGAAATCTATTCATAAGTTGAATGAATATGAGAACCTGACAAGCTTCTCTACAAACCACCTAAATCTGAAGAAGGAAAACATTCAAAGAGTTAATTTCTGGGGTGAGAAGTTGGGGGAAATAGAAATGTAAACAGACTGTACAAAGCCATGAAATGATTCGGCTTTAGCTGTTTCATTGCATGGAATTTCAACAGTTTGCGACCCCAGATTTGCTGTCTTTTAAAGGCTTCATTGGTAATTTTCTAAGTGATCAAGATCCAGAACACTTTCCCTGGATGGAGCCCATGACTTTCTTTAGCAGCCCAGAGCAATCTTGTATGACTGAACTTCCTTAGGCCCTAAAGCAAGTTGTTTCTTGAAGCAAATAAAGAGTACAGTATTGACTTTAAAAGGCCTAGAACGTCTGCAAGGTGTAGCAATACACCCGCATTTAGGAGGGATATTTAGAGATAAGCAAGTACAAAATTTACCGCGATTCCATCAACTTCTACAACTAGTTCTATGACAGGAATCACTATCTTGACACGAATATTCCAGTGTTTTCTACCAGACCAGTAAATATATATGCAAATCTGTCTTACCTTAGCAGTCAGTTCCTCAGCAGTTATATTTGGATCATATGGAATGGGTTCTCCAACAAATGTACGAAGCTTGACTGGAAACCCACCGTACATAGGAACTACTGGCAATCTAATACGTTCATATAGTTTCCTAAGTATTTCTAATATTAAAAAAAAAAAAAAACAGGTGGGGGGGGGTAGAGAAGAGAGAGACTGAGATTACTCCACAAGGTTGTTTTTTTCCCTCACCATGTTTTAAAACTGAAACTGGATTGTCAAGTAATCCAGCCCATGACCCAGATTCTCAAATGTGTCATCTCAAGCACTATTCCACCTTTCATTTTCCAAAATTTGCATTAACACTGACATAAGACTTGCTTCCAAACTCACTTTAGTGTGAAATACCCACCCCCCCACCCCCAAAGAATAGCTGCAAAGATGAAAGCAGAGAAAGTTCTGTAGCTGCCTCTGGAGAGTAAGGGAACATATACAACAGGGGTTACCATTTAGCTAATTTTACAGGTTAGCATAAGAAACTGGTATTGGTAGAAGACTGTTCTGTTTAATCCCATTGGGGTCTAAAGGATCAGAAATAGTCTTATCTAACTAAAAGCCAGTCATGTTGAAATGCTGAATTGCTCTTTCAGACCACACACTGCTTACAGTGAAACAATACATAAAGAAGAAAACAACAAAAAAATTAAGTCAGCTGTAAGAGGACACTTCTTCCTCATGTCACTTCCTAAGCATCTGTCCCAAATGCAACTAGAACAGATTCCTTGCAAAATGAGTGCTGATATTCTCTTCTTCAATTTTAGACAAGAAATTCCTTTAACTTAGTGTTGGCATTAAAAAAAAAAACATCTTTAGTGACAGACGAATTTTTCTGTACACAACTTATAAGAACAAAGAATACTCAAATACTATTCAAGCAAGAGCAACGTGTCCAGCAATGAAAAGAATTAAAGTCGTCTAGCACCTCTGTTGTATTACACAAGTCACAATATTTTTCTGGCTTAAACAGTTTGGGAAGATTCTCTAGAACACAGTAACAATTAATTGCTATTTATTTTTGTAGAATCTGGAGAATGTGTGAATCACTCTGCACATCTACATTGGATGTCTGGGCTTTCTCCATGCAATATACAGCTTTTAATTAGAGGGGAAACGAAATAGAACTGTTTTGTCCTGCAGTCCTTTGATGAAGATGATGATGCCATATTTTAAAGAGAACATGCTGTACAGAGGAGACTGTTCAGGTCCTTTCTGCTAGCAGCAAGTTGAAGAACACAAAAAAAGGTGCAGGGGCAGTTAACAAGAGCAGATCAGCAGAGATATGATTATCCCAGAGGTGGACTCTTCAGACAAACACCCATCTATTAATGCACAGGAACTCCCAAAAATGAGGAAAGAGAGCAGGCAAAAGCAGTATTTTGTGAGAAACTACAGGTTTAGAGCTGCACAGTATACTAACTATGGATGAAATATCTTACAAACCCTTTGAAGACAGAGGTCTAAGCACAGAGTATTAAGAGAATATTTAAAGATACTGTCAACTGTAAACCCTTGCTTCTTAACAGACAGCAGAAGACCTAGAGTCGGTGTAGCAGACATTAGCTATTTGCCTTTTTCTGGCTACTTTTTCCTTTCTTCTACTTCTTTTTGAAGGCACATTATCATGTTGACAATAACTTAGGTGAGCCAATACCACATATAATGCTGATATTAAATCTAAATAAAAATCTCTGGATTCTGCTGGTGAGCAAACCTCAAGAAACAAGCCTATGTCAAATCTCAGATTTATATGGGGCTTATTTCTAGAGAGATAGGCTAAACACATATGGAAAAATAGACTACAAAAAGTATATATAAAATATCTTACTTATTCTTCCTAATGTCCTAATGCCTTCTCGAACATTTTGTGTAAACACAGGAATGATGGGCTAGGAGGGAAAAAAAATATTAAGAATTCAATGAAGATAACACTATCTAAAAGACTCCTACCTCACTTAAACCCAATGTGCAAATTAATTTCAGAAGTGTTTGTCATACAAGGACATACAGAGAGCAAAACAAGGATTCATTAAGTTCTTCTGCGACCTTCTCCCATGAAGTTTCGGCCTGGACAATACTGCAAGGTTTCGAATACTGCAACATTTCAGCAAGTCCATTTTCTTAAAGCAGTACAGGTTTTCAGAACCTGTGAAGCATTTAAGCTGCCTCTTGTCTAGAAGTATTTGCACATTTGTGAATTAAGCGGTTAAACCTCTTCCCTAATTTATAGTTATGCTCAAAGAATTGACAGGACTGGGACCCTAAACTTGTCTGATTCAGCTCTACTGTGCTGATTGCATTGCTTCACACATGATGTGTCATATTCAGTACAGGTCCATGAGTCACTTCTGCTGATGAATATTTGGAATGGTGTTAATATTTCAAGCTTTTATTGCTGTTTTTGAACTTGCAAACAGCTGTCAAGATTTACAAGGACTGTGTGGCGAGGGAGGTTCTACTACATGAAGATTATTAACATCAATTTACAAACAAATTATCAGAAAGAGAACTAAGATTTTCACACATCCAGATTCCTTCAAACTTTTTTTTTTAAAGCATGTAGATGAGTTAGTAAATTAAACTTTTCATACAGGTATCAAGTCGCTTAAAAATTGTTTTAAAAGTTTATAAATAATCCAGTGCAACAGTAGAGAATAAGAAGTGCAGTTGCCTAAGCCAAATGGTAATGCATTTCCTTATTCTAGAACCATCTTCTTTGGAACAGCTTACTTTTGACACAGAAATAAGAGATTTCTGCATGTACCAAGTTGGTTTATACGGCAGTAACTCTGGCAAGCAAACTGCTGAGAAGAGACAATCTAAGGAAGCTGAAGGTCCCAGTACTGACATTCAGAAACATTTTTCTTTCCAAGAAGAATTATATTCATGATTAAGAGTGCCTCCAACACTATTTATATTCTTCTGAATCTCTCAGTTATTGGGCAGGAGCGTGGAATTGAAGCTGCAAGATCTTTGTGAGTGCACAAAGGAACTGAATATACATTCAATAAAATAGATATAAGCACTACAAGCATAGCTAAACCCCAAGTATGGCCTTTTGTATGCTATTACAGTGCATTAGTAAAATCTAATCTGTTGAAAATATCCTGTTTAAGCTGTGTTATAAAACACAGCTTATGATAAAAGTGAAATACATTTAAAATTAGGTCTTAAAAGTATTCTAGTTTGGTATAAAATTCAGAGATTTAACTAGTCTCTCTTTGACAGTACCTACATATAAAACTCCTGGAGTGACAGTTTTAAATCAGGAATATGCACACCTATACACATCAGAACACATCTTTCAAGTACAAATAGAATGAGAGGGACTCTGAAAGGGTTATTAAAATAGATACAATTCAAATGTATGATACACTTCTGTGCCTTTCACAGTTGGTCCCATATAAATAACCACCTGTCTACAAGGACCCCAGACAATGCTTAATATTTGACAGAACTGAAGAGAAATAGTTCACACCAAGGAGCAGCAGCTCTTGCTGCTGCTGTATGCCCCAGACATCCCTTACTAGCATGTAAATACCAATGCAGTATATAATGCCAGTGCTTCTAGTATGAGTACAACAGCACAGGCAGGTCTGCTGAGTCACAGTGTACTTCAATGGTAGGAAAAAGAAATACTTTTGTTTTCCAGCCATTCAGATCCATCACAACCCTGACCAGGTAGGTATAAAACAGCACAATCTTACAAAGTAGAAACTATCCTGGATTTCATCTCTTATTCTTTTAAGCTCTGGATTTCCTGACCACACTATTCCCAGGCAGGTGACTCCAAAATCTTCTAACAAAAGGGACAAAAGTCTTGAAATTTAGTTAAAAAAGCAAGTAGACTGTATTCATGACACTGAGCAATGTAACACCAAATACTTGATAATCAAAACAGCTTCCCCTGGAAGAAAGAACCAGTAAGTGAGCATTTGTTTTGCTTTTCTTCTGTGAAAAGTCATACTTACCACTTTTGCATCAATGGCAACCTGAGCAAAGCCCTTTCGATTACCCCACATAATAACGTATGTTTCATCACTAAAAAGTGCTTCCCGAACTCCACCTGGAGAAATAACTAACAGATAGCCTTTCTTCAGAGCATTGGCACATGCTTCTTTTGGTCCATGCAAAACTTCAAATGCTTCAATAAATATTTTAAAACCTGCAAAGTAAGATGGTATCAATTCAGAACACATTAATTCATACTATCATTGTGCAGAAATTCCCAAGACAGAACACAATGGCTAAAATTTGTCTACTAGCCTAAAACCCCGAAGATATTGCTAGAAGGATTGGTGCATTAAGTTCTGCTTGTAAATTTCAGTCTAAAAACTTGAAAATTTATGTTTTCCATTCCAGTAAAGGCACGTGCTATCTCACAATCAGGATGAAACTGGGGAGAAAAAAAAAAAAAAAGGCAAGAACTCTGTGGCATATTTCATATATCCCTTCAGAGGAGTTAAGTCTGCTCTGGGGCACTGTCTCCTTGCCCATGCTCTACTTTTCAAATGAAGTCCAATAAGAGAAAATTCCAGCAAACTGTTGTTTTGTTAACACACAGAGTAGTCCATGCACAAGGAGATGACAAATAGAACTTAGCATTCCCTGTGTTCCTGATCACTGCAGGGATTGAATCCTCAGGTCAGTTTGAGTACCCAGGTGGCTTTTCATCTGAAAATAACAGCAGCTCATCACAGAAGGATCTGGTGAGCCCGGACTGCGTATACACATCTTAGGTGAAGATTTTTCATTTAATAAAGTCTAAAACTGCAAAGTTACATAAACTCCTCATTACCTTAAATGAGGAATGTCGTACTTACCCTGTTCTTCAATGAACAGCAGAACATCAAAAATTGCTTACAATCATCAAATGGACACATATGTGCTCAATTTAGACAACTAATCTAATGTAAAAGAACGTAACTAGCAGGAAGCCAGTCATGTTCACTCACACCAATAATTTTTCAATTTATGTAGCATTTGTGAGTACTGCATACTGAAGCAGGAGCTTCAGATCACTGAGGAGCATGGGAGAGATTATTTCTTTCTTGAAGTTTCCCACTGAGCCAAACTTAACCCGATCAACTACAAACAAGGGCACAGAACTGATCTAGTCAAGCCTAACCCTCAATAACAGATCACCTTTTTTTTTTTACCCTGAAAATGAAGATTTGTTAACACGAACAGGCATTTGTTTTGTGTACACACACAAAAGAAGGTACAGCTAAGAAGATAAAACTCTGTCCTTTTGTACACACTGCATAAACTAAGGACTCTGGAAGGAGATCATGAGGCAGCATATCGTCAGTTCATTCTTAGCTAAACTCCAATGAATCTTTGTAGGTGACATGAGCATAATTACTCCTGATTTCTACATACACACAATCAGAATCTATCCATGAGCATAACAGCAGAACACAAGCTCTGCTGTAGCTGTCTCACGGCTTGTTGTATCTGCTTTGTACCATATGTAACACTAGCAGGCTTCATCTAGTACCATTTGCACAGGTGACTCCTGAATTAGTTTTTCACATTTCGTTTCTCTCAGGTGTTTTGATTCTGGGATTTTAAATAGCTTATTTTTTATTTTTACAAGGTTTTACATTCCCAAACTCATTAAAGCTCTTTGGAATGCACCTGGGGATGGGAAGCTGCTCATCTCGCAGCTCTTTTCTGTCAGTGAAATCAGGAGAGATACAAAACAGGCATAGCAAAGGTAGAATCACGCAGGAAGATGGACTCCAAGGAGCTGTGAAAATAGCTTTCCTTTCCACAATAGACATGCAGGAGGAGCAGGGATAACACCATATGAGTCTGTCCATTTCATAGATCAGAAAAAAAACAACAAACAAACAGGAACAGAATATAGGCCATATTTTGTAATAGGGAACAGTGGTGAGGTTTCAGGTCTCCACAAAGTTCCTCAGCCATATTTTCCCCCCTTGACTTTTACTGTAAACCTTATATTCTGAGCTGTATTTCATAGTCTAGTCAGCAAATCATACTTTACTATTAATACCTCTACTCCAACAGCAGAAAGGAAGAACCTGGCAAGTCAGAGCAGCAGAAAGACAGGAATTAATCCAGTGGTCCGGGAGAAACAGCCAGGGTACTCTACACCCAAGGTAAGGGTCACCATAAGAAGCACTGGGGTAGTACCTGGCTATAGCATGACACCCACCAGGAATCTACTTTTTCCTCTTCAAGCAATAAAAAATATCCTAAACACAAAGCCAGAACATCAAGGTATGCTAATTTTTCCAAACACCAAGAAATCCAAAGTTGATTTTATTCCACAGTTCAACCTGGACTCTGCCCTTTGCCCTAGCACACTCTTCTATTCCCCACTATTCAGGAGAAGACTTCATTTTAATTCAACCTTCGAGAAATCAACATAATCCTGGGTATTACACAGATGAGAATTTAAAGGACCAGGTACCAGAATGATTTTTTTTCCCCCTGTGGCCAACATCACATATTAAAAAAAAAAAAAAGGAAAGAATAAAAAAAAATTAGCCCAAGGACTGCATTCCATGTTTTTCTGCCCCAAAAAGACAGGCAAGAGAAGCATACATAGTATTGATTTAGTATAAATTGAGACAAGCAAATGATTTCCTTTTGCATCTACCTGAAAGAGAGATGCATTAAGCAATGCTCAACAGGAATTTCCAGGTGTCTAGAGGAGTTCTTCTATTAGTTTGAATTTCCTTCCACAGGTTGCCAAACTGTATCTGTCAAGGCTTAAGCAGGGAGGAGAAGCTTGTTTGACCCCTTGCAGGCTCATGAATCCCTCAGGGGGCACAGCAATATTCTATAAATACGATCCAGTTAATCACAGTTAATTCAGTACAGAAGCACCCAGTGCAGAGGAAGCAATAAGACTGGCTATTGTCAGCTGCATACTGGCATGGGTCCAAGATTCAGATTCATGGGACAAGCCATTCCTCACAGCTATTCATAACAGATTCACAAATCATAAAAACAGAAGGATCAGTAAATCATCTGATCCAAGTGTGTCTAAGTGTATTAGGATAAAAGGATGGCCATCTTTCTGGTTTGATTCACAAGAGAAGCTCCATCTACCTACGCTGCCAGTCACGGATTACTGTACAGGCTTTGAGACACAATCCAGAACAACAATCTGGGCTCCTTGGACTTGTCTTCCCTGAACAACCTTAAATCATTCACATAATCAGAGTTATCTAGTTTGGAAGGGCCATCTAGTCCAACCTCCCACGCAAAGTGGTCCATCTGGGCCAGACTACTCAGGGCCTCAGCCAGCTGAGTTTTGAGAATCTCCAGGGATGGAGTTTGTCCAGAGTAGCTGGGGAATCTGTTCAGGTGTGTGATCATCCTTATTATAAATACCTTTCCACCCGTCTAACAGGAATTTCCTGTGTTGCAGCTTGTCTGTCACCTATCACTCTACTGCTGTACACCTTTGAGAAGAATCTGTCTCCAACTTCTCTGCACCCCTCCGTTAAGTAATCAAAGACAGCAATATCTCCACCCACCTTTATCTGTTACAGACCAAATAAATCCAGTTCTCTCGGCCTCTCCTCATTGTGCACTCCAGCCTCCGGTCATCCACTGAATACAGCTCTAATATGCCCATGTCCTTCTCATACTGGGGAGTCCAAAACTGGACACAGTACTGCTAGATGTGCTCTCACAAGTGCCAAACCAAGAGAAATAATTTCTTCCCTCAACTACACACATGCTAAAAAAGGCCAGCATGCACTCAATCTTCTTTCCTGCCCATGGCAGGCAGGTTGGAATTAGATGATCTTTAAGGTCCCTTCCAATCCAAACCATTCTATCATTCTTTGCTGCAGGGGCACACTGCTGATTCATGTTCACCTTGTTGTCCACTAGAACAAGGAACTCCTTCCTGACAAAGCCAATTTATACTCAGTCTCACCTGTACTGTCATATGGGATTATTTCATCCCAAATTCATAACTTCACATTCACTTTTGTTGAACTTTGTGATGTTTCTGCCAGTCTTTTTCTGTGAAGTTACTCTGAATACCAGCTCTAACCCTTGGAGGGTCAAATGCTCCTCCAGTTTGGTATTGCCAGTGATCTTCCTGAGGGTACACTACAACTAATATTTAATTAACAACTGTGCATAATTATTAGATTTGACTCCATATTATACCCAATAAACTAGGAAATAGATTGCATTAGTCAGATGTATACAAAAAGTTTGATAATCAACCCAAATCCTAGTCTACTGGCAAAAGCAGTTGTAGAGACAAAGACGTAACATTACCCACATGAAAAGGTTCTTTGTTTAGGGATTAAGGCTGAAATAATTTCATGGCAAAATTAGTTCTCTGATATGAACTGTTTTCAGTAAAAGCATTGCTGATGTTGTATATTAGTACATTACATAACACTCCTATAAATTCACGAGATAAATTATGAGATTTTTAGTTAAATTGTATTTAGGAAGAGAAGTGGATACTACTGTATTTTGGAAATTCAACTGCCCTTTCCTACCCCTCCAGAAGAAAAAAAAACCTAAATCTCCGCATAACTAACTTGACTTATTTCAGCATGGTTTTTCCCTAGGCTGTCCAGCCAAAAGTTTGCCCTAAACATACTTTTCATTTTCTGTACGTTTCACAGAAACTTGGACACCTCCACGGCTTTCCTCTGGGCAAGATTCTACTTAAAGTCTTCTTGGGGGTAGTCTCAACTGCCCACCATACTCAGCTGAGTGGGATACACAAAGGCATCCCCTATTCTGCCATACTAATGTCGCCAATTTTAAGGGCACTGCTTCCAGTGTATTTCTTAATCAGGTTATACACCGCTTGTTCTGCCTATATTCAAAAAAGAGGAAACACCTCATTGAAGTATTGGCTATCAATTAATACAAAGACAAACGTTTCTCCCATTACCTCTTTTTCTTTGTTTCTAAACACTTTAGAGTTGTTAGAGGAGTTGCCCAGCCAGGAGTACAACCCACCCCTGCATGGGCCAATTGCATAAACTGATTCTTGAATATGCTCTTTACAGAGAACATCTGTTCTCCAACAGACATCAACTAAATGTGTCTGAGAGTTTGTTCTGAAAGCTGTATTCTTGCACTTCAACTTTCATTATTTACATTGTAAAAAAAAAAAAAGTGCCTATAGAGTTTTCAAACTGATTGTTTATAATGAAGCATGTTACCTGGTATTCTAGAGACAAAATGATCAGCTACTATGTAGCAGAATCTCTTCTTTTCTAAAAGAAGTCTAGATACGAAATAGATAATGTCAGCAGGACAAGCTCCATGATAAAACACAAAAAGTGCAGGTCCTTCTGGAATTTTTTCATCACCATGAACCTCGTAACCTGTTAGGAATCAAAGACATAAGGGACGTCAAAGTATGATACAATTCTATCGCAAAGAAACTAACTTGCATCAAGCTGGCAAGCTGAAACCAGTATCTATTGAGAAGTGTTAGAGCAAAGTGACAGCTAAAATGTCAAGAGGTGACTTGCAGCATTTACTAAGTTGCTATCACAGGAAATACAAGCTTCATTTAAATCAGAAGATCTACATTTAAAGGAAGACAGAACAACAACAACAAAAACAACATCCTGGATCTCTTCAACTATTGTATAATTTTACCTTATTTTTTTCAGTTCGCTGCCTTCAAGGCTGTAGCCCTCTGAATCAATCATTCAAGATAAATCAAAATATGGATTGGATAGAAGTGTTGAAACACTACTATTTCAAGCTATTAGCTACCTTTCAAAGTCAAGTTGATTGCCATGAGTAACTGTTTAAGAAGATTTGACATGACAACATCCATTTATGTGGCTCTTTTTATTCCAGCATGTGAAGCTCATCTTTGTTACTTATCTCAGAGTTATACTTCCTCTATTTTTTCCATCACTAAGCACTAAAAGCTGTCTGAGGCTTTACGTGCTCAATTGAAACATACATGAACACGTACAAGTTTCTTATTGTACTTGTATTTCTCATTTAGTTAACAGTAAAGAAAATATTCAGTTAGCACAAAATAACAAAGTAGACCAGTTCAAAACATATTCAGTTAATACTGAGCAGTTTTGTTAGTGTTTGTTTTTGTTTTCTTTTTAACTGCCACTTCTGAAGTTATCAGAAGAATCCCCCCACGCCCCTCTTTTTTAAACTTCTGTCTGTACTTTTGGCTCCCCTCCCACTGTTTTACTTTCTACACCTGTGTAGCTGCAACCTATAGCAAACACACCTACCTATCTCCTCTGCCATCACAAGTGACCGCTAACTGAGCTCCCTGCCAGCTGTGGACAACCAGAATGATACCTGTGTCTAACATTTGCACAGGTTACAGGTATCACGCACCATTTTAGGGTTCTGTTATTTGTTTGTTTTTGTTGTTGTTGTTTGTTTGTTTGTTTTTCCCATTGCTGTGAGATTTCAGGAGGAAAAGTTCTTCCTGTGATATATCAATTAACCAAGTGGGGAAAACAGATATCACAAAACATTTCATTATTTAGTAAGAGAAGTGTTCAGAGAACGTGGAAGCAGCTGCCAGGGCAGAAAAAAAGTCACATCAGTAGATGATGGACTGGATAAGAATATTTTCTGTGCAAATAAAAAGTTAGGCTTTTTATAAAAAAGAAAAAAGTTACTACGGATGAAAAGAGCCGAGGCCTTAAAAAATCATTTTCTTATGAAAAAAGTAAATAGCTTTTCATTATGAAGTGAGCATTTTAAGCTCTTTGATTTTGCTGTTGATTTTGATCTAGTGTACTTTCACAGATTTGGAAGTTACATCTTAGTCTTACAAAGCCCATCTGATACAGCCGCTGCACCATCTGGCTATCAATGCCTTGAAAACCCTCTTCCCTTTGACTGGAGAACAAATAGAGATGATTTTCAAGAAGGATTTGTTCTTTATGTAAATTGCTCTTAAACATCTCTTTCTCCTTTAGCTGCATTTAGAGTGAACGGTTCTGAAAGAGGCTTATGATTTCCTTAGAAAGAAAAGCCAAATCATTTATTAAGTCTGTCTTTATAAAAGATATAATAGTAGAGGGACAAGGAACAGAGCCCTTAGTTTTGACATTCTTCTGCTAGAGAAAGTAGTTGTCAAAAATACATAGAGAGGAAAAAAAATATAAAAAGTGGGGTTCTGTAACACTTTTGGGCTCTGAAGTCAAATTAAAGTAGTAACTAGTGAATGAAACAATGCTGAGGGTTCCTTTTAGCCACTGTTTGGCATTATGTTGGTTACTTGTAATTAAATTACGCAAACGCGCAGAAATATTAGCTATTAGGTAACTGTCATTTAGCTTCCAGTGTTCATATATTCACTCAAAGAACAGAAAGAAGGTTTTTGTTTTTTTATTGCTTGCTAAAAAGTTCATGGGACATGGCAAATTAATTTGATTTTTAACAGCTATCATTTCAAGTCCTCCTGGAATGAGGAAAATCCAGTAGTTATTAAAAAGTAAAAAAGAAAAACAATTCAACAGTTTGAAAAATAGCACATATTCAGCTAGATGAAAGGTCTCAAGGTAGCAGCAAAGGAATAAAAGTGCAAGACTGAAAACTTTACATCCAAAAGAGTCCCAATTCCTTTTTCTCCCAACTCTACAATGGTTGAAGCACAACTGGCAGTCATTGATAAGCTGGGGGAAAAAAACGGCCTGAATTTCAAATTTCATCGAACAGCAACAACAATCAGATGTACATTGATAATCCTCAAAGGTACAGCCAGGAATAAGATCTTCAGCACTTTTTAATGAAAAGTCAGATCTTGCTTACCATGCCATATTCTTCCATGTGCATCCCATACGGTAGCCAACATTTTTCTTGCACCATCCCAAACGTTACCTGAATTATCTCCACTTAATTTCCTCTTCCTTTTATGAATATGAAGAAGGATAACAGTACTGTAGATAAAGGTGAGGAAGAAAATTCCTGGAAATATAAAAGCTATTGCAAGTGGAAGAAGCAACCATGAAAGGTAGACTGTATAACCCAGATAATCTTCAAGATGCTCCACACCAGTCCATTCTCCCAGTAAGTGAGCCACACAGATTAAGTAGGACAGCGATATTGGTCCTGCAGTACAGGATTCATTTCCACCTATCATCCTGTTTAATCAAAAAAAAAAAAAAAAAAAAAAAAAGAAAATGCAGATGAATAAAGCCTTAAAAAAGACAGCCATAAACCTGCGTATACTGCATAATCATACAAAACACTGATGCGTTTTATTTGTATACCATGTACTACACAAGCCAGTAGGCCATATCAGAAACAGAATGGTTCACACAGCAAAGCCATTACTTGACTCTTTTCGGTCATTTTTGCGTAGCGGAAATGCTGACAGCTCTAATTTGAGAAAGATAGAATGGTTGTTTCATCTCAAGCTATTTTCTCTCATTAAAAACTGCACATCTATTTTATTTCCAGTTCTCAGAAAGCTGCATTGATTAGTTGATTAGTATAATTTATTGTCCTACATTGTATGCAGTACACTCAAATCTTTGTCACAAGCATTTACTCCAGAAGGAAACAGTACAATCTCAAACTCAGTGCTATAAAAACCCCACCAAACGCTTCCACTAACCATGAACATACAATGACTCAGTAAGAAGATGGCCTCAAATAAGCAAGTCTTGCTCATGTAGAGACTTTTAATTGCATCTGGAAACTTATAGATCATGAAATGCAAGTCCCAGAAGACAACACAGAGAGGTTCCACAAAGGAGGAGAAAGATCACAAAAAGTCCTCAGAAAGCTTTAATTGCTCAGTATTTATTGTGTCTATGCATACGAACCTTCTTCCATGCCAGTTCCTAAGAAGTTTCAGTGTTACTTCTCTCTGGGCTGATATTTCATACTTTGTATAGTTCTGGAGTAACACATTTTTTCCTCTGATATGTAGGGTTTAGGGGAAAATTTGCTATTCACTTCATCTTACAAACCTGAGACAACCTGTATGCTGGGATATCTTAGCTAGAGTTCTAGAACAAGAGAAATATCTTTGGAAAAAAAATTCCTGGTCTAGAAAAGTTTTGGTCAAAACTTGGAGTAACCGTTAATCAAGTTAAGGGGAAAAAAATAATTTGCAATTATAATGCAGACTTGCAGAGGGAAATGGATGGATTTTAATTAAAACCAATAATTTCTGAAAGAATCTGAGGGGTTTTTTTATTACTAAAATGTGACTTACAACATATTACTGCAGAGTTCCTATGCAGAGAGACATGTATCCATCACTCCTTTACTCTTGCTCTGTTTCACAAGCAACAAGAGACTGAAATCCAGAAGATCATTTTGCTAATGCTATCAGAATCCCAATGACAGCAAATACGAAGAAACAGATCAGTTTTACTCCACACTTGCTATGAGACACTGAAGCATGCACCAGAACAGAACTCAGCTCACTTATTTCCCCAGTCTCAATTGTTCCTCCCCCATTTTGATATAGCAAGGATGTTCCTTTCACTTGTGTTTTGAAATTGGCCTATGCCCACATTGCTCCAGGTAACTCCTATTCAAGAGGAGACAGAGGATCTCCTGACAAGAGCTTTGCTCCCACGATCCATGCCTGTTCCACCAATCCAGGCTTACAAAATTCTGCTCTCCAGCACGTTCTCGAGGAAAATGAGAAGAACAGCTGATTAATCTTCATATAAGTATAAGCACATGGCATAAGTTAAAGGCACTTCACCAATTTCATGCGTGTGCATGTAAGGGGTGGCAGGGAGGATCAGTTTGGACAAAAGGATGGGAAAGAGCATGTGGGAGAGCAAGGGGAAGTTCTTTCTCATTCCAGTTGTCAGAGACTAACTCCAGAACCTCTGAGGCAGCAAACAACCACAGGAAGTCCAAAGAACACAACTTCCGAGACCAAGTAGGATTTAGGAGTAGGATTCAACATTATATTTACCAGATCGTCATGCCTGGACTTCTCCACTGGTTCCACCTACTAACCAGAGAACAGTACGTAGGCATGAGTTATGGCACAAGAGCTTTTTAAAACTTAGAGGTGGATACAGTACTTCAAAGATTACTGAAAGTTATGCTTTCCCTCCTACTACATTTTTAATTGTTTACGACTTTCTCCAAACACAACATCCTCATCAAGTAAATTTTAAGTCCTGTCCACACATGTCGGTCTTGCAAAATATCACTTGGCCTTCTGCATGAAATGTGATTGCATTTGAGGTATTGCATCTCACTGCAATTTTATAGATTTGCTTATGTATCTGCGCAGTAACCTGTAACATAAATAAAAATTCTTTGCTGCCAACCACAGAGATAATAGCTGAAGTACTGCCTTCCCTTAGGGACCATCAATTCTACTCTGAATAATGCTGTTTCCTAATCTTGAAGGGAATCATGGAATATTTTAGAGTGTAAAGAATCACTGGACAGCACTAATACAACCTCTTGCACAAAGCAGAGCCAACGAGTTAGACTGGGTTGCTCAAGGCACTGTCCAGTCCCATTTGTAGTATCGTCATGTATGGAGATCCTGCTGCTTCCCTCAACCCCCAATCAAGTGCTGGACCACCCTCACAGTGAAAATGCTTTTCCTTGATCTAGTTAGAATTTCCCTTACTACAATTTGTTCCTGTTGCTTCCTGTCCCTTGGCTGAGAACTCTAATCCCACCTTCCCTGCAACCACTCGCTAAGAAGAGCGGTAAGATCCCCGTTAATCCTTCTCATCTTCAAGAAAAACACACACACCTCCCTCCACCTCCCCATGTCTGCAACGTGCTCCAGTCACCTAACAGTGTTGGTGGCCCTTCTTTGAGTCTCCTCCAGGCTGTCAGCTCCTTTCTTGTATCGTGAGGCTCTAAACACGTTGTTTCATGAGTGATGAAAAGGGGGAAATAAATGCTTCCCTGATTTAATGGCTACGGCCTTGCCCATGTAGCCCAGCATGCAGACAGCCATCCCAACCCATGTTCAACTTACCATCCACCAGATATAGGTCTCCTCCAGCCTGTAAATTTGCTCTCCCATTAAGAAATCTGGCACGTGCCCTGATGGTCCACAGGAATGCTCTGTTTCCAAGCCTAAATGTGATTTACATTACAGCTGCACCTAACAACCTACCAAAGGTAAGGGCAGCGGGGATGACAGACTCTCCATCACCAAAAAAGCACACGCATGCCCTGAGTTGAATAAAGGCCCAACACAGTTCATATGCACTACTAATAGACAGATGTTTTGGGCTGTCCCACTTTAGAACAGTTTAGCTGATGACTGCCCAGCACCGTTAAAACTACAAAATTAAGTATCCTGCCTTCTTGAAGCACCAGGGACACTACTCTGATCGGGACCTCCTTCAAGCGAAGGAGGAGAGACTGTCCTGCCCTCCCTGTCAGAGGTGGGCTGACATCTGTCACCACCCAAACCTAAAAACTGCAGTAGAGGTGCCCTACTACCAAGTCCCAACCTTAGCCAATTTCACAGCAGAATCCCTCTGTAGTATGAAAAGACTTACTTTAGCTGGCATCTCTAACACGTTTCCTGCCACAGAGCTTGAGCCAAATGCTTATAACTTCAATACTAACTTCCTAATGGAGCAACCGATATAGACATTCACTAGATGATAGCGGTACAACTTCTCATTTGACTAACAACATTGCACGTGGACTCACACTGAAGGCTTTGCGCTGATGGAGACTGGAAACAAGGCTAACATATGATTCCTTTCGTTAATTTCTAGTATATGGCCCAGACGAGCCCTTAATTAAACTGCAGCTGTGCTCTTCAGCAGACACTGGGCTACCTGAGCCATGGCTCACCGTGTCATGAGAAGCAGAGCACCAGCACGCTGCAGTTTCGCCACATGCCTGAAAAGTCCAGGTGGAACCTCTGGAAAGCATCCCAGTGCCCCAAAAGTGGAAAGTTACTGAAAAACAACAGCTACAACACGCCCCAGCCAGCAGAAACACGCCGCCTTCTACTGTACCGGTCAGATACAGGAGGTATTTGCACAGGAATTAGCAAAGCTTCCACCAAAACAAACGAAGATAAGACGATTTCAGAGCCTGATAACGCCGCTAACAGCATCTGCGACCTAAGGGGGTGGACCCTGTAGCTCGGAGGGTGCCCCGGTGCTGTTTCGCAGCAAGAAGCGCCCTGCGGAGTCCGGCCGGAGCCGCGGTCACTCGGCCAGCCCCGGCCCCACGCTCCCCAATTACAAACCCGCGGTAACGAGCCCGGTGCCGGTACCGGTCCCCGCTCACCTTCCCCTGTTGGCCGGGGCTCCAGCTACAGCCCCGCGCCCCTCCCGGGGCCTGTTTTTATTCCTTCGCCCACCGCCCCCGCGGAGGCCGGGTGCCCGCGGGGCGGCGGGGCTCGGGCGGCTCCTCGCGGGGCGGAGGGAACGAGGGCGGCGGCGTGAGGGGGGGAGGAGGAGGAGGAGGAGGAGGAGGAGGAGGAGGAGGAGGAGGAGGAGGAGGAGGAGGAGAAGGGATGGAGGCAGCCACTCGGAACCCCGCGCCGTCGGGACCGCGGGAGCCGCCCGGACCGCTGCCTTCACCGCACAGCGCCGCCCGCAGCTTCCGTGGCGGAGGCGGCCGCCAGGGGGAGCGGCCGCCATTTGTGCCGCCGCCCGCCCGGCTCTGCTCCGAGCCCTGCTGCTGGGCTCCCGGAGCCCGGGGAGCGGCGCCGGTGCCCCGGCGGGTGCCCTGGGGATCTGGGTCGGTGTGGAGAAGGGGCAGTGCTCGGCGTCTTCGCTGCCCTCTTAACCGGGTGGTCAACCGCGCAGTGGGTTGCCTTCATTACACTGCCGGACCGTGGTTTGTGTGAGGGCTTTTGGCGAAGATCTTTCTCTGTTTTTTCAACCAGTAGGTATGTGAAGGCATGTTCATAGAATCAGAGAATCATTACGGTTGGAAAAGCCCTCCAAGACCATCTGGTCCAACCATCCCCCTACCACCAATGTCACCCACTAAACCATGTCCCCAAGCACCACGTCCAACCTTTCCTTGAACACCCCCAGGGACGGTGACACCGTCACCTCCCTGGGCAACCCGTCCCAATGCCTGACTGCTCTTTCTGAGAAGAAATGTCTCCTCATTTCCAACCTGAACCTCCCCTGGAGCAACTTGAGGCCATTCCCTCTAGTCCTATCACTAGTTACCTGTGAGAAGAGGCCGACCCCCAGTTCCCCACACCTTCCTTTCAGGTAGCTGTAGAGAGCAATAAGGTCTCCCCTGAGCCTCCTCTTCTCCAGACTAAACAACCCCAGTTCCCTCAGCTGCTCCTCATAAGACTCTTATAACACTTGTGTTCACATTCTCCTGCAGAAGCCAAGTGTTGTCATCCTTTGCTTCCTGTCAGTTGGCCTGGAACCTCTGCAGTCTGTGTGGGCTGCTCGTAGTGTCCTGGATGCTTGCTGGGACCCTTCCTGACACTGCGCACTCGGCAACTTCTCCAAAAGGTCTCCATTGACCAGAATTCATGCTTCCCACCTTCCCCATTCCCCTGTTTTCCATTTAAAAATTTAATGTGTTTAAAACTGCATATGCCTACACAACTGCAAATATTTGTGCTTAGACTTTTAAAAATACAGAGGTCTCTTTCCAGTGACATTTGAAATGGTCAGGAAGTTCAAACCTGGATTAGATTCACACTGTACATGGAGGACACAGACAAATTTATACCAGCCTTATTCCGCAGTTTGACAATTAGAAGTAAAAAGACTTAATTTTTATTCAGTTTGATTAGGGCAACAGGAAGGCAATACGATATGCAAATAACATTATCTAAACAATGTCTGGTATCTGTTTGATTGGTTTTTACAGTGTTTGGTATTTTTGACATGTTTTGCATACAACTCAACTGCTTGTTCTCTAATTATTTCCATAAACCAAAACTTCTTTGCCTTAAATCTTTTTACCCAAAGATAAGGAATATTAAGGAAATGTTGGTATTCCTACCACAGAGTAAAGTGCAGTTGCTATATTGAGGGATTTTTTAAGGATTTTACTGGGGAAGGATTTTTTTATTTTTATTGTTTTGTGGGGAGGGAGGGGTTTGGTATAGGAAAGGGAAAAATAGTAATATATTCCATTATAGAAATAACTCTGGAAGAACCCTATGAATACAATAGACTTCATTTTTGAAAGTTAAAAAAAAAAAAAAACACAACTGGGATTCGTTGGAAATAACGTTAGGGTTGTGCTGATGTTATGTATTTGATAAAATTGGTGTAGGGACCTCATTCACATGCAGACTACATTCAGTGTATGTCTGCTAATATGCCTGGACATGAACAGAAGTCCAAACCACACAGTCCAGAGTAGTTTTGCCCTTCAGCACAGCTTGAGTCATGCTGCTTTAGTTCTCATACTCTACTCCTGAAGTCGTGCATGCTGTTCTGTGCAGTATCTCACTGAATTTAGTATTCCTGAATCTTAGCAGTTTGGACATGATGTTTTAAGCAATGTTGACATAGATTTGACTGTCCTGAAGCCTTGGATATGATTCCGGGATCTACTTGTTATATAAATAAATGCAATAAATAAGAGGATATTGCAGTTATACCAGGCTTGGTTCCAGACATACAGGTTTATTTAGCTACTGCACCAGCTGGACTGAAATTCAACGGTTTTCAAAACAACAGCACCATTCTGACATCACCTTTAGGTAAGATAAATTTAGCATCAATTGGGTAAAAAACTCTGTGTCTTTGTCATGCTTTTTTGACTATCTTTTACATTTACATAACCTCCTGGAATTCTGAACTGGGGTTGTTCCATTGTGTATTTTTATAACTTTATTTACATTATTGAAAATTTATTTTTCCAAATCTACCAGAACTTTTTCCCCTAGTGCAGCATCTTAAAAAGTCATAAACGTGTTTGGTTTGGAGATGACCAGGGAAAGGTCATCTCCATTTGCTGGGTTTTGATTTCTCTTTTTATATATATTATAGAGAAGCTAGAAAATTTGCGTTGTAGCGGTCTCATCTCATAGGCAATTACAACTGTATTTTTATGAAAAGAAGCTCTACTTTCTGCTAGTTTCTGTAAGTCCAGTTTCTAGTTCTAGTTGCTTTATTAGAGCAGTTCTATATTAGAATTCTGTATTAGAACAGTATTCTAACATGCTGGGGGGGGAGAAGGGGGAGTTTAACTATTTTTAGTAGAAAAATCAGTCTTATTCTTCATTCAAAACCACTTGGCTTTCTAAATAACATTTTTGTCCATCATCCTGAGAACCCACTAAATACTCTAAGACAACTATGACAGAAAAAAAAAAAAAAAACAACAGAAAGTGAGTTTCACTCCATCTCACTTCAGATAAGCTGTAGATAATGTAGGGATGCAGGTGTAAGATGAAATAGCCCAGAAAAACTTTGAGTTTTATTAACAAACCGTTCCGAGCTGTCTGAGATACAGAAGCTCTAGGCTCAAATCCCCACTTTGAAAGATAGCCATTGTTCTGATTACATATCCTCTATCCAAGGCTAATGCTTTTTTCCAAGTTGCAGCGTGGCCCCTACCATCAGGTATGAGCACATGGAGTTTGAAAGTTGTGTTACTTTCAGAATACAGATGACTGAAGCATATTAACTGATGTTAATGTGCTTGAAAAACAGGATAGGATAGAGAATGATGCTGTCTAGTCCTTTCACATGGTTATGTGATACAAGGAATGCTTTTAGATTTATTACTCCTAATTCCTGTTGCTTTATCATCTGTGTTTATTTTAGTACTTCATAATCCTTTCTTTTAGTTCATTTTCTCACTTGAGTTAAGCTCAGACTTTGAATTTTAGCTTATATTGTTGGAGTGCATTATACACAGCTTCATGGTTTGAATTCCTATTCATGTCCAGGCATACTAGTCACCATCTTGATTTGCTTTAGCTTATCAACTCCTATGCATGTTGTATCTCTGCTGACAGAAAAATCTGCCTGCCTGCGTACCGCAGTTATAGTTAAGGGGTTCAAGTAAACATTCTTATGTTCTATGACAGATCTGAGTTTTTTTTCAGGATAGGATTCTTGTCTTTTTGCTCAAGGGAAATAAGATTCTTCAAGGGATGCTCACCTGCTCCCTTTTTCAGATATGGGAGGAATATTTATAGAGAAGCAGCATGAGAAGAGAGGTTTATTTTAACCCAAAAAATGGATTTAGTTTTCTGGTGACAACAGGCTAATGTTATATGTATTTTCTTAGATGCCACATAAATTTTGGGGATGTGCAGGGGCAAGATATGAAAAGTACAAGAGGAAAAATTGAGGCACAAAAGTTACTTTCCTTCATGTTTGAAGTTAAGAGACTTGGTTGCTTTTAATGGCACATTGAAAAGATTACATGAAGTTCTCCCACTCCCACCAATAACAACATCCCAGAGCTTGTAAAAACATGTTCTGTTTTGTAGCAAGTTTCTGTATTCTGAAGATTGTATTAGGAAGACAACACTGCCTATATCCTCCCTTCCAAGCAAGCACTTAGGCTCAATCCATATGGGAATGGACGTGTTGCAGTACTGCATTTTTAGGCAAACCACCAGTGGTTACAAGCCTCAGGCCTGCGTTAGATAAGCTCCCCTCACCCCACTCCCTGGGAAGCCTGGGTGAGTATAGCACATCTGTACTGCAAATGGACTGTGACGCAGTCACTCCGACTACAGGCTGCCTCATCTGCTAAATCAGTATTGCATGGTGCAATAGTGCATGAATGTACCAGCACAGACTTGAAAATACTTTCTACATGTATTTGCAAAGTGCTACAGTTAACTGAAGCTTTTTTCCTCTTTGAGAGTATAAAACTAAATTTTGCCTCAAAGTGTAGTTGGAATCTGAACCAGGTATTTCTGTTACTCTGTAACTTCTTCCCTAGAGTTAGCCAGATTTGTTTCATTCTCTCATAAAAGGGGATAAGAGACTTTTTTCCTCCATCAGAGGGAAGTCCTGAATGCAGAATTCTTACTTTCTAGGATAGTGAACCATTAAGCTGATGAATTTATATGTCTAATATCTGTTTTAATGGGATTATTTCTCTTCGCACACATCTCTAGAAAAAGTGACCCAAGCAACATATCATTAACTAGAGTGAAACATTCTCTTCTCACACTGTTTTGTGTGAGGTCTGGTTTGTAAGGTACTGACAAGGAGTGCCTGCTAGACTGCAGTTCAGTGGGACAACACCTACCCTGAGATACTTTTCTGAGACTGGACTGTGAACAGCTCAGGAAAAAAAAACACAGAACTAGGCAAAACTTTTCAGACTTTCAGATGTATGTAAATATTTTTTCTTAGGAACCTGTCAAATACTGGTTACATGATTTCTTCTTGGTAAATTTAGCACTTGCATTGCTATTATACATAAGTTTTCTTGTTCAAGGGCCCACTCTTTCTGACTTCAAGAATATCCTCAAAAAGCCATTGACTGAAGGAGCTCACACAGGGGAACCTTCAAAAAGTTCTTGTTTTCTGCTCTTGAATCTGTAGAAACTTGTACATTAAACCAGTTAAACACCAATTAGTCATCACTGCCACAGGACATTGTTTTTTACTATATACTGTAAAAACAATGAAATAAACATAAGCATTCTAATCACTTTTACGATGTCTATCAAATCGGTCCATTAAAGCCTTCCATATGCTGCCTGGGATCGTTTGGTGCTTCTTTATCAAAGCCTGAACTGCAGTCTTTGTCTGAAAAGAGAGGAGAAAGTTGGCCTTTACATACCTACGTATGCAATAAAGAACAGTACAATCACTGACTTCTTGTCACAGTTTTAAAAGGTATCAGGCAATTCACACAGATCTACTTTAAGAAAAAGGTTCTCTCTTATATTGGCTAGTTATCCTAACAATGCTCTCCTTGGAAAGGAAGGGAATAAGAACATTGAATTGCAGTTTGGAGAGGCTCAAACTATTGGGACTTACCAAACCTGAGATTGACTATGTCAAAGTAGCCTTTAACATATGCAGACATTAAGCTTATGCAACTTCCACCCCTGAAGGTTTTCAAGAGCACAGGATACAACCTCACTAGTCTGATCTCATGCTGTGACCAGGACTTCGGACCTCCATTTTTCCTCCCCAGCAAGAATTCTTCTGGGTTTATCATACTCAGCACGCACATAAGACAATTCGTATCTAAATTCTGTTTACTTTTACATTATGTGAGATTCAAATGCAAGTTTGTGTAAAGGATGCATAAAATACTAGGTATTTCTGCTAGTGAAAAGGAAATAACCTCTCAGTTTTTCCCGATGTATTTAAATTTGAACTAAGTGGAGCCAAGTACTACAGTGATCTACGCCAGAACCACGGTAGAGTATCACTGGGAATATAAGAGTAGCTAAACTTTTCCTGACAGATTCAATTCCTGGCTCCTTTCCAAGGCTGTCAGCCTTGACCACTGTCAACCAGATGGCTGTCAGCCAGACCACTGCTCTCATCTCAAACACAATTTAAGTCTTTAACTAATAGGAGACACAGAACACCTAACACTTTTCCCACTGAAGTAGGTGGTCAAACACCTGACCAAGTAAAGCAAATCAATTCCATGCAAACTTTAAATTTCCCTTTTGCAGGTATACAAAATACTGTTCCCCCAAAATCCAGGAATATGAGAAAAAGAGTCTTAGTAGGAATTTTGTATGCAGCCTCCTAAGCCTGCTAAGAACAAATTCTACAGCTTGCTGGGACGGTTCTCTTGTAACCATCTGTTATAAGAACCTTTAAGAAAGAACCTTACAAGAAACCTGTCTTTCTGGTTTCACTGTTAGAAAGCCCCGAAAAATCTGCTGTGGATACTCAAATAATAAATAAATAAAAAGCAATGCTAGCCTTCTTGCATATTTTCACGACATCAAGGTGGCTTTTAGATCACTAATTTCTAACCAGTGTTTTGATCTGTGTATTCCTAGACAGTACCAGATTTTTTTTTTAAATAAAGCCCTCTTTTCATCTTCTATGAAAAGTACAAGAACGTGCATTTTCTGTAAATTAGTATTTTGAAAAATGCCTAAATCCTGGATCTATAAAAGTTATGTTCCTAGGCGCCACTGATTTCACCAAGCTGTAGGTACTCAAAATATTTTTGTATTTTGGAAGAAAATTTTTGTTGCTGATGTTTTTCCTTTTGAAAACTAGACTGAAGCTCTTTAGAGAAGTTTCTCAAAAGACATTTGTTCTACATGAAATTTATTTTCCTAGTTACTGAAAACTGAACTGAAAACCTAGCTTATATCATTTCAGTTATCAAGGTTATCAAAAGCATGCAAGAAATAAAGTTAGAATTCCCAGGAAGACAGAGCTCACATGCTTTGAAGGGGTAAGGGCATCCCAATGAACTATTACTACGTCAGTACATACTGGTAAGTATCCACCCGTTTTATAATCCTGAAGCTTAACTACCTATTACTTCAAGAAGCTATTAAAAGGGTACTTGTCTTTTTTCAAGGGTACAAAAAATGGTTTCAAGTGCATATATAATAGAGGACAAAATGTGTAGTTCAATATTGCAAGTAGAACCAACTTACCTTTTCAACTAACTCATCTGTAGTTATATTTGGATCATAAGGGATCGGCTCCCCTATATATGTGCGAAATTTAACTGGAAGTCCTCCGTATGGAGGAGTAAATGGCAATCGTGTACTTTCATACAATTTTCTGAAAAATCCTGTAACAGTTAAAGGAGGAAGAAGTGAAATTATAATCATAGGAAACAATAGAAACTTGAAATCTGATGGATTTGGAAGACTCCTTAAAAATGCATGCTTTATCTGACAATCAAGAAGAAATTACAGGATTTAGGTAGCTGTTCACCAAAACAAAGCTTAAGCGAATTAATAGATCACTAAAATAAGACTTCATTAAAGAACCAAATCACACAGCCCCAACCAGTTACACAAGCTAGTTCAATATTTGAGATACCTCTGACCCCCAGCAGGCATGTTAGAAAAGCTAAGTTACTCAGAATCTGAAAAACAAAGTCCAGAAGAAAAGCGAGCTAAATTTAAGAGAAAAGTGGAGGAAACATGCTAAATACTTAAATATATATTTAAGGTTCTTACTTCGTTCTTTAAACATCCTGTATCCTTCTCGTACATTTTGAGTGTACATTGGAATGGATGGGCTATGGAATCATGAAAAACATAAGTAAAATCATTATATCCAGGTTGAATTTATGTTTTAGTTTGTTAATGCAGCTAAAAAAATGACTTGAATACAGAAGATAATCATCAGTTGTTCAGGTAGCAAACATGGAATTTTGTTATCACTGATATACTGAGAGCTGAGTAAAGCAATGGCAGTTCATTGTATATGGAACTTGTCTTACATTCCTGCACTGGAACTTCTGATCATTTATCAATATTCACATCTCAGTTTGGGACACATTTTTCTTAGGAAGGTATGGACACACAGACAGTGCATCACCTGCTGGTAGCCAACAGTTTGCCAAATGTTTTCCACATCATAGGTGATCATGACAGAGGCTCAGACTTCTGTTCTGCCTGACCAAGGCAATAAATCACCACGCTTCTTCACACAGGCATTAAGTGCATTGGCTCCGAGTTTTATGTCTTTGAATCCTTTTTGAAAGCCCATCCTGGACCTCAGGAATCTTACCTAAAGACTGTACCAATGAAACTGGTGTGTTTTCAGAAAATTCTGGTAGACACATTTTTATTTTCCCAAATGAAATAAAAAAAAGGAGTAACTGAGTAAAGCATGTTGAATTATAACAAATAACTATTTTTTTGCCATGATGAACAATTATATATCCTCTTTGCAATGATTAGGAAAAAATTATAAATCGAGCAATACAAATTTTGTGGATTTATTAAGCATCAAGTATGGCCTGAAACTGTCAGCTTCACATAGGTCACTGATAGAGGAGATCTATATAAGCCTGAAAAATTTACAAAACTCACACAATTGATATTACTTTTAATGACAGCTGCTATTTAGAACACAGAAAAAAAATATACTAATGTGACCTTTTCACCAGTTAGTCTGCTTTTCATTCATTATCTATGAAATATATATTTGTTTATGTGGGAGAAGACATTAAGCGGAGCTAACCAAATTATCAAAGTTATTTATTTTGCAATGTGGAAGTTACCTTTAATAAAGAGGTACATTGTTTAGTATATATATTTATGGAGATAACCCAAGGTTGTACTCATTGAAATACTGGGAAGAATTTTAGTTTTCATAAATGTTACAAATACTATCCTCCATTATACTATTTTTAGAAAGCTAGTTTTTAGTTGAATTTAGAAGTGATTAAAATTGAACAGTTAACATCCCAAGTAAAGGCATTTTTAGAGACTATCACGCTAGTCTGCACAAAAGTTTTTACTTCTTTTTCCTATTAGTAATTGCATGTTTTAGCTAAAAAGATTAAATATTGTGCCATAATATTCCAACAGACAGGGAAGTCCAGACTTCTTTCAAGCAATTAACTACTACCTGCTCTCTTGAGATGATATTATGACACAAGAACATGACTTTATACCTTTAACTCCCTCCCCACCTTCTGAATGTTCAAACCTACAGCTACAAATGTCCTTGAAGCACATCCTGCCTACTACAGCAAAGCAAACAGAAAGTGAGCACACACGCAACGTAAGATGCACTGTTCTTTTGGGACACTTAGCTGGGAGGGGCAAGTGCCAGGTTGCAGTTTCTGCTCTCAGAATTGCTCTTCTATTTTTCTTTCAGAGACTTACAGTATGAATACAGCTACTTACAGCACTGTACAGCTATAGCATGGAAGTCCACATGGAGAATGGAGAATAGTAGCCCATGTAAATGAACTGCTGTTGGTGTAAGAGTTAGCCCTGGTTTCACTACTGTGATGCAGTGCAGTACTTACCTGTGAGCAGGCAGATGATTAAATCCTTGGGTTTGACTTAAGGATTGTTCCAGCCATGCAGTATCAGAATCATTTTTCATTTCTGATGTTTTAAAGGGCAACTGAATCAACACTCTCGTAGCAAAACAGAAAATTAGAAGAGCAACTTCAAAAATACAATTTTTCTGAATGTATTAGTCCTACTATGATTGTGCTGTTAGAAAGATACAGAACTTCAATAGCTGTTTACAGCAAGGTATCTATATCTGGGGCAGGCAGGCAGAGAAGGCCTAGTGATTATTTGGTAACCTCTCAGCTGCTGGTTCTTTTTTCTCACAGTTATTTTTAGTCCATCTGATTGGCTTTTTTGGATGCAGACTTACATCCTGATTAAGTCTGGCTTTTCTGCCTGTGCCTTAGAAGTGCGTACCTTGAATAATCTGTGTTAAACTGATATTACATTAGAAGCTTAAAAGTGAACTACCTTAACATCCTGCTGAAAGTCAGCAAGTCAGTGTATCAAATAAACTCCATAACAGAAACCAATTTATGTTTCCCAGCTCCCACAAACATTGCTGTTTTTAAGTCGCCATTTTTGAGGAAAGTGATACTGTTTTAAAAGGTTTATATCTTTCCCTTTGGATGTACATATAAAATGTAAGTGGGAGTCTTAAAAAAAAAAACACACGTTATGCATTTATTGCAGTATCACTGACTGAAACAAAAAGTTTTGTGATTTCTCTGTCTAAAGTTAAAATCATGTGTTGTGAATAAGAAAGTGGTCAGCTCACAAAGTGTTGCAGAATGCAAGTGGGCGTTCACATTTGGCTCACCTCATCAGTTTCTCAAAGTAAGGTCTCACCGATGTACACACAATATAACAACATCATTGGAAGAAACTTCTAGAAATCCCTTGGACAAATAAGGCAATTGTATGTCCTCATTTACCTGGACACTACTGGACAGTGGTTACTCTATTCATGGCCTACTGCGCTACCGTCCTTAGGCAATTACAGAACAAGAAAACAAGTTCACTTCATTATTGCAACTAAAAAGACAGACACATGAGATGCCTGAACTTGAAAATCATATCTTGCAGTCTGCAGTAAGATTTCATAGTTTGCAGACAGACTAACAGTGATTGTATCAGTACATACAATTACTTTTTTTCCCCTGTATCATCCCTTTCCATTCTTTGGAACCATATTTTGAACATGTTGTTGAAATTACTTCTCTGAAAGTGATGAAAGAATGCCTTCATACTGTTAAGAATCACTACCATAGAGCAGAAACCACAGAAAAAAAAAATAAGAAAGAAAAAGACCTAAGTAAATCCAAATAAAGAACTCAAAGCAACGGGGATCGTTTAACGAGGGGGAAAAAAATTACACATAGCAAAAATATCAAAAGTATGTAAAGCTGTGGTATCAAATCCTTCAGAATAAGAAATTATCATAAATTAACTCTTAAAAATAATCAGTAATATCTTCTAAAGTCATAACTACTGGACACTTTAAAGATAGCACATTAAGTTTCTGCTATTAATTGAATACTGTATGCCTAACATTTAAAATGCTGTGAAGTCAGCTACCAAAAACACTTAAATATTAGGAACAGTGCAAGAAAACATCTCAGGCTGTAAGGAAACTGGCAAGCAACTACGACAGTCACTTGCATATAATGATCAGCTGATGAGCTGCAGAGAAAGTAGCAGCATTCAGTCACTATGCTGATAAAACCTGGTACACGTTAAATATAAGATTGTGCCTGTAAAAGAGCACAGTCCAACCCATAGGGCTGATGAGCTGAGAAGCAGTAACCTATAGATTTAATTTGCCATGCTGGAACTGAGCTGGATCACACCCAGCCAACTCAAAAAATCACTGAATAGCTGAGGTGGGAAGAGACTTCTGGAGATCATCCAGTCCAAAATCCTTGCTCATATTGGTTAGCCTCCAGCATGTACTGGTGCTTGGGGTTAGTATCCCCTATGAGCAGGACTTGGCATTTCCCTTTGCTGAGCTTAATGAGGTTTCTGCCTAGTCACTGCTCCAGTCTCTCAAGGTCTTACTGGAAGGCAGCACAGCCCTCTGGTGTATTGGCCACTCCTCCCAGCTTCGTGCTATCAGAAAACTTACTGAAGGCTTGCTGAAGGTACACTCTGTCCCATCATTCAGATCATTAACGAAGGGTTAAACAGCATTGCTACTGCACCAGTGACCGGCCTCCAGCTTGACTTTGTGCCAGTGATCACCACCTTCCCAGCCCAGAAGTTCAGGCAGTTCTCAATCCATCTCACTGCCTACTTATCTAGCTCAGATTTCCTCAGCTTGTCTATGTGGACCTTGTGGCAGACAGAGTCAAAAGCCCTACCAAAGTCAAAACAGACAACATCCACTGCTCTCCCCTCATCTCCACACCAGTCATCTCATCATAGAAGGTCATCAGGTGGCTACTGCTGATCACCCCCTTGCACTTTGTGTGTCTGAAAGTGGTTTCCATCATTAGTGGCTCCATCATCTTCCCTAGGAACTGAGGCACACTGACTTGCCTGTAGTTCCCCAGATCCTTCTTCTCACACATCCTGAAGACAGGTTTGATATTTGCTTTTTTCCAGTCATCAGGAATCTTTCCTGATCCCTATGACTTTCCAAAGACAATTGACAGCTGCCCTGCAATGACATCAGCCAGCTCCCTCTGCACTCATGGGTTCATCCCACAAACCAGACTTATAATTAATTCCTCCTTTTTCTTTCTTCATCCTGTGCGCATCAGCGTACAAGCACTTCAGAGGAGCACCCAAAGCACGCCAATTTCCCAGAAGCAGTATGAGAGCTTTCCCCCAACACAGTCCTATAGGTACTTCCTTATTTGCCTGCCTGTGCTCCGGATGAGCTCACTTCAGCAATTTTGTTGATTACCATGTCCCTACTGTTTACATCACCCTCGACCCTTTGCTAAATGGGCTTGTCCACCACTTCCTCACCTGACTGTTGATTACTCCCTCCTTTCCCCTTAATCCCTAGTTTACCATCACCAGTTACAGGAAAGCAGGGCCTCATTACATCGTGACAGCCTCCAACTAAATACTAAACATAATTCTAGCATTCTTTTAACTTCCATGTGTGTATATTAAGTTATAGAAAAGAAAGAAAACCAACGTGTTTGAAGCACTATTTTTATAGGAAATTTACAAACAATAGTTCCTGCTTATCTTTTACCTAACTAGATTCAAACTGTTATTTGGCATAGATAAAATGCAGGGATCCTCAGAAATGAAGGCTCCTCCCCATTAGCCCACCAAAGTTGAGGCACAGACAGTTGAGGCACAGACAGAGGGTATTACTGAAGGTCAGGTCACTGACATACCTAACTTCAATTGATACAAATATATGTCCAGGAAGATCATGGATTTACATTAAGTAGTAATATTTTCCTTCTCTGACCCTGTGTAAGCAGGGTAGTTACACAAGATGAAGTGGAAACTGAACGGGGAAACCTGCAGGCAAGAACTGAGGCTGAAACTACATTCCTTGCTTGCTTTTCGTTAACTTTTCCAGAGGAAGAACTGTTAAACTTCTATAACATTAAATAAAGAATAAGAATGTGTATTCAGATATGCAAAGTTATTTCTGTCTTGAAACCCTCCTGTTCAAGTAATCTATGCCAGGTTTGGAACTGCCACATAGTTATTATGAGTACTGTAAAGTGTGTTTGGTTCTCAGTTGATGGCTACACGGTATGTTTAATAAACTCAAAACAAGATGATTTAGTCTTCTTTTGCCTTCAGCCATGATCCAAGTATTAGGAAAGTACATGGATTGCTACATTACAGAGCAAGTTCTGTTAGTTTAGACGAGTCCATCCCCAGTCTTGAGTCAACCTATGAGACTGGTTTGACCAGTAATGGAAAGGATGCAGCAAGGGTAAGTAGGAGCAATCAAACTCCAACTTTGTCAAAGGATGGACTCCAGTTAATACTGTGGCGTAACTTCATATACAATTTCTTATTTATGGTTAATGTTGCCCACTCTAGTGTTAAATGCACAGCACTTTTTTTTTTTTTGGAGTGTTTTGTTATCTAAGGTATTTCTGGTCAAAGATCTCCAGAGAAATAGCAAAGATGCCCAAAGTTCAGTGGAATCTGCAAGTTAATTACAGCAATGCTCCCCATACTGAAATCCAGGTGGCACTATAAGGTCAAAAATTGAATTAAACACTTTTAAGTATTTAAAAAAAAATATATATTACATTTAAGAATTATAATGTAAGGTCACAAGTGAATTGAAAACATCTGGCAAAATATTATTCAAATGGTTGAGGCAGCTTGAAAGACACATGAAAATAAAGTGAAGCAAAATCACTTGTTGAAGTGATATCTCTTTCTGACTGTTCAAGTATATTATTAATACAGAAGAGGAAATACTATAAGGGAATTCAAAATGCCCATATGAATTTGATTGGGTTTATCCTATTCAGATTCTGGTATTTTCTAGTAGTGGTAGAGTATAATATATGAAGTATTTTGACTAACATTTACAAGTCCATGCTTTTTGACAAAAGGGTAAAGAGGGGGAACAAAAGCACAAAAATGTGACTTTTAAAAGGCCACATAACAAAGAGATAGAAATAGGACTCCAGGTCTAAAAATACTTTATCCATTGAATAATCCAATTCCTCTAAGTTTTTTTCTAGAGTTTTGTTACCTCCCATAAGATTTCAAAAGACAGATATAGTTATGAAGAAACATTAAACTGAAGCATGCATTTTGCAACCCTAGGTACTTTTTAGTAGGAGTTTTGGCACAAATAATGTCATGGGAAGAACTCCATTTCCTGTAAAAATTCCCTGTAAAAATTCTCTTATATAGATGGAAAAGGATTACATTTATTTGGAAGGCCAAAGAAAAGCACAGGAGAAGATGGGGCATTCATAACAATGTACAGAAGAAACTTATGATTTCACAATTCCATGAGAAAGTACATCCAGGCTTCATCTATTCCGCAATGAGCTGTCACACACACAGTGCTAGGTGTGCTAAGTCTAAATTAAGAAAGAAAATTGGTCTCTAGTTTTGATGATAGGAAGTGGCAGTTAGGAAAGAGACAGTGTTGCTGCTCTTCGAGCTCTATGCCATCCCAAATAAAATTATCTGCTAGAGTCTATATCAGAGAAAGAGTTTCACATGTGGGAGTCTCACAGATGGGAAAAGTCAGAGCCAGTGGTGGAAGCTCGCATCTGTAGATATCATCCATATGGAAAATCTAAATGAAACTGTGTCCATACATATATTTGCACACTGTGAATCAATGGAGACACTCCTCTAGAGGAAGAAAGATGATGCTGAGAATCAGACATCAACACCAAATACATTTTGGTGCTCTGTGTCTACTTAGAATTAATTCTTGTCTTGTACCATTGTGCGCATTTGCAGCTGGAGGGTATTAAGTTCCACTTCTGGTTTAGTATCAGCCAAAACACATGCAGCTCTGGTACTCAGACACTATTCCATGATGCAAATGAAAGCATGGTAAGTGAGGGAGATAAAAAAACTGCCTCAGAAGTGCACATATTATTCAAACTCAAATGCTAATGTAGACACACATTGTGTTAAGCTGATGCAATCTTTCACAAACATGAAGAAAAGTAACGGCGAGGACAAATCCTGGAACCTTTCAGAATATAAGAAAAGAATGTAACAATAAGATGCTAAAGAGCCACAAGAGAATGATCAGGCAGGTAGAAGTAAAAGAAAGATAAAGTTAGAAAATAAGTATAGTAGGATAAGAAAAAAAAAACACACATTACAACAACATTGTGAACGACCACAGTGTAGATTCCTGAAATACAGTCAAGACATGTTAGATGCCCGCAAGATGGAACTGTAGAAACAGAACTGAAGAAATGAAGCTGTTGCAAGGCATCCAGGAAAAAATTCTACACAGTTCCATTAAATTCATGCTCCCTATGGTTATTGTGTTTGAAGAAGGTGGTGGGAAAAGAAATCTGTACTCCCAAATCTCTCCTTCTGTATGGAATATACTCCAATGTTTCTAAACTGCATTTTATAATGAAACTTGCATGCAATAAGCATAACCTGGGATTGGTAACATAATACTCACCACTTTTGCGTCTAGAGCAACCTGAGCAAAGCCTTTTCGATTTCCCCACATGAGCTGATAACTTTCATCGCTGAACAATGCTTCTCTAACTCCACCTGGTGATATAGACACCAGGTGACCATTCTTCAGTGCACTGAGACACTCCTCCCTCGTACCTGGCATAACACCAGTCACTTCTAACAGTAACTTGAGTCCTGTAATAAATAAGTAGCATGTAAGAACAAGATTACAGCTAAACAAAAATCTAATAGCTGTGTTTAGACTAAGGCAAATTTGTACTAAGTAAATAAAACATGTACAGAGTAAATATTGGCTAAGTGACAGCGTTTTTGCCCAAATGTTATGAAGATAAAACAGTTTATCGAGAGCACCACCATAACCCAATGCCTACATATGCTCTTTTCCATAATTATCAAACCAGCAGCTATGCAACTGAGACTTGTGCTTCATAGCTAGATATCCAAAAACAAACATCTAATTCTTCCTCCTGCTTTTTAAATAGGTTTTAATACAGAAGAATTATCTTTTTCAGTACAATACAGGTTATTGCAAAAACACCTAACAAACACCTACTTTTAGTGTTCTTTTAAAATGTAATTTTTAACATAAACATTAAGGTTTTTAAACTGTAAAATTGGGTGTTCTGTGGTTAAATTGCAAACTACTTGGGTTAAATTGGGCTGCTGTATGACTCTTTAGATGCATGAATGGCACAAGTTAAGAGGACAGTTTCAGCATTGCACAAACCAGTGAATGGTTCACACAGTTTATGACACCAAGTTGGGTGGAACTGTTGACCTGCTTGAGGGCAGGAAGGCTCTATAGCAGGATCTGGATAGGCTGGATCAATGGGCCAAGGCCAACCGTATGAGGTTCAACAAGGTTAAGTGTCAGATCCTGCACTTGGGGCACAACAACCCCATGCAACACTACAGGATGGAGGAAGAGTGGCTGGAAAGCTGCCTGGCAGCAAGGGACCTGGGGGTATTGGCCGATAGCTGGCTGAATAGCTGGCCAGCAGTGTTCTCAGGTGGCCAAGAAGGCCAACAGCATCCTGGCTTGTATCAGAAACAGTGTGGCCAGCAGGGCTAGGGAAGTGATTGTCCCTCTTTACTCAGCTCTGGTGAGGCTGCACCTTGAATACCGTGTTCGGTTTTGGACCCTTCGCTACAGGAAGGACATCGAGGTGCTGGAGCACATCCAAAGAAGGGCAACAAAGCTGGTGAAGGGTCTGGAGAACAAGTCTTACGAGGAACTGTTGAGGGAATTGGAGTTATTTAGCCTAAAGAAAAGAAGGCTCGGGGAAGACCTTAGCGCTCTCTACAACTGCCTCAAAGGAGGTTGTAGCAGGGTGGGCTCTTCTCCCAAGCAATAGTCTCTTCCAAGTTTCTTCGACCAAGCAAGAGGACAAGTAGTCAGAGTCAGTATTACAGAGCCACTCTGACAGTAAGTTTTTCAAACAAGCTGCGTGCCCTACTCCAGGCCTTGTTCAAAAGTATAGTTTTGACATCATACCCCACTGCAATGTCTACCCCACACAGAGGGTAGGCAGGTAATTAATATCCTACCATTTACCAGACTCTTCTGCACTCATAGCCCATTGCTGATGAAGCAGCATTAGATTAATAACATAGTCCTAACCTACACTTTCTAATGAAGCATGACATTTCATCCAAATACGTCTATTTGTTGGCTTTGGAGTGTCTATCAGTATTTTTATGACCTTTCGCTTACCAAGCAGGGTATTCTACCCTGTTTGGCTTTCTGCATCTACCAGCTTACCCCCCAGTCTTTTAGTTTAAAAGCTGCCTTCAAAACATAATAAATATTAATTCCACAAAAACCAGCAGCGGTTTGATTGAATTCATGATGCCTAAATACAAAAGAACATGTTCTTACCTGGTAAACGAAAGACAAAGTGATCAGCTACTGACAGACAAAGTCTTTTCTTCCAGAGAAACAGCCTAGATAAAAAGTAAAGGTAGTCTATGGGAATAGCTCCGTGGTAATAAACAAGAATGCCTGGTCCTTCTGGTAGGTTTTCCACACCATGAAGTTCATAACCTGTTTGGGATATAAAACAACACACCGACAATGACAGCTGTAAATTATATGGCAATTTAAAACATTTTTTACTGTCCTTTATTAAAGGACTTCCATAGAGTTGTAAAAGCCTATGCAGTAGCTTTAAAAGAATTACATTCAGGATGGAATTTTCAGTTAACAGCAAAGAGAAAGCTCCTCAACCACCACCTACTCAATGGACTAATTTGTTGATCAATTTAATCATCAGATCAGACTTTAACCTGACATTGAACCAGAACTGTTGACCATTAGGGACTTTTTCCACCTCTAAGTGCAATAAAAAACAAACAAGAAAACATTATTATACTGTTATGACTCTCATTCTCCCAATTAAACTGCTTCAAACAGACAAGGCTTTCCTGTAACATGAAAGTACAAATTTCCAATCTGTATCAGAATGAAAAGTTTGGAAATAGATAACCTTTTAGGTAAGCATTCAAGTTAGGCAAAGTTGGGCTGGAGACTCTTTCATTGTGTTTTGACGTAATAAAAAGTTGACCTGGTTCACAGGCTCAAGTCCAAAGCAGAATCCACAAGAATCCCAAATCCCAAATGAGACTTCAATGCATTCACTTAACAAGGGAAGGGAACTTCCTCATAGGCATGGACTTCTATAAATACCTTTCCTGGCTCTTCCTACATTTGATGTAGGTTTCAGGCGGAACCAGAGTAGGAAGCTAATGCATACAAAGGCTTGAGAAAGCCACAGCTTCTACTAACTAGAAAATCTATTCCACTTGGTCTGCCTTTATCTCTATCCCTGCTATAGCTCCTTTCATAAGCCATTTGAAGAGGAGGACAGGGATGGTACAGGCAGGGTCCTAGCAAGAGGTGGAGAAAGTTTTAGACTGCAGTATACTTCAAAATTACAGGAAAAAGTTGTGAGGAAGGGTAGCAACACAGATAGCCTGTTATTCTTATCCTTAGGGCAGCAAATTAAGTCTTGCTAATAGTCTTAAACTACGCCTGTGGTAAGAATGGGTACCTAGCTTGTGGCTGAGAATTTTCCTAGGGATTAGGGTGTGGTGAAAGTGTCTAAAGGTTAAATATAACAAAACTGAAAAATCAGATTACTTGTAAACTCTGCTACAGTACAAACAGAAATAATTAGATACCACATTTTTCCATACGGCTCTTGGAATTATTTTAAATTTTCATAACAGAATAGTTTTCTCCAACTAAAAATACAGTAATTACAGTTCCAAATAGTTGTTTTGATCATATAAGCGGGTTACAAACAGCTACTCAAGTGAAAAAAAAATTTACTTCCCTTACAGAGAAGTTAGCAGAACTAACATTTACACCATACCTCACTCAGAATTGTAATTCAAAGCTTCAGGCAAGTCATGTCACACTTACCATGCCATATTCTTGCATATATATCCCAAAAGCTTGCCACAGTTTTTCTTGCACTATCCCAAACATTACTCAAGGGATCTTTTGCAGCTTTTACCTCATCATTCCTCTGATATATTAAAAGCAAAACATTAGTAAGGTAAATGAAAAAGAGGATTGTTAAAGGAACAATAAAAAAAATTAACATTGCACTAATTGTCAGTGAGATGATGACCATGTGGAAAAAATATTTCTTCAGGTATTCCACAGCAGTCCATTCTTCCAGTATGTAAGCAAGGCAGCTTAGGTAGGTCATAGGTAGCTGTCCTGAAGCACAGGATTCTTTTCTACCTATCATTTCCTGCATGAGAAAAGGGGAAAAAGTTTAATTTCTCTGATTATGAAAGCTTCTCATTTAGAGAAACAATTTACTGTAGAGGTACTTGATGCCTATTTTGTTATAGCACAGAGTTATACACTTTGTCTCTCTCTGTCATGTTATGATAGCTGCTTTCCACTATTGCCTGTAAAGAGCGATGAGATTATCATATACACTTACGGATCTTTCTATACTGCTAGACAATAGGGACTCCTGGTACAATGATTGGAGTCTGGAGTACAGCCAGGAGATCAGAAAAGCAAGCTACACACCGTATGAACACCTTTCTTTCCAGCAGACCTTCAAGACAATTGAATGCTCGAACTATCAACCTCTGGAAAGTTACCAGCTACAACAGAAAGGCATTTTTACATTAAGCTCTTGTAGAATCCTAAATGAAGGATGAGGACCCATGGAACACATCCAGTGTCAAAAACATTTATCTGTGTAAGATTTCTA
Source organism: Cygnus atratus (assembly GCF_013377495.2). Taxonomy (NCBI): domain Eukaryota; kingdom Metazoa; phylum Chordata; class Aves; order Anseriformes; family Anatidae; genus Cygnus; species Cygnus atratus. The sequence continues at coordinate 119,954,832 of NC_066363.1, forward strand.
TGGTTAAGTGACTTAATTTTTAGAAACTCAGAAGAACGTTAACAAGTGCTTTCAGCAGTTGGCCAATAAGACTGCCACCAGAGGTCTGGGCTCTTTAGATCCTCCTCAGAACCCAGCCTTTGGTTCTGGTTCTGCTCTCAATTCAGTAGCTAGGTGAGGGAAACCAACAGAAGAGCAAGTGACTGAGCTAGAGGAAGAGCCGGCAGGAAAAACCCAGACAACTGTGGCTTCTTCTGGAGGGCAAGAGGTGACTGGGACAGCATTTGCTACTGCTAGCAACACTATAAAAAGCAGCTCTTCGCTGCTGTTCGCCATCCATACAACCACGCCAACAAACCCTTCTTTCAGACTTTCCAGGCTCCATTGGCCTAGTGATGTTTTTGCCCCAAATGCAGCTATTTCCTTAGGCTATTCCTGCACCTGGCTACCTGCATTACAGCAGGTAACGGTCTCTCTGTAGTGCAGCAGCATTACAGCATCTCTTGCTTGAAGTCTTAAGCATTAGCCAGACATTACAATCATATTCAGCGATTCGTAACTGAACACAGCTTTTATTTACCTTAACCAGGTTACTTCTTGTTTAACAAGCAACTTTCCGGTCCAGCACCGGAACAAGTACAAACAAGAAACAAATCACAGCTGCCACAGTCAGTGCCAAGACCATAAAGCACGGCAAGCCCAGACTCTTCTGACTTCAGCTGGCTACTTGTATGAGCAAACCTGTTCTACAGTACCGACTGCAACTCCCATCTTTTTATTTCTCTGAAGCACTGGATAAAATACTTAGGCGACCTGGTGTAAAGCATAGCTCCGGTACCACACCAGCACACCAGCTCAGCTCTCCAGGACACAGGATGGCTTCCAACCCAAAGAGAACAAACACAGTAACTGTAAGGAGAGCAAACTAGGAGCGCGAAGGAAGCAAGCACTGCTTTAAATCATGCTCAGCATGTCACAAACGAAACCTACATGATAAATAACATCACTAAATTAGCAGAGTTGTTTATATATGGATGACAGGTGCCTGGCTCAGATGCACCAAGATCTAGAAGTTCTCACTGGAGATAGATTTTATAGGTACCATGAAAGAAATAAAAGCAGCCGTCCACATGATTTGGATATTAAAATCTCTACTTTGAAGGTGTTTAAGAAGGATAAGGCTGATGGTGTGGTGCTACTCTATAGAAAGGATGTAACTACTTGTTAGAAGTTGGTGATAAGAATAAGGACTACAAATCCTCAGTGCTTGTTAAGTGTGCTCTGCTGAAAGGGCCTAGGAGAAGGCAACGTTAAGAGCTTGTCTCAGGCTACCGAATCAGAAGTATTAAACGCTGCTGGGAATAACTCATTCAAACCTGTAACATGGGGTGAAGGAAGGGATGTGGTGTTGTTATGGAGGCTTCGGACTGGGAACAGAGACTACTACAGCCAACAACATAACTTAGATCTCCTTGAATTTGGAGATAAAGCTTCCATACAGATAGTACGTATACTGATAATAAAGTAAATATTTCTAACTGCTGTATGATATGAAGATTAACTTGAATATATTGAGCATGTCAATTGCCAAGTTCCAGTCTAAGATTAATATGTCCAGGTATCTTGTTGTACCTAACATCCTTTAAAAAAAAAAAAGAAAATCATTCTGACCTCATTTTTGGTAATCCTCAAATCACTAGGGAAAATCCAGAGGAATGGAAGAGATTTAATATTACTCCAAAGTCCCCCAACACAAGTAACTACAGTCTCAGCAGCCAGAGAAATCACCAGCAAGATTACTGAAAAGCTGGTACGGGACAAATGTAACTGATGCCACTCATTGCAGTTTTGTGGGAAATGACCTTGCAAAAAAATGCACCTCACTCCTTTGAGGGGGGTGAGAGATTTCTATCTTGTGTAGGCTTTACATGAGCAGCTGCTCAGAGGCAGCACCCACCTTTCCACCACCACTCTCCGCATCTGGCCCTGTCTGCAGCAGTACCAACTGGCTCCCTGCTAATAAATAAATAAATGCTGGCACAAAGCAAAGCCACTACTGGGAGCAGCCCAAACCTAACCTGGCCTACAGTGATTATGAAAGTACATTACTAATGCCACTTGACATTTTGTTTTAAAAAAAAAAAAAGCTCATTTTGACATCATTCATTTCATATGTTAAGTGACACGACACGAAAGTGGCAGAACGCCCATCAAATGAGAACTGATTCTGTATCCTGTATTATTTAGGATTTTCAGAATTTTCTCCTAATATTAATGGGATGTTACATTGATCAATGCAAACAATGTAACATCCCACTGATTCCTTCTCCATTTCACTTTTGATGTAACAGAAAATGACTTGCTGGATGGAAGACTACTGTATTTAATCTTGTTTGCTCACAGACTACAGTACAAATGAACATTGATTACTTATTCATTTCTGATTTGAAGTTTAATACACACTGAAAAAGGCTGTAGAAAAAAAGAAATTCAAAGACTTAAGTGTCCAAAAGTAATTTTAAAAACCTACAAAATAGGTATCAGCAGCACAGTTGACTAAGGACACATGAAAGTAGTCTGGCACACGTGGAGTGAGTTAACTTCACACCTAGGTGAGAAGGTGGCTAGGATACAAGCAAGTTCTACATCATTCCAGTTGAATCCAAGCCAGAGCGGGAAAAGTGACTGAAAAATTGACTAAGCGAGAAAACAAGAAGGAGCACGGCTTTTTCTGGTAGTTAGGATGCTCAACCAGGTTTCAGTTCCAGCTCCCATACTTCAGTTGTGCACTTCCTTAAACATTTCATAAGGAAAAAATGAACCATCAGCAGGGTTTCAACCATATGATGTGAGTTTGAGTCCACCATGCCGAATGTATCTCTCCATACTACCTGTATAACAAAGGCCTATAACAGGACAGGACTTCAATTGTTGTCATGTCCTACTGGCTAGCTCTCACCAGTCCCTCGCTGAGACCACAAACACAATTTTGCAGCATCCATTCTGTCCAACACTACACAGAGAACTTATTACATACCTGTTGGAGTGTATGTTACAAAGCTTTTACTAAAGACTTGCTTGGTTATGCACTGCAGGACAACACAAGAGGTAACAACACATTTACACATAACTGCTGTTTCGCCCCCAAGTCTCAGAATTTTAGGGAAAAGTTTCTCTTCCGCTTTTATCAAATCTGAGCCAAGAGCAGCTTCCGTGTTCTTTACAACTGAACAACCTGTAAAAAGCTAGCAAATGGGCATAGCGTTTTGTGAAAAACATTTTTTAGTTGTCTTGGTATTTCCTTATCTCATCTAGCAAGGGAGATGAAGCGTTACTGTTCTGAGTGATCTCGTTGTTCTTTTAGAGAACAACATCTATGTTGACATACAAGATGTTTGTTTTGGCTCCACCTATAAAGCATATCAAATTCCAGAGTAATAGCCATATCGACAATGTAGAATTACAGGTGATGTCACATGGAGACAGAACTAACATCTCCCTACTTATAGGGGAGCTCCCCTTCCAGCAGGAGACTCCTGTAGCACACATCATTCAGATCCCCAGCCCTTGCTGAAGGAGCAGTTGACAATAAGGATAATTTTATCAGCTAACATTATAATTCCAGGGAACAGAAGAACAACAACAAAACTGTCACAAGAGACATGTGGCAGAAAAAATAAAACCTTGCAGTTGCCTTTCAACCTCAACTAAAGATCTGATGATCTTGGTCTCAGTGCTCAGCTGTTTGTTCCTGGCAGTAAGCTCAGCAGATCTTAGTGTGACGAGTAGTGTTAAGCAGCTGGAGACTCTTCTGCATTGAATTTTTTTGACACCTGCTCTTCTGTGGCAGGCTCTTACTCTCTATTCTGCCAAACTCAACCGCTCCATTCACAAGGGAAGCAATAGATCAGTTCCAGCTCTACATCTTGCCTCTCAATGCAAATAAAATTCAAGTTTTGTGTTTTCCAGAATTTTTATGGCAGTTCCATAGAAAATAATTCTTTTGTTGTTCTCACAGAGACATCACCTACTCTTCTTGCCACATAAACCCACGTATCTCATATGTTGCTATGCTTCTACAGCTTTCTCTTAACTTAATGGATTAGCAGCACATCCACCCCAAAACTGAAGGCACCATCCCTCCAAAGTAGGAAACTACCACCCTGTAAGCAATTTCAAAGCCCAGTCCTTGTGCTTTTGGTAGATATTCGACCTTTTGAAGCCACCAAGGGTACCTAACCCAGCAGATTGCTTCCCATCTACTCTCTTAGTACTCAAACACATAGAATCACAGAGTCGTTAGGGTTGGAAAAGCCCTCCAAGACCATCTGGTCCAACCATCCCCCTACCACCAATGTCACCCACTAAACCATGTTCCCAAGCACCACGTCCAACCTTTCCTTGCACACCCCCAGGGACGGTGACACCACCACCTCCCTGGGCAACCCGTCCCAGTGCCTGACTGCTCTTTCCGAGAAGAAATGTCTCTTAATTCCGACCCCGGCCGAGAAGCGCCCCCCGCCGCCCCTCTCACCTGCCCGCGGCAGCACCAGGCACCCCGCCGAGCCGCCCCTGGCCCGGGATAAGAGGCACGGCCACCCCCGCGCTGAGGAGAGGCGGGGCTGGGGCTGGGCCTGTCAGCCCCGGCGGGCTCCGTGCCCAAACCTCCATTTTTAAACCGTCCGGGATGCGGAGCCTGCCGCCGGTGCTGTTGGGGGCACCGCTGCCTGCCGGGAGGAAATGGCCTTGGGAGGGCATAGGCAGGCGCCCACCCGCCCTCAGGGCTCCCCACAGATGACAGGCGGCCCAGCCGCTGCATCCCGCCGGTGGATGGGGTTCAAACAGCCCCGGGGAGCGGGTTTCGGGGTTCGCCACACCGGCCGTGAGGGGGGAGCGCCGCACTCACTGCCTCTGGTGGCATGCCCTCGGTCAGTGCGTGTTTTGCATCGACTGGGGAAACTCACGTCAGCTGTTGAGCTGGGAATGTGCAAGGCTTTCACAGAATCATCACAGAATGGCTTGGGTTGGAAGGGACCTTAAAGATCCCCTAGTTCCAACCCCCTGCCATGGGCAGGGACACCTCCCACCAGACCAGGTTGCCCGAAGCCCCATCCAGCCTGGCCTTGAACGCCTCCAGGGATGGGGCATCCACAGCTTCTCTGGGCAAAGGAAAAATTATTTTAAGGGCTTAGAACAGGATGCCAGACAGACAAAGGGTATAACGAAATAGAAGGCAGTCAAACCTTGCTGTTATGGCTAAATTAAGCAGAATACTGTTTTACTATTACTCATTGTATGGCTAGTATGACAGAGGTCATATTTAGGCAGATAAGATCAATAGATACCAATTTTTAGGTTCAGGAAAGGATTAGCGTGACCTCTTTAGGACAGGTCCATTAATTTGAGTTGAAACTGGGCAAGAAATTCAGGGATAACAACAATTTGTAAATGAAGATGAGAGGAACCTACAATCTCGTTTCCTTAGTGAACACCAGTAACATATATATATATGATATATATATATATATGATATATGATATATATATATGTATATGTATATGATATATACATATATATATATATGATCAGAGTAAACTTCTTAAGACTGAAGAGGCTTCTAAGGGAGATTTCAGAGTTTATCTTTTCCATGGTAAAACATGCTGATTCAAGACTGGCATGGGTCTTGAAGGCAGGCAAAATAGTCTGTCAGCTGCCATTCACAGTGTGGCACTGCCGTCACCCTTTCAGAAAGATCCACCCAGACTTGAAAATGCTCAGGGAGCTAAGCAAGCATATTCAGTAACTCCGTGAAGAGGTTTTGGAATGCTTGTCCAGCAGGATTTATTCCTAAGGAGGATTCTTCAACAGACTCCCTCCAAACTTTTGAAATCTTTGGATTCAGCTGACATGAGCAGACTGGCTTGCCACCTGCACTTCAGAAGATGCAGAGGACAGCAAGCAGTGCTACCACCTGACCATCTCCTCATATACCCACATTTATCAAAATGCTGAGACAGAAATTGCTGTCTTTGCACGAGTCCCATGAGATAAAAAGTTATGTCTGCAGTAGATTTCTTCCTGCCCATACATTAGGCTATAGCTTTGGTTCAAGGAAAGTAGTCACAAACCTGTGGAAAAGCATTCACCATTGATGCTTTTCTGCTCGCTTCTGGCTTTTATGGGTCAAGACAGGTTAACAAAATGCAGAAATAAAGTGTTAAAAATTATAAAAGTATATTTATGCGGTCAGTGCAGATAGAAAAAGGGTTGTATGTAACACTTACTGGCCAATGCAAAATCTAGCTGAAATGAAGTAATTTGTTCTGTTTACATGTGACTTGTTTTCTTGTATTTGTGTGATTGTACTGTCAGGCAAAGAATCTGCACAGAAATGAAAGAACTAAAAGTACACTATTGAAAAACAGAAGTATAATGAAATAACAACCATGATAACATGAATATTGAAAGATGCGTTGGAATAAAGAGTATTGAATAGCACTGGAATGGGCTACCCAGAGAAGCTGTGGATGCCCCATGCCTGGAGGTGTTGGATGGGGCAGGTTGGATGGGGCTTTGGGCAACCTGGTCTTGTGGGAGGTGTCCCTGCCCCTGCAGGGGGGTTGGAATTAAGGGATCTTTGAGGTTCCTTCCAACCCAAGCCGTTCTATGATTTTATGATTCTATAAAAAAGAATTTCATTGCTGTCTTTGCTATCCCTCTCTCTCTCTCTCTCTCTCTCTCTCTCTCTCTCTCTCTCTCTCTCTCTCTCTCTCTCTCTCTCTCAGAGTAATCTTGAAGAATGGTTGGAAGTTTTTTCAGTTTTAGGGATTGAGGCCTGCAGCAGCATATTTGGATATGAAGGGAGATTTCTGATGGCAGATAAACTACTCTGAGGGATTTATGTTGTAACATGAAAATAGAATTTAGGAATTCGAATCTCGTGGAATGAGAAAAGGTGTTAAAGAGATGCAAAATTTCAACAGGCTGAAATTGTAAATCAAATAATGGCCTAAAATTATAAAAAGACATTTCCAAAATAATTGTACAAATAGCTAGTGTGCAATGCATATTATCATGAATATGAAGATTCTATGAGAAATAGAGGAAAAAGAATCTCAGTATAAGATGCTGTCTCTTATGAATCAAGAGCATATGTTAAATGAGGAAAAAAGTAGTCAAGATTTTGTACCTTCAAAACAAAAGTAGCAACCAATGAAAATGAGAGAGAAATTAAAAATTAACATGGCTGGAAAAGTACTTTAATTTTGAACAAGGGCAATAAGATGGAGCAAAGGCAGATTGATAGTAAGGATGAAAGACTGGAAAGTACAAAGGTGGAAGGAAAAAATAATGTTCAGCAACTGTAAGGATAAGACAAGTTAGTTTTCTTTGTCTATACCAGAAAAAATGTCTAGCAGATGCAATTGCAGGCCAAGTAATAAAGATTTTTTAGCAGCTTCATGAAGTTAAGAATACCTGATAACTGAAGAATAACAAATTTAGCACTGATATTTGAGAAAGTAAGAACAGAACAATTGGGCGTTACCTTTATTATGCACTGCACAATAACTTTCAGACCAATGTATTTTAAGAAAGCAGTAATTCCGGATGTGGCAAGATGGTAAACTCATGTCTCATTTTCTAATTGTAAATCCTACCAAGCTAACACAATCTGTCTTTGCCAAAGAAACTAGGCTAAAAAAAATAAAAAATAAAACAAAAAATAAAAAAGGAAATGAAGATTCATCTATCTGAGCTTCATGAAAGTTTTTGATATGTTATCTTACAGCAAACTGAATGTTTTGATATTCATAAAACCTGCCTAAAAGGGTGACAACAAACTGTATTTAAAGATGTTATAAATGGCGTACCTCATGAATAAATCATAAATGAAATGATTAAGCCATGTCAGCAGTATAAAGAGAGTGGACTAATGAAATTTACTTGTGAGCAGCTTTGTAAGCATCAGTACAAAGAAGAACTATAATATTCTATGGGCAGATGAACAATCTTGATAATGAAACAATGGGGGGAAAAGTTATTTCAGGAATAACTGCTAAAACGCCACGGTTTAAGAGTGCAATGGTGCATACCATTGGTAAGAAACATATCAGTGGAAGCAGATGAAGAGAAGACTGGACTATACAAACCAAATCACACCAGTGGCAGAGCTGCCAACTTGTTGAAATCATGGAAAGGATTTTATTAGTAACCTTAGGGTTTATCTGACAAGATTTTCCTGTAAGATTAATGAAGAGTTATATCCTGTGTAGAGGCTGTAACCATGGAAGGCATTACTGAAACATTCTTTAAAATACTGTATTTAAATGCATTTCCTTCCTGTTTATAAAGATTAACTTAGATTGAAACAAATACATAAAAATGTCCAAAAGATGACAAGGATGCAAAAGCTTGTCTTAGGAATTAGACAGGCATGTGTCTTGTTTTGTCTGCACCTAGCAAAATGAAATTTCAAACAGGGCATCGCTGTTGTCTTTATATAATTTTGGGGGTAAATTGGGAGAAAAGTAACTGAGTTAAAGGTCAGCTGAAGCACAGAATAAGTGAGTTTTAAGTCTGTAAGTTCAGGTATATTATATTCAGGTAAGATTTCTGGCAAGAAGAAGAAAAAGAGGAGAAAGAAGAAAACGAGAAGAAGAAAAAAACTGTTTTCAGAAGTAATGGAGTTTCTATTGCTATTTGTAAATCGTATCTAATAAATAGGTTATGGAAAGCTGGAGGTCCTGTTCTCATGTTGCTTACAGGACACTGGAGGTGAGTTGTTCACTGAGCTGGCTTGCTTTGCTGAGTGCCAGCTCTCTTACATATACAAGACCATGAGAGCTGTTCAATTTCTGCATTTCTTTTTTCATATCCTCAACCTCATTATTCTTCTTTTTCAAAGCTGTTAATCTAGGCCAACTGTTTCCAAATTCAGTGTGAGCAGATACAGTTGTCCTTAGCCCACTAAGGCTAGAAACATTTTAAACAGTGCAGCTGGAGTTTGGCACTGTAAGGAAGTGTAACCCATCACTATATAATAGGTTTTCATCCTGCCTTGTCATGCATACTTTGTTAAAGGTTTTCAGCAAATCATTTTCTGATAGCAGAGATAAGTGGCAAGGAATTTTTGAGTCTCTTCCAATTTCTAAAGAAACCTTGTTCCTTGGCAGGTATCGTTCTATTTCTTTTCTTTATATGTTAATATTTTGTAAATCTCCTCTGTGTTCTTTTCCAATGTATCTCCTATCTGCTGACGCTCAGATCAGTTTCCTTCCCTCCCTGTCCTTTACATCTAATCTGTCTGCATTATTCTCAGTCGCTATTTCCCAGTGCTAGTTCTTAGACTGAGATTCTCTCTCTCCTTTCCACAGCTCTGAATCTTCTGTTCTCAACATTAACCCATCTCACCTGAACAACCCCTGCCTTGTCACCATCACCTAGGTTCCTGGTTTCTTTGCTGTTTATCACAATGTCACCAATGAGAGCTTCCCTCTCTGATTTAATGCATCCTTCCCAGGACCCCTTCATGGACCCCCAAAGCTGTTGGATCTCCCCACCTTTATTACCAGGAAATTCCACTGTCCATTCCTAGCTCTTTTATGCACTATGGATCCTTTTTAAAAAAAAAGACTGCTCTCCAGCCTCCTCGTCCATCTTCATCTTTTAAACCCCACTGATGTTTCCCAATCCCCCAACATTCCTTCCCAGAACCTCCACTAGTTTCTTGTACTCCTCCTTACCTCCAGTCTCCAGGAATTCAGTTGCTTCCATAAAATTTAGTTGCCTACACTGATAGTCTTGAGCTATTCTTGTGCCTAGAGGTAGCAGAACTAGGATGAGTTGTTCTGTTTAGATGTAGTCTGATCAATGCTATATATTTTGACAAATTACAGTATATAGAGAGGACAGCATCTTTGTAAGTATTTAGATATTAAAACCTGACCTTCTTTTTAACATAAGTACATCAATTTAAGTTTCATAGTAGGTCAGCTTAGACACAGGTCAGAAATATAGCTGGTATTTTCCTTGCATTCACTCCAGCTTCACAATGGAACAAAAATTTAGCCTTCGTGTCAATGGCTAAAAGCTCAGTTATCATTTGCTAAAGTCAACCAAGAGCTGAGCATAGATTGTAGAATAGAAATACTTCATTCTTTGCCTCTAGATTGTGATGATTACATCCCAACCTGCTGTCAAAAAGGTTCAGAGAAGAGACATGAAAAAAATCATCTCAAATATACACGGAGATTAACAAATGTTTGCGAAAGCTACATACTGTTTTCTGGATTGCAACACTTGTGCATGAGCAAAAACATACATACGTAGTTTCTCTGACAACTCATCACCATTCAAGGCAGAGACAACCAAGCCCAGTGCTGTTGTGAGCAGTCAAAAAACTAGTGATAACCATAAGTATGCATCTTTTAACAGGACTGAAGTGTATCTATGCACTTGCCCTGTGGTGATGTTGCTGATGGACACTTATGCATATTACATGGCTATTAACTATTATGTGTACCTGAATACATGGTAATTTTCTAAACTCATGCATATGTAGACACAGGAAAAAATGGCTTTGTCAGCTCAGACATCTTGCCTGTACATAACGTTGTACAGTTCATACCATGGCTTGGCTATAGTCAGGACTGAGTTCTCCACTTCAGAGCAGTCTAACTGAAGGGCTCCCCTGAAGGGCTCCATTGCTCTTGAATAATTTTGCACCACCACAAGCATTATAAACCTTATTCACCATTGAATCCCAATATAAACATTGTAATATAATTCAGGTCCTGATTGTCAGGAGGTTAGGCAGCCTTGCAGTAGTTGTTACTTCAGTTAAATACTGTAATAGCATTCTTTTTATTGCAAGCTGTTGAGTGGGAGTATATGTAGCAATTGCTTAAGTGGAGTAGAATGTGCACAAATGAAAATGAAGTAGATTAGCTGTAATATCAAGTGTGGGTGACATGCCTCCTTTATACACCCTTGCAGTTTGCCCGCGCAGGATGTACACACTGAACAAGGCCAAAGAGTTATAAAATCTCACAGGAACATGGGTTTTACCGAATGGATCAATTTAGGATGTTTCACCAATTTAAGAGGAAAGTGCTTAAGACATTATTTGGGTGTGTTGCTTTGTTGCTTTTTTTTGTTTGGTTGGTTATTTCGTTTCATTTTGTTTTGTTTTTCCCTCTTCTTTTTCATCTTCTCATGTGCTATCAAGTTATTTCATTTGGACGTTTATGAAACTGATTAACATGTTTTTTTTTTTTTTTGAAATGAAAAATGTTTTTCTCTTCATTTGCTATCTGAATTCTCATCTTAACTAAACCACAGCACAAATAAAAGGATAAAGCCTGTTTGAGCTTGTTGAGAATCTGTTTGAGCTTGTTGAGAATCTGAACAGCAAAGAACATGTTTCTTTTCATAGAAGAATATATTCAAAGAGAAATGAGAAAATATTGTAACTTTATTTCAGGTTACAGGAGTGTTTCATTCATGAAGAAAAAGAGAAACCATAAATTGGACAAACCTCACATACAGGACGATGGGAAGTCAGAAGTTGTAGTCAATTTTCTTACTCAGGCAGCGTTTCCTATGATAGAAAGTACAACAGGTTAATGCCTGCATAACATGCTTGGACCAGAATTGGACCACTAATACATCTTAACAGTTATTCAATAAACCACCCTTTCACACAGTTAATTGCAAAACATTTTAACTATCTTATGTTTTCATATATTTGAGGCCAGGATTTTCTATCACTAGTAGGCCAGAGTTTTGTGTCTCCAGTCCTGGTAACACAAAGAACTGAATTCAAGCACACTTGAGAGACTTAAAGGGCAATGGCAATGATCTCTGCTATCACTCCACAGAAAAAAAATGCTGTCAAATCCTTTTATTCGAGGAAAGGGATAGACAACTCTCTATGGCCAGAGCAGAGACACGGTTGCTAAAGAATCACGAGAAGAGGACCGGAAGGGATCTAGAGAGGTGATCAGGTTCATCCTCTTGCCTGAGGCAGCGCCTCTGTGTCTTCATAGATGTTTGTCTATCTGAGTCTAAAAATAATCTGGTGATAGAGATTACCCCTCTACACTTCAAGACTGTTATTATTATTTTGTTGTGATTTTCTGTAAAGCAAACGTGTTTCAGAAGGCAGAAAATTTGGGAGGTCCTTTGCAAGGGATTTGAATGGTGATGGATTAAGGCATCTTAGCATTGCATTAAAATTAGTAATAATCACAGGTGCACATGCATTTTCCTCTTTGCAATTTTAGATGTTCAATTCCTGGCACGTGAAAAAAATAATGGGAGCTCTTCAGGAATATGTAAAATGGAGTAATTTTTGGGAAAAAAAAAAAAAGACATTAAATCGTGCTTTCAAGTAGTTTCTCAGGAGCAACGCTATCACTTGAAAAGAATCTGAAAAATGGGGAAAAAAAGGTTTATATTTTAATAATACAAAAGCAAACCCAAACCATCATACTTTCTTAACCAGACTGCTTTTAAACCATTTTTCCGTCCTGCATGTCTTTCAATCCCTGTTTCCTTTAAGAAAAAGTACCAAAGTGCTTCTTGAACTTAGTTCTTTTTTTGTCAATTTCTAAATTTTCAGTGATAAGCCACACTTCGTGCCTGATCAAAGCTAGGATTTTCAAGAACTCGATGACTAGTATGGAATTAAGTTGATGATTTACAATACAGTGACTTTATTCTTCCTTAGATTTACTCGTAACTCGGGTTACATTAATATCTGCAATAAATAGCTACTAATACAATCTTAAAAAAATCAATGTTTCTAAAATAACAAGAGCCAGCCATGAAAGAAGTTTTTTTGTTTGTTTTTCTTTTTTACATAGCCATGTTTCAGAATAGAGCCTGAATTTAGTAGACATGCTGCAATTGTTAAACTAAACTGAATTAATTTTATTTCATTCACTGTGCCAAAGATCTTTCTAATAGCAAAGAAGATTCAGCAGAGCAGGGTCCTTGATTCTCATTCACATTTGAGCTCATTTTACACTCCTCTAGCAGTGTGAATACACCTGAAAAGATGCTTACTATTTATCTGTCTCCTGGGCTTCTTCACAGTGTTAGTCCCCCTTGTGTATAAGAGGGATTCTATAAAAAGACAAAGCATGTACATATGTATATATATATACATATATATATATAATGTAGCTACTTTCATTTTTAAAATCCATTTTGCATTTTCACACGTATCATTTTTTCCTATGCCCACCATGTGAATGTGCCTGTGCTCAGCCACTGAGGATCAAATATCTTGAATCAGAAAAATAGTCCTTCTCATAATTTTTTTCTAGGAGTATTTTGTAATAAGTACTGCTTCCACCTGTTTGAGGATTGGACCAATATTCTCGTCCTATCAGATAACTAGAGTTCTTAACTAGAGCTGTCTATTCAAGTCATTAACCAGCAAGCATGAGCTTCCAGTCAAAGGTGCTTCCAGTCAAAGACAAAGAACTTTGATGTCATTCTGTTGTGTTTTTTGTTTTGTTTTGTTTTGTTTTTTTGTCACCGGTCATGGGAAGATAGATAAGAGGCAACAAGCAATGGCCAGGGGTATTTTCATCACTGCTAGCCTTGCCTTTGAGAAAGTTATGAGATCTTGGTCAATCCAATACGTTCTTGCACGTTGTGATTAAAATCATGCTTGATAATTCAGTATGTATAGTCTTGGAGATTTTATTCTGGATTAAACAGGAAGAAGCATTAAGTAAGTGGTTTTCATATGGAGTTCCACTTTCTTTTCAGTGAGAAATCACAGAAGTTGACCTTTTCCTAATTTACTAACACAGAACCCACAGCTGCCTAAGTTTATGGCTCAAATGTTTGCTGATCTGCATTCGGAGAACCTGCTTGTTCTTTCCTTATGAAAAAGGTACTCACTGGCTATAAGAATTAATCCACAAAGCTCATTTGACAAAGTGCACCAGATTATAATGTGCTGTTGGACCTTTCCGTCTGCTCAACTTTTTTAAAACCACCCTGAACCCTCTGGTAGAATTGAAGGAGTCTATCATTTGTTTAATTCAATCAAGAACTAAATCACCTGGTAGCTAACTTGGGACACTGCATGACATTTCGATTTTTCAATATTTCCACAAATATATATATATATAAATATTTTAATATTTCCACATCCAATTGTGCACAACTTTTTTAAGGCACAGGCCAATTTGTTCCTGTCTTTAGAAGCCCGTCAGTTAGTAATGTCTGACTTTGGTATTCACAGCCTTCCTGGATCTACTTTTTGAGCCCCTGGAAATTTATTCATTCTTACATGTATTCAGCAAGGTGCTTTTTCCAGTGATAACAGGTGTGGTGAAGTAGGAAGAAATCAAGGCCAATGTGTCTGCTTCTTCAAATGTAATATTCACTTTTGGTTGGGTACCTCTTTTTTTTTTTCCAGAAGCAATACTGAAGTTTAATCCAAAGATTAACGTACCTGTGCTGTTTGCTAAACTTCATTAATCTGAGGCTGAGGTGTATGCTGAGGTGTATATCAAGAGGGCCATCTCCTCCACAGCACTATTTGTTTCAAATGGTCTGGTAACCTGATTACATTAGCAGCCAAGAAATCCAGGGCTACAGCCATCTCCACATCAAGGAAGTGTACAGGACAGATTGTGCCAAGGCTTGTTATGACACTAGAGTGGATGGAACTATCCTTTGTCATCACAGTTCATGCCAGTTCATGCCAGTTCAAACTTTGTTTGTGTCTTCAGTGAGAAAAAGATGCATACTGCAATTCTTCCATTGCCCACGTCCCATCTGTAACTTTATACATACTGCTTCCAACCACTGTGTCACTACTGAGGACTCCGGGGGGAACTCCACTAATTGTAAAGGCTTCTAAATTTCTTCCTTACATAATGGATTATGAAACCCATCACTCAGTAACTGTGAACAGCTCCTTAGTTTACACTATGAAGTTAACATGCTTATAAACAACAACTTGAAGGTAAAAAAGAAAGTTACTTCTCCCAGCTGGAGTTCTCTGAAATAGATCTGTCTTTATGGATACTTGCTTCTTGATATTCTTTCTTTCTCCTCTAGAATCTACTACAAACATGGACTCTTGGATTCTGACATCAGGAGAGAATCAGACTGATGCCAGACAGTTTTTTGTTCTGTGTACTCATGCGTGTGAAGGAAGCAAAAGGGATCATAACCTACCTCTTTACTGTAAGGCTGAAAATGCTTCAAGCTCTAAAGACTGGGCACATAACAGTGCAAATATTCATATATTAAATGTATTTAAAAGAACTTTAATGAACTCCAGTTACTTTGCTGTTGAGAATACCTAGAGACAGCATAATCTAGCCAGTTCTTAATGCAGTAGCAGCTCAAATACAGGATACAGGCTCAGGACAGTCTCATGTCAACCATGGTCCTAGTTATCTGTTCTTCAACAGACAGGGAAAAGTTTGTTGATCCCTAAGGAGCAAAATAATTCTGGTAGATTATAAATATATCTGTATGTTCTTAAATGCTCTATTATTACCTGTAATTGTCGGGTAAAGGATGAATCCTAAGTAGTGCACTCCCTGGTGATTTGGTCATGGTATTACAGATTTCATCTTGAATTGATGTCCTCTTTCAGTTGCAGCCCTAGGCCCTGTGACTGCCTGTCTGTCCTGTGACTCAGTCCCACAGCTGAGATCATTCTTATTTCCAGCCGTCAAGGGTACTGGTTATCCACATAACTCCGAACCTAACAATTGAAATTGCAAACAAAATACCATTGTTCCTTGTATGCTTTCCTGTTCCTGTCATCCTCAGGTAGGAAGCAACCAACATTTTTACCATTACTATTTGAGAACACACAGTTGAACAAATGAACTAATGAATCAAAGAATGTGTGAAAAAAAGATGTCCTTTTTAATATCCTGAATCAAGATAAATACATTAAAAATACATTTGCTTATGTTCTTACTCATTTTCTTTATATTCCTAAAATACAGTGCAGAAAGTACTCTTAAAAATACAGGGTATTTGCTGTGAAGTGTCTCCATTTAAATCCAGCTATCATTACAATTCACTACAACATCATGAGATGTAGACAGATAAATTGATAGATCAATAGACTGCTTAGTTAATAGGAGTTTCAGAAGTTCTTCTTTATAGTAATGTGGCCCAAAGACTCATTGAAAAAAAAGCTCATCTGCTATAGCCTGTAGGGTCATCAAAAGAGTATCTTTTTTAGAATCTTTCACCCAACAAAACCATTCTGCTGCAGCTGCAGCTGAGAGTAGCTGATAAGGAAAAAATAAATTTGAGTAGATTTTTATTTTCTTAGTTTTCTTGCCCAAGTTATATGTCTCAATGTGATGATGCCTCAGTGAAAAAGCATCTGCTCACTATCAGAAATGTGGCCAGTATGAGAAGCTGTACAAAGTCAGACTTCAAGATTCAAGCTCCTTTTGCATCCTGGTCAGAATTTACCTGGATCATTAAAGTAAAAGTGAGAGAACAAACCATTAATTGACTTCACATCTATGGGTCAAGACCATCTTTGAAACTAACAGGAGCGCCACTTACCTAGAAACTGTACGTTGTAGAGCTGATATTAAAGTCATAGTTTGTAAACAGTTTAATCAAAGTTATAGCAAATAATTAACTCTTCTATCAACACCACCCGGGTGTGGAAATAATCTTATTAATCATCTGGGTTACAGCAGTGCCTGTAAATAATATTGCATAACAGTTATCATTATAGAGAGTCTTTCTCCATCACTATTTTTATTTTCTTGAATGTACTTTATATATGTCTAAATACAGACTGAGCTTTTGGGTTTTGTTCCTTTTCTAAAAAGAGATAAAAAGAGATCCATAAAGCATCGTACTTAATAATAAAGTTTTAGAATAGCTAAGTCTATGTTAAAAACAGAAGTATTTTTGTAGTTCTAGCTTTTCTTTGTTTTGAACAAATAAACAAATTTAATAGGGATACAGGATCTAGACTGTATTTTTATTGATTTTATTGATTTTATTGATTTTACTTGTTTGGTGAAATATGAAAGTAAACTTTGTTATACATATATACTATGATACATTTTTGAGTTTTTAAACTGCATATGTCTTAACATACCATTGGCAATTCATGTTTGAATGTTAGTTCAGCATAAATTCTTATCCAAAATACAGTCTCTCACTTTAAAGTTAATTCAGTATATTTTCTCATTCAGGAACTCAATTAACTCCTTTGGATCAGGGTCTCAAAGCTCAGGTTAGGTCAGAAAGGAGAGAAACATTTATAGAGGTGGATTCTGCAGAGCAAAAAAGACATGAATAACAAGATAAATATTGAGCATGTACCTTAAATAACACATTTGCACTAACATGTGTGTCCAATGGGAGGAAAATTACGCATTTGTCTACAAAAGAGAGCAGCTAATGTTGCAATAGTGAGCCTAAGATTGGCAATATGAGACTTCACATTAGCAAATCTTAATGTCATTTCTGTTTAGTGCTTCTTTGTATAAATTACTTGTAAATGATAAAAACAAACAAACAAACAAACAAAAAACTAAGGTCCTATATGCATAATATATAAAATTGGCTTTTGAAAAATGTGTATAACAGGACAACATCTCATATGTCTTATAGGGGGATTTTTAGAACACATAAGTAAGTATGTATGTGCAACATCCTTTAATCCCATAATTATTATCATCTATCAGCTGGAGAGTTGCATTACAGATTTATTTCCCTTCATATAATAGTGGTAATTGCATCATCTGTTGAAATAATCTGTTGAAATTCCAGAAAACTAGATTTATTTTAATACATGGTTACCATTTAATCTTGCACTCCTCTGATTAGTTTTCCTCATCTTACATAAAATTATTCCCAGTCATTTGGGAAAGACAATAATTACATCGAGTTAAAAGCCTGGCACCATGCGCAGAAATGGTAACCTGCTTTATGTTTAAAGCTGCTGAAAGGAAGACAGTTACTCCCAGCTTAGATGGAGACTCCAAGGGAGGTTAGAACCAGTTTCTGAAAAAAAAAAATCATTAGAGTAAACCTATTGAACCTATTGTAGTAGGTTGAACACTACTGTTCTATTGGCATGATATTGTTACTGTGTAAAGTTTAAAGTGCCTCAGGCATTTCTAAAAAATATACATATGATGATACATAAACTGCCACTATTCCCTATTGGTTATGGAAAGAAATCTTAGGCTTGGAGTGTAAAATGTCTTTTTCGTCTCTGTCATTGTATGCCATCTGGTGAAAAAGGTCATTACGATTTAGAAAAAACTATATCCAGGTATCACAAGAACAACCTGAGACATTCAAAAGCCCTCACCGCTGAGACTCATAGTCACATTGTACATGGACATTTCTTCTCCGACACGTAATTTGTTGCTGAAAGTATGAAAACACAGTTCCCTCAATTTTCACATACTAAATCTGGATTGCATTGTTGACGGTTTTGGATGAAATGCAATTCCAGAACTTTTTCTTTTTTAATCTTTTACAAAATTACACCCTCACTTCTCACACTACTATTTTTCGTTAGCACTTATGATCAGGAATAATACTAACTTCTATTCAGAATATCTTTTAAGTTCTGTAATCAAACCTTCAAAACAATATTGGTGTAATGTGAGGTTTTCATACATAACTCCACTTATTTTTGCTTTCTTGCTTTCTTGCTTGAAGAACGCTGTTTTGATTAGTAAATTCTCTCTTCCTTGTAATATAATGATAATGAATTCCATGGTAAGCATTTCTTATTGTCTTTTTTCTTCACAGTAAATGACATGAAATATTAATTGCTCAGTAAAAGGAAGCACAGACAACTTATTCAGGAGTACAGATAAGAGACACTTCATTTGTCACATGAACAGACATCAGAGTTTTGAACAAATAAACCCAAACAGAAGAAAGCAACAAGCAATACTTTTCATTTAAAAATGTGATTTTTAACGTTTTGCAAGAAGTCTTACCTGTTTATCACATTATTATATTTTCTGCTTAGAGACTACATGTAAGCTGAGTTGTGCTTCGTCGATGGTTTTCTTTTAATATTTTACCTTGGCCTACAGAGATAACTACAAGAGATGAGAGGCTGCCTGTTGCTCCTTCCCTGATTCCTCAAAACTGCTTCGAAGCCCCGTGTCTCCAGTCCCCGGGGGACATACAGTCACCCTCACCTGGGAGAACAAAAAACCTGAGTAGTGGCTTATTTTACCCAGGCAACAGGAGAAATCTCTCTGGTGGAATGCTTGTATCTCATCCAAAGGTTTATTCAGAAGAGAGAGAGATTTTGTAGCTAGTCCAGATTGGATATTTCTTCAACAGCCCACAAAATTAGTACTGTAACATTTGCTATTCAAACACTGTTTTAGCCAGAATTTTATTTTATTAAGATTTTAAAAACTACTCTGGTCAAATACATACAACGGTAACACTGTAAGTTCATCACTCCTTCTCTTACTCTCCCAAATATGACATTTTGTTCAACCTTCTTTTAAAATATATCTGTTTCTAGTTACCCACTGAATTAAGTACGCTGCTCCTAATTCTGTTTTCAGAAATCTCCCTTTTGATTGTCCAGGCCTTTTGAAGGACTCAGAACAGTAGTTCACAACCTTGTGGATTCTGACAGATAGTTCAAGCAGGAGGTAAGTCAGTAACCAACCCCAGCTGCTTCACTAGGTGACATCCTTCTTTAGATAACCAAGATGTCCAAAACACAGTCTGCATGTCCAAATTAAATTTGATCTGGTGTAACATCTTTTTCACAAAGCTTCCCAATGACTAAGCCTCCTTAGGCTGTTTTATCAAGGAGAACTGGATCAAATAAAATAAACTTGAAATTAGGTGAGATAAATATTTTTGTCTTCCTGTTTCATTCTTGCTGTGTTCAGCAGGGCTGAAATTTGTACTTTCTAGGAAAAATAAGCAAGATTTCAGTGAGGGAAAAAAAAACTGATAGGAGCACGCTACAGAATAAATGAATAAATGGGAGCAAACCCAGTCTCCAGAAGTCTCAGATATAGCTAGATGGCTACTGGAGAAGCCCACAGAATATCTATTCCACTTGCAATGACACACAATGCTTCCACATCACCAACCTTAAGAATTTTAATAAGAGATCAGGAGCCATAGCAATTAAGTGTCACAGGTGGAGAACAGGACAGATTAAGGGAGTTATTAATGATGGAGATATTTGCAACAAGAAGAATCTGTTAAAGATAAGTCCCAGATGATACTGTAACATAAACCTGTCCAGTGCTAAGAGGAGGGAAAAAAAATTGTTGTCCCTGCAAAACCAACTTAGGGAAAAGTTCTCTGCTGATTACGAATCCAGGAAACAGATTAGCTCTGAGCACATAAAGAGTGTACACCATAAACACACCTTGGCAATGTTAATGCCAATAGAAACAAAGATATTTTGTCCTGCAAGCCCAGGATTAGAAAGGAAGGGGAAAAAAAGCCTCCTACCCTTCTCCAAAGATAAGCAGCAGAAGCACTAGCACATGGGATCAATGTAATATTTGGATTATATTACACAAATGTAAATGAAATGATCCAGACTCGTTTGCTTGCCCCTCTGGAGGTAATAACACATGCAATATGCAAGAACTTAATTTTCTCTCTAAGGAGAGATCTTTTCAAAAATGTTTCAGACTCAGTTTTAAAACCCTGTATGTTTTTCACACTCAGGACTCTAGGACTCTATTCAATACATTATTCCAGACCTCGGTCTTCAGATATGCTGTCTAGTTTGCATTTATTTATTACCAAGATAACCATTTGATCTTGTGTCAATATTGTCCTTTAACAATGCTCTTTCATATTTAACCCTTCCTGTGTTTGTTTGTTTGTTTGTTTGTTTTGGTGGTGGTGGTGTTTGTTTTTGTTTTTTGTTTGTTTGACTGATTTTTTTCCCCACTTATTTAGTCTACCACCTAGGTCAAAAAGGACATAAGCAGATGAAATTCAGTTCCTCACCCTTCCTTCTCTTTTGATCCCAGCCTCTCTGGTAATAGCCAATGTATTGCAACCAGTTGCAACATTCCCTTCATCCTGTATGTTGCTACTGGATTTTTGTTAACAGTCCGTTCATATATCTTAGGGCAGATACTGGCACAGCTTGGTCTGTATTTCGTTAGAACACTTTTCTTTAAAGCAAAATGAAATCTCATTTGATCCCTTCTAAGCAACTTCTCCAGCATGTGAACAATCCTATTAGCTAGTGGTGTGCTCTACACTACCTCTCCCTCTTTTCCTTCTTTAGAGTCTGTTTTACCTCTGGTGTAAAAACCTGAATATTATCTAAAACCACATGACTGAGAATCCATTTGTGCAAAGTACTAGGTAAATGCAAAAAGGTCTTCACCTGCTCCAAAGAGCAAATGGAAGGCATTCTCAGAAAAAACAACAGGGGAAGTAATAACAGTGATAGATCTTTTAGTAGGCCAAATGACATATCATATATATAGTTTCTAAGTCAGGTAAAAAGGCAATGCTAAAGGAAGAAAAACAGAGGAAATGGTGGTAAACAAGAACTGTGGAAGTCGTGGACTTCTCAACTCTAGCTGCTAGAACTGAATACAGGGTGTAACATTACACTGGTTTAAGTAACCACAGAGTAATAAAAATAAGTTTAAGTTGGATCTGATTGCCAAGGATTTGAGGTCTTAGCTATACCTACTTCTTTTACTTTAACACACTTTCATCTCAGTAGTAAGATTATGGAGGAAAGGCTTATCTCTGAGGCACTGCTGTCTGGTGCTGAGCACACATTTATCCTGATACTCCCGCCTGGAGGTGCAATGAGACCTTTGCTCTGCACCCTGTTGTAGTTCTAGCATGTCTGGCACCGCAGCGCTCAGCAGTGGTGTGACTTCATTCAGGCCCCGATAGTCCGCCGTTAGCCTCCAATCTCCATTCGACTTTCACGTGGGCCTTATGGGACTATTAAAGGGTGAGCGAGTCTTGCTGATCACTCCTTGGCTCTCCAGCCAATGAACCAGCCCACGGATGGGAATCAGGGAGTCTCGGCTGGTGCAATATTGCCGTCGGTGCACCATTGTGGTAGCGATTGGCACCTGCTGTTCTTCGACCTGCCGCAATCCTACAACAGAAGTGTCTTCTGAGAGGCTGGGCACAGTAGACAGCTGCTTGACCTTCTCCATACTCAAGGCAGGTATGCAACAAGTCCAGCAGGACTCTTTTTGATCCTTGAAGTACCCTCTCCTGAGGTAGTCTATGCCAAGGATGCATGGAGCCTCCAGGCCAGTCACGGAGGGGTGCTTTTGTCACCCATTCCCAGTTAGGGTCACTTCAGCCTCCAATACAGTTAGCTGTTGGGATCCCCCTGTCACTCCAAGGATACAGATGGGTTCTGCCCCTTGGTAGCCTGATGGCATTAGGGTACACTGTGTGCCAGTGTCCACTGGAGCCTTGTACTCCTGCGGTTCCGATGTGCCAGGCCATCAGATCCACACAGTCTCGTAAATCCAGTTGGTCCTTTCCTCTGCCTGGCCAGGGGCAGGGCCCCTGTAGTCCTGGTTGGAGTATCTATCACTTAATTCTTGCAAATGTGAGGAGGAAGATATATGTTACTAATGGGGTGGACTTGTTGGAACAGTTTTTGCACAGCCAAGATGCAGGCCTGTAGTGGGGCAGAGAGATTTTCTTCATATTGCTGAAGCAATTGAATTCATGGGCCCATCGAGCTACAAACAACTTATTGTATTACTAAATACAATTCCCTTTCCTGTCATTAGAGAACATCTTCATGTTTAAGGTAATGTAACTTGATTGGCCTGTGTTTTACCAGTATGGACTAAAACAAAGTGAATCTGTAAAATATAATATCTGTACTTACTGCCTATATTCTATAAACATAATTTATTAAATTACTTGAGATATATTCACAGAAGAATTGAAAAAGAAGGGATAAGGACTGGAATAAAAATCAGTCCTATGGCAGAACTGTAGAAATGGTGGATGTGTCAGCTCTAATAATGTGAGACAGAGATGCATGCAAAATTAGTTATTACTAGACTATCTACACCTCATTGTGAAAGAGCATTACAGTCACATATGTGATAAGCACACTGATAGAAATAAAGGAGCTATGCTATTTTACTTTCTAGGGCAAGACACAAAGCAGAAGCCAGAACCCAGTCAGCTTGGTAACTGGTCCAGCCATCTGAATGGCCTCCAGTCTCTCTTATATACATACAGCAAATTAAATAGAGACCCTCAGTAACTTACTTGACTGTTTTGATTGTATTTTATCATTCAGTGAGGTATTTTATGAGCAGCACATACACAGCTCAAGAGCACTCAGCAATTGTTTATCGGCTAATACAAAGAATAGACAGCTGGGACTAACAAGCTACCAAGTTAAGCATCAACCTGCTCACCATCGCCTTCCAATTCTCTGTTTTTTCTTGCTATTGTCTCCTTCAGTTGTTAACAATTGCCACGTCAATAATTACACTTTGCCTGCGTTTTTACTTTTCTTACCTTGCATCACTATAGCTCAGGTGCTGCCTCACACCTCAAAACCAATCTTCTCAAACTCTAAGCTACCAATTTGCCACACCAAACTAGAAGACAGGTCACAGAGAGCTGAATCTAAATCCTTGGGCTGAGTTACATCTCCTGTCCAGATCATTCTCTGAGCAAACAGCTCTGGAGTCTTCTTGCTTCTGCCAAATCTACGCTGTCCCCTTTTTCTTTCACACAGTTTTAAAAGCCTCTATTTGCCTTTTCTGCTTGGCTACACAGCAGTGTGACATAACTTAATTTCTGCATAAAATCCATTTGCTATGCTGATGTAACAAGCTATGTCAAATGGTTCATACTTTTGCTTGCAACTCTGACATCAATGATAGTAAAAATAATTAAGGAATTAATTCTCCAAGCTGACAGTAGTTGTGACTGAAGAAAGCATAAACAAAATTCTGAACAGAAGAATGAAAAATCCATTCTGTATATCATGGTATGGAGGCCTGTGTCTGCATTTAGATTACAAATTTACATTCTAAACATCTTATTTACCATAGAAGAATTTACCTGGTAACCTCTTGATAAAGCGATTAGTTGCTGAGTGGCAGAGCCAGCCTGTGTTATTGCAGGAATCAAATGTAATCTATAAGAACAGCATTGCAGTAATAAGCAATAAGCGTAGGTCCTTCCAATGCATTTTCTGCATCACACTGTTCATAAACAGGCAGGTGCTCAGAATGTAATACGTCCAATACTAGCTTCATGCAAGTCATCCTACAATTTAGCTCCTTATAACATGCTGAGGAGACACAATAAATGAAAGTACGCAAGTCAATATTCAGTGGGCAGTCAAGAATTAAATATGTCAGCAATTGTCATTGAGTCTTGGCAACCAAACATTTCAAAATGTCAATATGGTCAAAATGCTGGGAAGACAAACCAAGACCATAGCATATGGCATGCTTTGCTTGCATATCATTCATTTTGTTACAGAGGTCTAAAACTGGTTGATGATATTGCTTCTGTGACACTTTTGTAGTTAGTAGAAACCAGTTCAAAATAATTTTTTTTAGCCCTAGTTTGTATAACTTATGAATACATGAATATATGTACCATATTATTGTTTGGAATGCAAATTTATGCTTAAAAACAACTCCAAAATAAATGCGTACACAAAGGAAGTTAGAATAATTCTGAGGGTAGAAAGTTGACGAGATGATCATGAAATCATCACATCATTAAGCACAGATTGTCCTAAAAATAAATAATAATTAAAAAAAATCACCCTTTTTTGTGATCACTTTTCATTAGACTTAACAAAGAAGCTTCTTAACAAATCTTCATCTGAGATTTTATTTGCTGTTTGGCATTGCCCATCAGTTTACTGTCCTGGTGTTAACAGCCATCCTTAATATGTGTTTTGTGGCTGCTATTAGGATAAGAGAGTCCTCTCATAAAGGATGTTAGTAGTTCCCTTGCACTCTGAAACAGCCCTCACTGCTTTCAACCTAACGTAACTGGAAATATTTGATTAAAGTAGTAAATATTGTAAAACTACTAAATTTGAAAATATCAAATACATTTTATGGTGTTTTAATACTAATTAAATGTTTGTTCTTTTTAAAATATTAAATAAACCATCATGTAGTCTTAGCAAAATATCATTAGTTACTCCTGCAAAAGAACTGAGTACGTTACAACAAGTACTTAAATGAGTTGTAAAGGTGTTATCTTTCAGTTTTGAGTACCTATACTCAAAACCCTTGTAGTAGGCCGACTGAAAGACAGGAAACACACAGCCTGTCTTCTCCATAGTGTTCTAATGAACACTGCAGGCCCTGCTGCTAGTCACATCACCCCTGAGGAGTCCCTGCTGGAACTACAGTGGTTGGAGCCACAGCATAACCTTTTAGATCTTTGATTATCTTAAAAATTTTCTAAGTGTTAAAGCCATCTGCACAGTCCCTTAGGTACTCATCCTGCTTCCACTAGGTTGTCCTTGAAAAGAATCAGAAACTGTGATTTAACATAATACTGAAAATTAGAGCTATGCTATCCACCCTTGAAACACTGTACAGTGACTTCTAAACAATTATATTGCATGTAACAATTTGACATGTAACGATCCTTTCCCCATGCAATTAGGATACATTAAGAAGCATACACACAAAACATAGGATTGAAAGTGTTCCCACTGGAACAAGGAATTGTGTGCAAGGAAGACTCCTATGCTGAGTTCCCCCATTCTTACTTGCCTAAGTAAGAACATCATTGTAAGTGTACAGGAGGGAGCATCAAAGAAGGCTAGGTCAGGAAAAGGTAGCAACTTCATACTAGAGATATTAAAATTCAGGTTTTACTTGTCTGGCCACTGCGATTAAAAAGTAACAAGCATTGCACATACATGTCCGAAGAGGAAGGTGACCAAGGAAGAAATTTACACTTAATTCAGAAACATGGAAGTAAACATAGACTCATTAAAAAAAAAAAAAAAAAGACAATTCTAAACACAAAATAACCTGCACACACAATTTCAAAGTTCTGCTCAAAAAAAGTAAAACTGGTGAAGAAAGGCAGTCTATTCATGGACATTCATTTTGTTTCCTTTCTAGGTAGCACTGGGACTTTCATTTCCTCCAGGCAAAACACTGAAAGACTTGAGTAAGATTGCATTTTCTATTTTCAGCTTAAAAAATAAGACACTGTCCACAGCATCCTCTGAAATGTACAAAGAAAAAATCTGAAAAGTTACAGGCTTTATATTTTCTCGGATTTGTTGGCATTTTAGCAATATTCAGCAGATGCAAAAACTTCTGTGAGCTCAAAGAAATACGTTTTCTAGAGGACTACCCTGTATATACATCCCTTGGAAGAACATATGATAACTAGGTGATACTAGACAAAAAGTACAAAAAGTTCTGCTGCCAGAGAATATCTCTTTGTATTTAACTCCTAGTAAAAACATAAAGATCTGAGACTATTTTTCATTTTAAATAAATAAAGATGTTTCAAAAGAAGCTGTGTATACTCATTGCTTCACATTTTAAATAGAGGTGATTGAAAATTTCTGATGTTATTCTTCAGTAAATACAGGTTCTAAAGGAGTACTCTCTTAGAAATTTAAGAGGATTTCAGAAGAAATCACCATGTCTCTAAGTTCCCAGAGAACTTTTGTAGTTTTTTTAACACACTATTAGACAAAGTTTTAATTAATCTGAGGCGCTGAGATTTGGGGAGCATATTTGTCTTTGGATACATTTTGGTCTGTTTGATTTTTTGAAAAGATACAACACAGACTCCCCCTTCAGCAAAAGACTGTACTTTTTAAATAATTCTCCTCAAATTAGAAGATAAGATTAAAATTAAAATAAAATAAAATAAAATAAAATAAAACCATAGAAATTAAAGCCTATTTTCTAAGAGCTCTGGTTTAAAATAAGTAGTAAAATACATATGTCATGATAAACCTGAAAAAAAATACTCATTTGGAGATTTCAGGTCAAAATTACCTTGAAAACTCTGTACTAGCAAAAACAAGGAGATGCTCTGGGGCATTTTTTCATGGCAGCAGGTTAACTAACAGTGCAGTGCTCTTTGTGTTTCTAACTCGCTAAAAGCAGGTTCAAAGCTGTGCGATTCTTTAAGTGCTTCTTCAAAATTGGTGAGAGTGAAAGGAACCTGGGAAGGAGCCCTGGACTGCCAATAGAGATGACAACTAGGCATGTCATTGGTAAATCGTAGGATTTACTGTGCTAAGGAGTGGGGATGAAGACATTCTACATGAAGAAAAAAAAAAAAAAAGGAAGAAAAAGCAAGAGGTAATAAAAGAGCAAGGCTAAGGCTTTGACGTGTAAAAGAAGCTGAGACAGATAAATCCTACTCGGAACAGATAAGCAGTAGAAACTATAATAATT